>NC_081846.1:5040076-5349721 GCF_963259705.1 Myotis daubentonii | reverse complement strand
TCTTGTTAATAACATTAATGCTTTATAATAATAGGTTATTTAAAACAATAAATGACCCCAAAATATTATTTGTTTACAAAAACATAGATTTTTCAATTATACTTTGTGACCAGCTGCAGCTCTAATTCATGTGGCCTTTTCTCTGAGATTTAGACCACAGACTGTACACAGAAACACACAAATTATTTATATATATATATATATATATGTATATATGTATATAAACATATATATACTAGTATATATATATATATATATATATATATATATATATATATATATATTTCAACATTTATAACAGAGATAAATCATGCTTTCCTTAAGTTAAATCTAGTTTTTCTTTAGTATTTTTCTTTACTTTTAAAGAGATAAATCGGAGAGTTCGGTCCACCAGAGTACCTAGATACCAGTCTAATGATTACCAATGCGGCTCTTCTACTCTGAACTCCAAGTAATACGATATTGCATGAAGACACTAATGCACTGATTTTAGCCCTTCATTAGATACTTGAATCTTTTTCTGATAGTTTTGGTAATTAGACACCTTAATCATTTGCTCCCATCTGGTCATCTGCTTCAAAGGAAGGAGGCATTGCACATGCCTTCTAACGCATGTTAGGGTTATATCATGGGCAATAATAATGCCCGATCCTAAATCTGTATCCTCATTTAAGTCAGTTCTTTAGCACAAGAATTATGCCCTAGCAGGTTAGTAAGTGGTTAGAGCTTCAGCCCTCGGACTGAAGGGTCACGAATTCGATTTCGGTCAAGGGCACAGACCTTGGTTGCGGCTCCATCCCTAGCCCCAATCGGGGCATCTCGGGAGGCAACCAATCAATGTGTCTCTCTCACATCAATGTTTCTCTCTCTCTGTCTCTCCCCTTCCCTTCCACTCTCTCTAAAAATCAATGGGAAGAATGTCCTCAGGTGAGGATTCACAACAAAAATTAACTAGCAAGGTGGTAATTTATTCTAGCAAAAAATTTTCACAGGAGATTTTAAACATTACATACTCCATTTATTGGTATCAAATAAAGCTATATCTTTCCACAACAGGGACACATATTTTGTCTATGCCTTACTTGGTAACCATAGTTAATAGTCACAGATTCTGTCTCTGTTTTTCACTCCAAAGAAAAGAAAATTGGTCTTTAAATGCATGGTGAGTTTCAAAGACATTTCAGGATGCTGAGACAGAATTTAACACAGGCCTCTTGGAAGAATGAGCAGAGAACTCTTGGAACAATGACCTAAGCACTTAATTTTTCACTTGCATGGGTTTAGCCACTAATGCCTTTCATTGCTAAATTATTTCTGCAAGATGACAGAACCTCTGATGCAAGGGGCAGCTTTAGCCTGTTCACTGTTTCATGGAAGCACACTCTTTCAGCACGTGAGAAAGAAGCTTTTTATCTTTCCCTACTGGACAGGACTTTTAGGGAAGGGATTCAAAGATATATAAGTTGTTGGGATAAGGTTTTCCCTGCCCTTTAAAACTCTTCCCCTGCCCCAGAAAACACTTCACACGGGAATTCTGATTTAACTTCCTAACATCTATATTTCAAAAAATCCTCGCCAGTTTCAAACTCTCAAAACACAAAACTAGGAACCTTTTGCACAGTGGATGTAAGAGAAGCACATTTCAAACGCAGTGGAGTGATGGCACATGAATTAACTTCATACCGTTGTCTAAAAATAAAACTAAAAACTCTGGTAGTTGTGCGGTGCTGTATTGCAGAAAACCCATCTGCTAACAAATTTGCTTATAGCAAGAAGCAGTGGAACAGGGCCAGTTGATGAGTCAGACTGTGAAATTCAGAGAGTCCCTTTGAAATATGTTATAGGAAATGTACTCAATCGAGGCTTATATCTGTGCATGTAATAAACTTTCAAGTATTTTGAAAGTGTTACTAGTATCACTATAATTGTATTTTGTACAACATTCCGTCTTGAAAGCAGTGAGTTCTTCAATTTGAAGGTAATAATACACTTTTTTGGTTTATAAGCCATTGCTAAAAACAAAGAACTATCTGAAAATAACGGGCTATTAAAATACTAGATAATGGTTCCAGACAAATTCGATGATTTTTTAAATTCTATTTTTTAAATGCTATTGGGATTTTCATTAAACCTGTATATTGTGGATTTCACTACGTCTGTATGTTGCTTTAGATAATATGGCCGTTTTAACTGTACTGTTTTTTCTAATCCATGAACACAGAATATCCTTTCATTTCTTTATGTCTTTTTCAATCTCTTGTATTAATGCTTAGTAGTTTTCCGTGTACAGGTCCTTCACTTCTTTTGTTAAGTTTATTTCCAGGTATTGCATTCTCTCTGTTGCATTCTAGGTATAATGTAAAGCAATATCTTTCTACAAAAGGAATTGGTGTGTTTTTCTCCCCATTATATTCCCCCCTGAAATTTCATAGAAATGCAATGGATTTTTTATACATTAGTTTGACTTCTTCCTCCCGTGTCTGGATACCTTTCATGTCTTTCTCTTGCCCGATTACGCTGGCTAGGACTTCTAGCACTGTGTGGAAGAAGAGTGGGGAGAGTGGACAGCCTTGTCTTGTCCCTGATCTTAGAGGAAAATCTTTCAGTGTTTCACCATTGAAACACTTGCAAAGATTCAGCTGGTAAGAATTTGGGTCCAAATGAATTTAAATAGTTTATTACTTACAGAAATAGTAATAAGCTATTATCTATCTAGGTCCAATTCCCAGAGGGCCAGCTGTTGCCTGCTCATACAGTGAAAATATGTTACAAAAGAGGAAATCAGAAATTAAAATACCCTGATCTTGTACAGGGGCTGCGGGCGAGTTTGTTTCTACACTAAATGAATGTCAGATGTTTGCATTATATGTTACAGATAGAGTCAAATATTTTGATTTATCATTCGCCCTCATCCTTGAAATGACCTTGACTTTTATGTTGCCCTTTATTGATTTAAAATAGGATTATTTGTCAAATAGTATAGATAACCAATATCTGTAGAGGTGAACTCCTAGATTGATGAACCACATTTTAAAAATGAGTGATTCATTCAAAATCTAACTTATCTTTCTTAAAAATGAATGCGTTTTCATGGCATCGTTCACTTTCCTCAGCACCTTGTGGGCAGGCAGGAATTAACATCGGCGGTAGTGACATTTCTGTTATTGTAGTTAATACAACTGATTTATATGTTTGACTCTGAAAGAGGCATGGCATTCTTCAGATCTGCAATAAAATTATTCATTAGAAGAAGAATTATAGTGAAATAAAAAAAAATCTTGGAAGAGGCATACGTTTTCTTGAGACTCACAAATAGTCTTTATGTCATTATCCATTTATTAAATTGGCCTATAAGTACATTCTCAAAGTTCAGATGAATGATCTGCTTGCAGTATTAATCCCCTCTGAATATGTTTAGACCAAAGTTTTATGACCTCTATTTATTATGGCAGACAATGCTACCAGAGAATACCTGCTTTTAAAATCTTATTACTGTCAAATTCTTTATCTAGACCAGTGACTTGACATTCTTGCATGAGTGAGCATTAAAGCTTTTGCCTTTTTAACCTCATGATCCTGGAGCATAAATCATTTATAACAGATTCAATTCTCTGTGTCTTTTCAGTGTTATTGGAGTCTTATCTTTTATTCTGGTCTGTTTTCAATTCAATATATTCTAACCTCACTTGTTTTCTCCCCTCTCCCTCCCTCCATTCCTTCCTTCCTTCCTTCCTCCCTCCCTTCCTTCCTTCCTTCCTTCCTTCCTTCCTTCCTTCCTTCCTCTCTTTCTTATAAATATTTTAACCTTTTTGATGGAATAAATTATGTGCAATATTTGTATTTCTTTGGTATATATTTGGATTTAAAAGGATACCTACTGAGTTAGTGTTCATGTTTCTTTTATGTCACAGCTCTTGTGTTATCATGGGAAAAATAAATGAAAACTTTACTTTTGGTGCCATAAAATTCCCTGTATATAATAAAATAGACAGCTTTACACAAAAGAAAATTTAAAACAGGGATGAAACATAACATCTTTCAAATTTAGTGGCTAGTTCTTAAGTGAAAAACTTTAACACATCCAATTAGCCTTTCATGTAAAAAATAGGTTTTGCCAAAGAAAATTACTCTATATGGATGCTTTAAATACATCACTAGAAAGTATACACACTGAGAGACTACATTTTATGTCTTTAATATAAAAATGTAATAAAAGAATAGATTAAATAAAGAAATACAATTGTGCTAAGTGTATACTATTATACATTAATATCATATATTATATGTCTGTATTATATATTATTACACTCTATCTTGCTTTACTATAACCTAGTAAAGATGAACTTATTCTCTGATACTTTAATATATGATTCACAATGTTGAAAATAGTAACTATCTAGCTTTTTCAGATAAGATAGTTATTCATTTTTTTCCTCATGCAATGTATTGGTTGGCAGAGATGTGTTGTTTCTCTATCTTCCCTTTCCATCTTGTCTCTTATTATCCTGTTGTTTCTTGTCCAGAGATGCATTTTTTTTTCAGTGTTTCTCCTGGAAGCAGGCTCAACAGCTGCACATTCATTTCACAAAAATAAGAGATCTAGATAATGATTTTTGTAGTCATTACAGAATATGTCTGCTCCATTTGTATGCTAAGGTGGGGATAGGTCTGTAGGGAAGAGTGGGAAAGCAACCAAAATGCTTTCTTATTAAACATTTATCGAAGGATTTGTATAAACTCATAATCATATATGAGTAATTTTTAAAGCATTGTACTTACAATGTTTTATATAATCAATGCTTCTCTGATAGTTTCCCACTCTGCATTTCATCCATATTGTGGATATTTTATTTCTTAACCAATTTTGAGAAATATTATTTGATTAGCAAATAATCTCTAAATGCTCATTTCAAATTATTGTGGTGCTGTCATATAAGATAAGTAGCACTCAATACTGTCCAAAGCAGAAATTGCAATTAGTCCAGGGCTCATTCACAGGTCTTTCACTATGAATCAATGAATTAAAAATCTACTTTTCTGGACCAAGTATTGACATCAAAGTCTGTCCTAATATCCTTATGTCTACAGGATAGCTTCTTTTGGTTTTTGTCATAAAATAAATGTAACACAATTCCATTAATAGATTTATTTGTTTATCACCCAATATGTAAAAAATAATTGCTAAGTAAGACACTATTCAGACACTCTGACAAGTTAAGATGACTGTATCATTGTCAATGTGCTCTGGATGCTTAAGATCTTGTGGACTCTACATCTGACTAAAACAGAAGGGAGTGTAAGACCTGCACTGCTGATGCAATTTCAAAGGATGAATTTTGACTTTGGGCTGGTATTGTCATCAAGTGATAATTATTTTTGATATTCTATTTACTTTGTGTTTTAATTTCCTCCTGAGATTTTTAAAAATATGTTTTTTATTGATTTCAGAGAGGAAGGGAGAGGGAGAGAGAGAGAAACATCAATGATATTAGAGAGTCATTGATCGGCTGCCTCCTACACAGCATGTGCCCTGAACTGTGATCTCCTGGTTCATAGATTGATGCTCAACCACTGAGGAACACAGGCTGGGCTATGAATATATTCTTTAAATGTATCTTTATTGTGAAAGTATTCCAGATATTCCCTTTTTCCTCCCCCCATTGACCCGTTGTGGCCCCAGACCTTCACCACACTATTGTCTGTGTCCATGGGTTATGCATATCTATATATATAAAAGCCTAATATGCTAAATGTTTGACTAGTCGCTATAACGTGCACTGACCACCAGGGGTCAGATGCTCTGACCAATAGATTAGCTTACTGCTGGAGTGCGGCCGATGGGGAGTGGGTGAGATGTGCTGGACATGCCCTGGAGCCCTCCTGCTGTCCCTCCCTGACTGGCTGGCCCCCATAGGCCTCAATTGGGACTGGGAGAGATGCCCCAATGTGCCCTAATCACTGGCCAGGCCAAGGGACCCCACTGGTGCACGAATTCATGCACTGGGCCTTTAGTATGCATATAAATCTTAAATGCTCTTTTTTCACATATGGCCTAAACATTTGCGTTGGAGGTTAATAGACAGGCATTTCTGAACTTTTTCCTTTGGAGAAATTGAAATGCAGAGCAATGAATCGGCTCTGCGTTTGATAACTACTGTCAATCACCAAAGGCCTCAAGCCTTTCATCTCCTTCTCCCCTTAAATTCTGCCCAAAGAATCTATTAGCAAGAAACTAAAGTTTACAATAGCATGACTTTATTAGCTCTGCTAGGGAGGAAAGAGGATCAGTCAGTGCCTGATGCTGTGGAGAGGAAGGACAGGGGATCCAAACCGTTACTCTTGTTTTTAACATAGATTCCTTGAAAAGGGATCTATTATATTTATAATGATTACGAACCAAATGCAACTCTAATTTTTAATAAAGGAAATTTCTTATAAAAAAAGCAAAAGAGATATTTTGGACTATAACAAATACTGGACTCCAAATGAATCATGGCATATCCTGTGAACATACACACTCATACCATGGCGTTCATGTTTTCAGAAGCGCTTGGAGTGGGCATGGTGGGTCTGCCTGCTTCCCCCCCTTGCCTGTGTTATGTCTGGTGGTCTCTTTATCCAAGGCATCTTGCTCACTTTCAGTTTCCAGGAGATACTCGCGCTTCAAATGTTTATCTTGACTTCTTTCAAATAATGTTTCTATATGTGTTTATTTTAGGTCAAATTTCTTTGACTTGAGAGTTAAGACACTCACCATCTACTTCTAGTTGAAAGTTCCCTCAGACTTCTCATGTATTCACTATAAAAATAATGTAATGCCTAATGTTTCCAAGCATGTAGTTTTGTTCTTGTATAAATCAAACATGCAAACACAATGAATAAGTAAGCAGTCGGTTGGTGGATTCATGGCAATGAGGGGGGTGTAGGACATTTGTTCAGCGTGGCAGGTACACACATTTCTCTACCGATGATTTATAGAAACGCCCAAGGTGTATTCATTTTACTGAGAGAGAGAAAAAAATTGCCGACACCATAAAGTGCAAGGGAAAGTGTGTGTTATTGGAAGGTCTGATGTTCTATGTAAGTTATAACATGAATATTTCAGAGTGACTTTGATAGTCCTACAACTGCAGTTTCTCAAAAAGAGAACCGAGGATAGTGTCTGTTATTATTTAAATACATGTCCAACTCAAGGTTGCAATACATTATTTTTATAGTTTTCTAGTGTTAGAGAGTTTAAGTAGAAATATTTCTAAGCCTATCAAATTTCTAAGACCACAGTATAAAGCTTACAGAAGTCTATGATATAGGAGAAAAAAAACATATATACTCAGGTATCCTTGATCACATTCAGGGAAGAAATAGATGATACTTCCAATACAATTACCTCTGAGAGGAAATACCCCCAATAATTAAAACACCCTTCAATAAAAGTGCTACAAACACGGAAGACCGAATATCTTCTATCAAAGGCACTACTGCTATAATTTGTATTGTTAATAGAATGTCTGGTTTCTATAAAACTAGGAATGAAATGATTTCTATTACCCACAAAAACAAAGAAAAGTGCACTTCTGTGTGGATTGCCTTGGGTTCTGTGGAAAACACAGCCTGAGCTGAAGGCTTGGGAATGGGATACAGCAGGACACAGAATTGAGAGCGAGGAGGAGCGTGAAATAAGGAAGGAAAGAAGGACAACGCCAGGGAGTTGTATGAAGTTGGTTACACCGAGAGCAGCTGCTTTTCTTGTCATTATGAGGCGTCTTAAAATACACCTCAGAATTCCCTGCCTTCTGGGGCTGAAGATGGAGGCTTTTACCCTCTGGCTGCAGTCCCTCATGTGAACTGTGGCCCCGAGGACCTTAACTGATCAGTACTTCTGGGTTGTGCATACCTCCCCTCTTCTAGGGTAACCTAGGCTTGTCTGTGGCTCCACTGGCCTGGAGCACCGGGAATTAACTAGGATGTTTTCTTCATACTTTCTTCCCCCTTCTTTCTTTCTGCATATTTTTATTGATTTCAGAGAGGAAGGGAGAAGGAGACAGAGATAGAAACATCAATGATGAGAGAGAATCCTGGATCGGCTGCCTCCTGCACACCCCACAATGGGGATTGAGCCCACAACCCAGGCATGTGCCCTGACTGGGAATCGAACCATGACCTCCAGGTTCATAGGGTGATGTTCAATCACTGACCCACACTGGCCAGGCCGCCATTCTTTCTTGACCTTCCTCTCTGGTCATGGGAGAGGGAGAAAGTGTAAAAAATCAGTTGTGTCTACCCATCCCAATGAGTAAGCTTGCAAATTCCTCCTTGGTTGACCCATATCTATGGGCTAGACATGGGCATAAAAATGGCGTATTTCTATTCAGTCCCCCTAGAAATTGTTTTTCCTTGTAGTGTCTGGCTACCACTTTCAGTTGACCCACACTGTCAGGATGCACACACCAGCTTTGTACAACCCACACACCCATGTTAACGTCGTTTGAACAGGATGGATGTCCCTGATCTTAGTCGATTCTTTAACTCCAGGAACCATCAGTTTTATCACTTTGAACCTTGAGAAGTGTTGGGGCCAGCAATGGCAATTCTGCCCTTTCTCCATGTGGAAGTTATCGATCATATCTGTTGCCAAGATTTAAAGGGTTAGCAAATCAGATGCTGTGTTGTGCTACCCACATCACGCTTAGCAACACAGGCTTCCACCCGCAGCTGCTGGGTGGGTTGCTGCCAAACGGCCCCTTGTTCTCAGCCTTCTTCAGGATTTTCTGGTCAATCCCTTGCCCACTGTGCCTCTCCGGGTGCAGCTCACACCCAGCAACTTCACAAGGTGGAGGTATGGAGGTCCGGTCCCTTCACTTAACTCAGGGCAACTCTCCAGAGCCACCAACTCCAGGACTTTCCCCTTCAAAGCGTGGCCTGAGGAAAATGTCAAAGACCCCTCCACTCCGGACAGGGAAGGGGAGGGAGAGGTAGTCATCCTCTCCAGACACTGTGCTCCCCAAAGAGACACTCTTATTTAGGGGGCGGGGAGGAGGTGGTGGGAACTAGTGAATTTACCATCAGTTCTGTTAGAACAGTGGTTCTCAACCTGTGGGTCGCGACCCATTTGGGGGTCAAATGACCCTTTCACAGGGGTCGCCTAAGACCATCGGAAAACACATATATAATTACATATTGTAATTTGTGATTAATCACTATGCTTTAATTATGTTCAATGTGTAACAATGAAACTACATCCTGCATATCAGATATTTACATGACGATTCATAACTGTAGCAAAATTACAGTTATGAAGTAGCAACGGAAATAATTTTATGGTTGGGAGTCACCACAACATGAGGAGCTGTATTAAAGGGCCATGGCATGAGGAAGGTTGAGAACAACTGGGTTAGGAAGTCTTCTATTAGGAAGTCTTACAGGGTGGAGGTTGTTTCTCATCTCTAGTAACTTTCTGAACAGACTTAGGAGTAACTGCTCCTTCCCCTCAGCTTGTGGCCATTTGCTATTACCAGACAAGAGGGACACTCCTCTCAACATCTGGCTACATTCCCCCCTCTCTTCTTGATGATGTCCCGAGTTCTCTCCAAAGGAAGTTCAAGTTTTATCCTCTTTTCCTCTTCAGCACAGCAAAAAGATATTTCCTTTAATTATAATTAAGACTACAATAGCTAATTAAATTGAACATAATTTATCTAATGCACGATTTATACATTTGTACAACATGCAGTACATTTCAATGTGTTTATGGATTTACTAGCATTTATTAGCAATACAGTTGAATGCCTTAACTTTCACTAAGCTTAAAAACTAAATCAATTTATCATATTATTCTTCAGTGAACAAATAAAAAAACACTATCTCTTAAGGGATCTTTCCGATTTTCATTATAATATGTTACTGCTCTTTGGCTTATATTACATTGCTTTGTCTTCATTTACCCTTCAATTACTGAGGTGAAAATTCTGACCTAGACATACTAATTACTTGGCTTATTAGCTTCCCATTATGTCGGTAATGGGGTGAGAGCCAGCATAATTGCTGTGACTTGAAAAATTGTGCTTTGCTCTTCTCTCATGAACTCTGAGATGTTCTCAGTTTTTTACAACTCTTCTAAGGTCGCAAAACATAATTTTCATATGTTTAACTTTTAAGAAAAATTTAAGAATGTTTTTCAAAATGCCCTTGTAATATTAAAATAAAGTCTATATAGAATAATAAAAGTAATACGACTGGAATCCTTATAATATCTTTAACGTTTTTTTTAATATATTTTATTGATTTTTCAAAGAGAGGAAGGGAGAGAGATAGAGAGTCAGAAACATCGACGAGAGAGAAACATCGATCAGCCGCCTCCTGCACATCCCCCACTGGGGATGTGCCCGCAACCCAGGTACATGCCCTTGATCGGAATCGAACCTGGGACCTTTCAGTCCGCAGGCCGACACTCTATCCACTGAGCCAAACCGGTTTCGGCATCTTTCATGTTTTTTAACTCTATACCTTTGCTTTGTATGGATTAGATTTCCTCATTTGATAAGTTTTAGGTATTTCATGGTGTGATTTTTTTTTTTAGGTTGTTATAAACCCAATTTATTTTAGAAAATAAGTTCCAATTCTTGCACCTTAAAAGCCATGTGTGAAACAATGTGAAAGTGATCAATGAGGAATATACTACTGATGGATTTCTGGAGCTGATTCCCATGTGGCTAGTTTTATGTCCAGCAACCAACCATGCGTGCCTCCTAAACCTGCATGCTTGCTGACGTGAAGCGGGTGGGGCAGTGGGTGGAGGTAACCATCCATGCCTTTCCAGATACACCAGTCCATTCCTCCTATTTTTGGAGATGATGAAGTCATGTACAACAGACAGAAATTAATGGAAAATAAATCCTCAATGGCCTATAATGTGTTTAAGACTCTCTTTATGTTTATTAGCTTCTTAAAGAAAAAGTTGAGAAAAAGTCCAAGATTTAATTTTTCTGATTAAGGTGTTATGCCTGAATCTCCTTAGGAATAGTTATAATTTTTGTATATTAGAACAGGGTTTCATGCATTCTTGCAGTGACTCCTATAAGTGACTCATGCATCCATTTATTTTATTCTTAATGGTTTAATATAATTAATATGTTGGATAACAACAAATCTGCTAGCTGCAACAGGCCTCATGGAGCTAGGAAGGGAGAGAAATTAGGTGAGAGAAACCCATTTTCCACATATAAGAATGAATTGAATTGTCAAGATTAATTAATTAATTAAACAAATACTCACTGCATGCCCATTGTTTGTAAGGCATTTTTTAGGTGTTGGAGTTATAACAGGAAACAAAACAAAATAAGACCCTCGTCCACATGGATGTTCCATTCCAATATGGAGATTGGCAGAACCGTAAGGTAAAGTCTAGATAAATAGAAACATGTTGCTGAGGAAGTACACAGAAATCTCAGAAGACGACAGGGAATGCTGAGACAAGGTTGGGAATAGATGTTGATATTTTTAAATAGGGCCGCTTGGGAAGTAGTCTAAGAAGCAATTACTGCGGAACACACCCCTTCAAGATCTAAAGCAACAAACAATGGTAACTGTTCATGAGAGTTTGGGCCACTCAGGTAATTGTGTAGGTCCAGGCAATACTCAGTTGATTTTGACTAGCTCATTCATACATCTACACTCACCTGGTGGGGCAGCTCGACTGCCTGATGGAGGAAAGTCTCCCTTATGTCCCTGGAAATTTTCAGGCTCCTGAGTGGGGTGACCCAAATGACTGGACCATGCATGTATCATCTGGGATTCTCACTCAAGATTGTGCACATGGCAGCTTAGCAGGGTTGCAGAGGTGTTAGCAAGTGCATGTGAAGCCTCTTACAGTGCAGGCTTGGACCTGGCGTGTAGCCATCTCCACTGCTTTCTATTGGTGAAAGCAAGTCACAGGCCGGCTCAGACTGAAGCGGGTGAGGGGACTAGATTCCTCCGCTCCGCTCAGTGGAGGAACTTCAAAAAAGCTGTTGCTAAGTGGCATGGAAAGGGTCCGGGAAGAGCATGTGGCCAGTGTTCTTTAATCTCCCACTATGAAATTAAAGCGAAACCTGAAGAATTAAGAAGAGGATCGAATCTTATATTTCTGGCTAATCAATGAAAAAGGTAAGATCAGTATGTCACTAATTTCTGAGGGAAATCCAATATATTCCTCATAGTAACTCTGGATAGAATTATTATGAGAGATATGTCTTAGGCAACATACTGCATTTCAAAGTGAAATGGAAGAGGAGGTAGATAGGGCATTTTTTTCTGTATTCATTTATTCATTCAAAATTATCCAGTGCACCTGTACTATAGGTCAAGAATCCTACCATGCATCAGGGGTATAGAGATTAGCAGAACAATGTTCCATGCAGCAGAGAATGTTACTTATCGAATCCCTATTGTTGGTCCGAATTCATTCCCTTCATCTGGTGATCCACATGGATCGCCTTTGTCTCCCTTTCACAACCTTGTATAATCCTATATAATAAAGGGCTAATATGCAGATAGAACGGTGGAATGACCGGTCACTACGATGCGCACTAACCAGCAAGGGCAGATGCTCAATGCAGGAGCTGCCCCTGGTGGTCAGTGTGCTCCCACAGAGAGAGCGCCACTCAGCCAGAAGCCCTGAGCTGGCCTCACCACTGGCAAGCGCAGCGGCAGAGGGTGGAGCCTCTCCCGCCTCCTCAGCAGTCGAACATCCCCTGAGGGCTCCTGGACTGTGAGAGGGTGCAGGCCGTGCTGAGGGGCACCCCCCAATGCACAAATTTTGTGCGCCAGGCCTCTAGTTTTAATATAACGAAGGAGAAAAAAAAAACACCGAACATTAAAAATATACTAAGTGACATGCGAGGAGAAATATAATACACGTAAGCACAGGCAACAAATCTAGTGAAAAGAGTTATCCAGAAGGAAGGTGTGAGCTGAGTCCTAGCACAGGTAGAGGTTGACCAAGCAGAGCTAGGGGACCAGGCCTAGGAACTAAATATAACCTCCTATGACCAGATGCCTGGAGACAGACAATGAGGCAGGGATGTCAGTGGTCTCACTTCTGTGTTTGTTGTCTTTAAACTGATGCTGCCTGTGTAAAGGCCATCAGTGATATTAAGCCTTAAGCTTTAGGAAAAATAAGCATTGTGGACTTTTACTCTGGCATGTCATTAGGCCTTAAGTTAGCTTTAGCAGTTGCTGGCTCCAGTGGAATTAGAAAATGACAGGCGTGGGGGTTCAGGCCAATGGCTGCCATGGAAACCTTAGTAAACACAGGAACAGGAGCCTGCTGTGTGGACAGCCACAGGAGACCTTAAAGCATGTGCTTTTCCTGAAATTCCAGGTGAGAGAGAAAAGGAGGAGTGAGGCAGGGGATCCTACGAGGGACGTTTTTAGACTAAGTGAAACCACACTTGGAAAGGAAAGGTGTTTTGATAACACAGTTTCCTGTGTTCACAGTGATGCTCAGCCAGCTGTGCAAGCTACATCTTCAAGGTTCAGAAACAGCGCGGCTCCACACGAGCAATGGAAGAGTAAGGGTATCCAGGCACTTAAATGTTAGCGCAAGGCGTAAGCAAGTGTGCTAGATTGATAGTACAATTTCACCCATATTCATCATCTTAAACTTCATTCGGGTCAATTAGGGTAATTTATTTTATTTTTTAAAATATATTTTTATTGATTTCAGAATGGAAGGGAAAGGGATAGAGAGATAGAAACATCAATGATGAGAGAGAATCATTGACTGGTTGCCTCCTGCATACCCCCTACTGGTGGGGGGTGGGAGGGGGATTGAGCCCGAAACCCAGGCTTGTGCCCTTGGCCAGAATTGACTGGGACCCTTTAGTCCCCAGGCCGATGCTCTATCCACTGAGCCAAACCAGCTAGGGCTAGGGTAATTTTAACTATATGGTGAAAAGTTGACTTTTGTCGATTTTAGAAGCCATGTTCACGATTTTTGTCAGAGCCTTACGAACAAAAGAGTGGTTAATTTTTAATAATAAATAAATACTATATTATTGTTTTTTAACAATATATCCCATTTTCACGACTTTTGGTAGAGAAACAAAAAATAAAATTCTGAAACTCCTACAAATCCAAAGGCAAAGGACATTCAGTAGGCCTATGTGTTGACTCATCTGCCTCTGGGGTTACATTTATTCAGAAAAATCGAAGAGGAACTAAAGCATTTAGGGAAAAAAATCCTTTGGTGTTAAACACAGATGTAATCATAGCTAGAGAGGGTTAGATCTTAAAAGGCAGAGCAGAGAGCTGCGAAGGAGAAAATGAAATCTCAAGGGCATGGTAGATGAGTGTAAAGTGGACATGGATATGCACTCAGGGCTATGTTCCTAAAGATGGTGACAGAAAAAAGTGGAATATTTGGTTATCGTTCATATAAAATGAAACAAGAGAGCAGAATGGATTGACTGCACTAGAGTGAACCCGATCAAATTCTCTTAAAACTGGAAGAAAATTTCTTTCTCAAAAAGCAATATGGAACAATCCCCAATTAGGTCTGTAGAACTCAGTGGTCAGTGATTGTGTGAACATGAATGAGTAGGTGCCAAGGTTAGCCTAAGGGCTGCATGTGATTGCTCAGGGGATGTTTTGGAGTGGAAAGAGCAGTTTATAAACAGATTCCAGTATCTGGGGGGAGTTTGCTGTTTGAGGCACAGGTTTAAATGTTTCACTTTACTTCCTTTGATACAACAACCTAGGAGATGGACACTACTATTGTGCTATTTTATAGAGAAATTTGATGTCTCCCAAGTTCATATTGCTTGTAAAATGTCAGGTATGGAAGTCAAAGTAAGCCAATTGGGTACTAGGCATCTATACTCCTACTTCACTCTTCTAGAGAAGGGTGCTGAGTAGAAGTTTGCTGAACAGTGATGATTAAGGAATTGGAAACTGAAAAGACATGTAATGACTTTTGGTATATGTTGAAGACAGCACGAAAATCAACTCATGCAAATTCAAAAGGCAAGTATTATGCTCAAAATATAGTCTTCTGACAATCAAATCACAAGGATCTAAGATTAAATTCTTAGATTTAAGTTTTACATAAATAGTATGCTTCTTATGTTAACTTTTCTGCATTTTTCTACATTTTACATACGGCAAGTTTTCCATTAGAGTTGTGGATAAAGCAGTGATTGTGTAGCAGGATTCAGCAAAGGATAAGCCTGTTCTTTAAGTTGGTTCTAGGAGTTTTAGAAATTAAACATGCCCAGACGGCTTAACTCAGTGGTTGAGCATCAACCTGTGAACCAGGAGGTCATGGGTTTGATTCCAGGTTAGGGCACATGCCTGGGTTGTGGGCTCAATCCCCAGTGTGGGGCGTGCAGGAGGCAGCCAGTCAGTGATTCTCTGTCATCATTGATGTTTCTATCTCTCTCTCCCTCTCCCTTCTCTGAAATCAATATATATATATATAAAAGTTGGTTACATTGGGATTTTATTATAAAACCTTTCTCATACCCTATGTTATTATTTTTTAAAATATATTTTTATTGATTTCATAGAAGAAGGGAGAGGGAGAGAGAGAAACATCAATGATGAGAGAGAATCATTGATTGGCTGCCCCCTGTATGCCCACTACTGGGGATGAAGCCCCCAACCTGGGCATGTGCTCTGACTGGGAATCAAACCGTGACCTCTTGGTTCCTGGGTCGATGCTGAACTGCTGAGCCATGCCGGTGTTGCCCCTATGTTATTATTGAAAGGGCTTCTCATCTGTACACAGAGATGGGATGCGAGAATTTAAGACCCAAACCAAGATTTTCTTTAAAAAAAATAAAGATTTTACATCTGCAAAACCACCAAAATTAAATGGGCCTCCAAATGACCATGTAGAGATTATTGTAGCCTACCATTTATGAAGGTCAGTGTTATAGTAATTAAAGCTTCTGTAATTGATCCACTTCTGTATTGTTCTTTGCTTGCATGTGATCTGTAAACTGGCACCACATCTGTCTTGGAAGTGACCTGCACCGATGCCGGATCACCATCCTGTCCGCCCTTGCAGTGTGTGTGCTAACCTCTCATTGCCTGTCAAAGGAGTTGGCAGGTGCTGTATGCATATTCACATGCATCGACTCTATGAATATGTATGAGCTGAAGTTGAATTTATTGTATATGCCTTATAAATATACAGGCAGAGACCTACCTGCAAAAGAGAACAATTTAGTCATGTTAGATATCTGTACATAAATCCATCTCTGTGTGTGTGATATGGATTTCAAATCAATTCCAAGTAGAATGTGGAAAAGCTGGGTAATTATTTTGTAAGCTCTGAATTGAACAGTTACTTTGGTTACCCGAACAGAAATGGGCATTGTAACATTTATCTCCATGGCCCTGGCTGCTGTGGTTCAATGGGTAGAGCATCAGCACACAAACAGAAGGGTCCTGGATTCAATTCCAGTCAAGACCAAATATCTCAATTGTAAGCTCGATCCCTGGCCCTGGTCTGGGTGCGTGCAGGAGCCAACCAGTCAATGTGTTTCTTTCACATCGATGTTTCTTTCTGTCTCTCTCCCCCTCCCTTCCACTCTCTTTAAAAATCAATGGGAAAAACATCCTTGGGTGAGGATTTACAACAGCAAAAATTATCTCCATGAATTAAGAGATTATTGCTTGCATCTGTGAAAATAATTTAAAAACTAAGTGTTATGTTTTTGTTCCCTTTTATACATAAAATTAAACAGTATTTGGGCATATGACCAAAGAACTGGAGGTTAGAAGGTAAGGACTTCTGTGGAAATAGCACGTATATGCAAAGAAGTGAGAATCACCATTCCTGTGCTCTCTATTCCTGATCAATGGACAGAATGATTATACACACACACACACACACACACACACACACACACACACACACACATATTCTTTATTGCTTAATGTATTACATCAGTCTCCTTTTCCCCTCATTGGCCTTTCCCCAGCTGCTCCCACCCCCCAGCACATGCCCTCACCCCTCTACTCTCTGTATCCATTGGTTATGCTCATATGCATGCATACAAGTCCTTTGGTTGATCTCTTACCCCCCTCCACCCCCTCACATCTGCCTTCCCTCTGAGGTTTGATGGTTTGATATCTATGACTCTGGTTCTATTTTTGTTTATCAGTTTATGTTGTTCATTGTATTCCACAAATGAGTGAAATTCTGTGATATTTATCTTTCTCTGACTGGCTTATTTCACTTAGCATAATGCTCTCCAGGTCCATCCTGTTGCAAATGGTAAGAGTTCCTTCTTTTTTACAGCAGTGTAGTATTCCATTGCATAGATATACCACAATTTTTTAATCCACTCATCTGCTCATGGGTACTTAGGCTATTTCCAAATTTTAGCTATTGTAAAGTATGCTGCTATTAACATAGGGGTGCATATATCCTTTCTGATTGGTGTTTCTGTTTTCTTTGGATATATTCCTAGAAGTGGGATTACTGGGTCAAATAGAAGTTCCATTTTTGATTTTTTGAGGAAACTCCATACTGTTTTCTATAGTAGCTGGACCAGTCTGCATTCCCACCAGCAGTGAATGAGGGTTCCTTTTTCTCTGGATCCTTGCTAGCACTTGTCATTTGTTGACTTGTTGATGATAGTCATTCTGACAGGTGTGAGATGGTACCTCATTGTTGTTTTGATTTGCATCTCTCAGGTGCTTAGTGACTTTGAATATGGTTTCATATGTCTCTTGGCCTTCTGATGTATTTCCACTTTGGAGAAGTGCCTATTTAGTTCCTTTGCCCATATTTTTGATTGGATTGTTTACTTTCCTTTTGTTAAGTTGAATGAGTTCCCTAAAAATGTGGAAGATTAAACCCTTATCGGAGATAACATTGGCAAATATGTTCTCCCATACAGTGGGCTTTCTTGTTGTTTTGTTGATGGTTTCTTTTGCTGTGCAGAAGCCCAGAAGCTTTATATTTCGATGCTTTATATTTTGAAGGTTTATAGTTTATATTTTGATTGTTTACCTTCCTTTTGTTAAGTTGTATGAGTTCCCTAAAAATGTGGAAGATTAAACCCTTATCGGAGATAACATTGGCAAATATGTTCTCCTATGCAGTGGGCTTTCTTGCTGTTTTTTTGATGGTTTCTTTGTGCAGAAGCTCAGAAGCTTTATATTTTGATGTAGTCCCATTTGTTTATTTTCTCCTTAGTTTCCAATAGGAGCTATATTGGCATCCAAATTAGAAAAGAAAAAGTAAAACTGTCATTATTCACAGATGACATGATATTATACATAGAAACCCCTAAAGACTACATCAAAAAACTACTAGACTTAATAAATGAATTAAGCAATGTAGCTGGATACAAAATTAACACCCAGAAATCTATGGCTTTTTAATATGCCAATAATGAACTCACAGAAAAAGAAACTACAAAACAATCCCATTTACCATCGTAACAAAAAAACTTAAGATACCTAGGAATAAACTTAACCAAGGAAGTAAAGGACCTGTACTATGAAAACTATTGGACGTTGAAAAAAGAGACAGAGGAAGACATAAACAAATGAAAGACTATACTGTGTTCCTGGATTGATAGAATCAACATTATTAAAATGTCCATATTACCCAAATCAATCGAATAGATTCAATGCAATTGCCATTAAAATACCAACGCCATATTTCAAAGACCTAGAACAAACTCTCCAAAAATTCATCTGGAATTAAAAAAGATCCCGAATAGCTCCAGCAATCCTGAGAGAGAAGAACAAAGTTGGAGGGATCATAATACCAGATATCAAGCTATACCACAAAGCCACTGTTCTTAAAACTGCCTGGTATTGGTACAAGAACAAACATACAGACCACTGGAATACAACAGAGAACCCAGAAATCAACCCAAACCACTGTGCTCAATTAATATTTGACAAAGGAGGCAAGATCATACAATGGAGTCAAGACCAGTCTCTTCAATAAATGGTGTTGGGAAAATTGGACAGATACATGCAAAAATATGAAACTAGACCACCAAATTACACCATACACAAAAATAAACTAAAAATGGACAAAGGACTTAAACGTAAGACAGGAAACCATAAGAATCTTGATCCTGTATCTTATCAGCTCACTTGAGTAGATGTTGATGACGACGCCTGATTCACTCATGGAATCTCTGTGCAGGAAAACAAAGATGGCTCAACTACTCACACACTTTTCAATAGGAAATTTTAGCGTCATCACCATCTGGAGCCTGGCACTCCTTTAGCACAGTATTCAAGAACTTTGAGTGTCTACTTTAAAAGAAGACAAAGACAATTTCATTTCAATAATGTTGGGATCATTTATTTTCCCTGTTGGAGTATCAGATGGGAAACCAGCAAGGTAGCACAAATGTGACACCAAGATTCCTATCTCCAACAGAAACTCCAATAGGACAAGAGAAATCACTGTCCTCTACACTCTACAGCTCAATCGTTTTAAAAAATATATATCTTTATTGATTTCAGAGAGGAAGGGAGAGGGAGAGATAGAAACATCAATGATGAGAGAGAATCATTGATTGGCTGCCTCCTGCATGTCAAGCCTGCAACCCAGGCATGTGCCCTTGACCGGAATGGAACCTGGGACCCTTCAGTCCGCAGACTGACGCTCTATCCACTGAGCCAAGCCAGCTGGGGCCACAACTCAATCTTAATCTTCTTTCAGTCTCATCTGAATTCAAACTACCCACATAGATGGGGCTTAGTGGGGAGGAATACCAGGGATGCCAACACAAACCTTGACAGATCCAGACATTGAAACATGCATCACTTCCCAGGGAAGCTCCTCTCCTTCCTGTAACTTCCTCAGTACCCTTTGTGTCTAATAGCAGCATTCTATAAACTCTATCAGGTTCTATCAGGTGGCTTGGCAAGTTTCCTCCCTCTGCGTTAAGTATTAATCACTTATGATTAATTTTCAAATTATATAAAAAATTATATAGATGTTATTTGTTTGTTATCTGGATACCTAGTTGCAGTTAGGAATATTAGAAACAGATATTCAGGCAGGAAATTTTAACAGTACAGAAACAATATCCAGTTCCTAATTTCTGATGTTTTAAGAGACTAGACCCTAATATTGGTGAAAATAACAACACTGGCACTAAAGAGCTCAAGCACAGTTTTCAGCACCAATGAGACTCCTAATGTAAATGTTATATTTTTGGAATTGTAATTTTTAGTTTTCGGTGAAAATGATTACCAAACCTCAATGGATTTTCAAAGGGTATATGGGCCACAAAAATTAAGAAGCACTAATTAAGATGATGTTCATAACTACATGAACTTATTTGGAAAACAAACTGAAAGCCTATTGGTAACATTTTTATACTCGAGCCAGTACGCTTTAATTGTCTAGTTTACAGCACATGGTTGAGGGTTTGTTCAACAGGAATTTATTTCAAGTTAAATCAGGAGATATGACTTTTTACTGCAACAGGTAGAATGCCTTCTCAAAACACTTTAATTTGATGCATACACACCAATTCATACCAGAGACTAGAAAGCTAGTTGTGTTGTTGCTTAACTTTTACCACAGAAAACCATTGAATAAAAGGTGGTAAGGGGTCCTGGTTAACGATGTTGATATATCATATTGCCTAGCTAGTGCCAACGTTCCTTCCGAAGGAAACTACAATCCCTAGAATAAAATAAGGAACTTAAATTGAACTCTCTGAAGAGGTCAGCCAGTCTGTTCATTGGAAACTGTTTATTTCCCATGACTTAAAGGGTGTCCTTATGGACAAGAAACCACAGATGTGAACAGTCTCCACAAAGTGTCTGAGAGGGTCCACGGAACCACAGAAGCGATAAATGCATCAACTTAAGAAAAGGCTTCATTTAGTCCTTGAGAAATCTACAGCTCTTCAAAGTACACAATTTACCTTAGAGTTATAGGAGCTTTAGTTTGGTAGATCCTAATAGAAAACTTCGTTGCATGCAATATTTCCATTCATTTTTAACAATAGTAAAATCAGAACATGCTCTTAAGGATGCTTGAGTCATAAAACCATGTCTGATGTCAGATCAAAGTTTTTGCTCAACATGTATATATCTATAACAAATACGAAGTTGCGCAAAATGACTATTATATATTAATCATGGATAATGCTACACAATGTATTTTGAACATGGAAAAATACATTTTTCAGACATGGGATCTTTTAGATTTATGAGGGTGATCTGTATCAAATATAGATTAGTACAGTAAACTTCCTATTGTGTTCTTGGGATTCTTATAATAAATACTAAAATGCCTTCTGCAAAAATAATATTCCCAGGAAAACATTTTGAGAAAACTAGGATAAACAAAATTAATTAGATGTGTTTTTAGAGTCTTTAAAATAAACTTATATATTATATACAACATATATTATATGTTATATGTATTATGTATTATACACACACATATAATACTATATACAGTGTTGTGTATGTATTCAAAACGTCTAACAATGCAGAAACAATTTCTATTTCCTGAAATTTTAAGAGAATGGCCCCTAATTTCGCTGAAAAACTGCATTAATAATCAAGATCTTGAGCACAATTTTCCGCCCCTACTGGCCTCCTAAATTAAATGTACATATTATTCAATTTTGATACTTATTTTTCTGATTAAAAGATTCCAAGGCTTCGCCTGTAACTTCATCTTTGTGAGGTCTCTTTTCTCAGAGCACTTAGCACTTACTACAGCCAGATGCCCTTTGGACCTTAGTTGTGAACTCTAACATGCACCCAAAAAGGTATTGTTGACACTCTTGGTTGTTTCTGCAGGAAGTGATTAGTTAGAAGCATGGGGTACACATCATATACTCTAAAACCAGTATCTCCTCATAATTTACCTGCTGAGAGATAGTTCTAAAATAATTAGCAAGACTAAGACAGTTTAATTTAGGGGAACTCCAGTTAAAAACAAATTTCAGCCCTAGCCAGTTTGGCTCAGTGGATAGAGTGTTGGCCTTCGAACTGAAGGGTCCCAGGTTTATTCCAGTCAAGGGCACATGCCTGGGTTGCAGGCTCGATCCCCAGCAGGGGGCATGCAAGAGATAGTCGATCAATGATTCTATCTCATTATTGATGTTTCAATCTTTCTCCCTCTCCCTTCCTCTCTGAAATCAATAAAAATATCTATTTAAATTTTTTTTCAAAATTAGAATTTTTTCATAAATCAACCATTGAAATGAAAATTATTAATAAAATGAGGAGGCAAGAAGGAATATCTTTTGGTATTGAAATTATGACTGGCCAGTACTATGAGTGGTGACTAGGCTTTATAATAACACTAGAGGCCCAGTGCACAGATTTGTGCACAAGGGGTTGGGGAGTCCCTCAGCCTGGCCTGTGCCCTCTTGCAATCTGGGACCCCTCGGGGGATGTGGCAGTGCTCCAAGCAGCAGGCAGCCAGGGAGGAGGCTGGGCGTCATGCCGCTCGCACTCATCCCGGCCCGCTGGGCCTGCCACTGCCACTCGGTAGTGCTGCCATAGCGTTGGGAGAGGCTCCTGATTCCGTGGCAGCCACGCTCACCAGCCGTGAGTCCGGCTTCTGGCTGAGCGGCGCTCCCCCTGTGGGAGTGCACTGACTGCCAGGGAGCAGCCTCCTGGTGGTCAGTGCACATCATAGCGACTGGTTGATCAGTCGTTTCAATTGTTCCGGTCATTTGGTCATATGGGTTGCTTAGGCTTTTATATAGAGAGGTTATTTTAGACACCAAGAAACAGAGAGTTATCTGACTGGTCAATTGACACTAGCAGGGAATAAAGAGAGCCTGTCTAGGAAAGCATGACGAGAAACAAATATGTATTGCCTACAAATTTTTAAAATGAATTACCGTTTTAAGAAATAAAGCCTGATAGCTTATATTTAAATGTATGGTGCCATTTTCCTGGAAAGTCAATTAGTCATTATTTTGGATCAAAATCAGATTATTATTCAGTGTTGAACAAATGAAGAGTCTACATATCATTAACTTAAGTAGATAACTACCCATGCACATTAATAAACAATAAATAATATCTCTTCTCACCTTCAGAAGTGGAGAACTGTATAACACTGATGTGGGTGCAAGATGATATGCATGCTGCTTTGTTAGGAGTCTCCAGGGTATTCTGGAAATTAAACCTTAGCCATTACCAGTACTTTAATCAAAATAACCTGTTTAACATCGAGAAAATTAGATCTGACACTTCCCTGTTAATCTTAACTTCACTAAGACCATGTACTAAGCTGCTGTTCAATTTTTGGGGGGTAGGTTGGGTTGCCACTTCAGATTTGGTATGTAATTCAGACTGAGCACAACAGCCAACAATAATAAAAGTCACTGAAGTTGAAATGTTAACTTGGGAATTTGAAGTGGTAACTTATCTTTGAACATCCAGCATCCCTGAGCCAAATTTAAGCAATGAAAACACATAGGGAACATGTAGGCACCAACTCAAAGGGCATCAGCCTGATAAAGATGACTTATGACTGAAGTGAAAGGATAAAAGTGGGCTCATTTTTTAAAAGTAGTGAAGTCCATTCTTGAAATCAGACTATTCACTGTAAAACTAAATAAAAGAACTTTAGTGTTAAATCTATGTTGTTAGGCTTTTATGAATCTTAAATTTGATAAAATTAAAAGTTGTTGACAAAAACAAAACAGATTATAATAAAGCAAGCATTAACATCACTTTCAGGTACTATATTTACACTTGATAAGGTGCCATGGACATACTTTAATCTTTTCTAAATTTCAGTTTTCGTAGCATATTAAATATTATAATGTCTGTTAAATATTCAAAAGTACATATAAGTGTAAAATAGTTGAAAATTATTTAAGGGTAGGTTACATTTTGGAATTTGTGAATGGTATAATATAGGTAACATTACTTTTAAATAATATATATTGTTTAACCTCTACTACATGTTGGTTTCTCAAACATCCAGGTGGTACATTTCTCATGCCTGATGACTTTCTTTAAGGAAATGCATTCCTAGAATAATTATAACAAACTGGACTGAAGTAAATGCCCATTTACAAAGGATAACTATTGCTATATTGAATGTGGAGCTGTACATTTATAAATTCCATAGGCTAATTGTGAGGAGACCATGAGATGCAGTCATGAAGAAATTGAACATAGGAAAAATTGGATTGCCGTTTGAGTTAACTCATAAAATAATTGGTGATAACATTATTCACAGTCTTATTGAAAGAGAGAGAGTGGTTGAAATGGAATACAACTTGATGTAAGTATACAAATAATGTGTTGATCACAAATGTGCATTCATAAGCTATAACCAATAGAAAAAAGAAAATTCATAGAGGATATTTTGTCAGTGATTCTTTGACTTGGATATAAGTTATAAGAAACAAAGTCACTTCAAAAGCATGGAGAGCCTGCCTGGTGTGGTCAGTGGTTGAGCATCAACCTACAAACCAGGAAGTCATGGTTTGATTCCCAGGCTTGATCCTCAGTGTGGAGCGTGCAGGAGGCAGTCAATCAATGATTCTCTCTCATCATTGATGTTTCTATCTCTCTTTCACTCTCCCCTTCTCTCTGAAATCAATAAAAATATATTTTGAAAAAAGCATGGAGGGAATGTTTAAAGGACTTAGCTAAAAGAACAAACTCTCTTACTTTGCTTCCCTTTGTAGAATGACTTTATGCTCCATTCTACCCAACATGACCTCTACTCTTCCTCCTTTCCGCTTACATGGACACATTAACAGTTTCATTTTCCTTATAATTTCAATTTCACAAAGTAATGACATCATTTCTACTTCCATTCAAAAGAGGGAAAACTGTTTGACTCTTATCACATTGAACCAGGACACACATGGTGGTCAGACATGGCCAGCCTAGAGATCAGTTGTTTAGAGTCAGGTGCTCCCTTTTAATCCAAAATAGCTGAGGCCAGTAGTGGGCACAGAGACATGGCCATTGGCAACAGGGGGTGTGGTCAAGGCAGATATCCTTAAGACCTATAGAGGCAGAGTGGACAAAGATCAACATTTCCAGTTGAGTTTCCAGGCAATCCCTGCATAGCAGAGACAGTCTTCTAAGATCTTGTTTCTCTGACCCCAAAGGCAAGAATAATCTATGTATTTGGAAATCTGACTTAGTCTTCTTTAATTTAATAACATCAAGCTCATGAATCTTAAAACTAATTAGTTTCATTAATCATGCTTTCCCTGTAAAATTCTGATTTTAATGTATGTTTAGCTTATGTACTATAAGAAAAATATGTATTTTAATTTTAATTTTTTAAAACTATATTTTTATTGATTTCAGAGAGGAAGGGAGAGGAAAAGAGAAATAGAGACGTCAATGATGAGAGAGAATCCTTGACTGGCTGCTTCCTTTATGCCCCACATTGGCGATCGAGCCTGCCACCCAGGCATGTGCCCTGATTGGAAATCAAACTGACCTCCTGGTTCATAGGTCGATGGTCAACCACTGAGCCACACCAGCTGGGCAGAAATTATATTGAAAAGAGAATATGCTGGTCTGGTTTACTAGGCATATATGTCAATTAATAAATAGATATACATTGTATAAAACTCCTTCAAATAACTGTTGTTTTGAATCAATGTGACTAGTACTCTGTCAATTTCAAGAATCTCATACATTCCAATCTCTGAGCCAGCAAATTGAGTGCCAGATACTGCAAGGAGACAAAGTCACAAAGACAAATGCCAACTGGGGAGATCTTTGACAGCCAGGTAGCAAGCTGACCTTCCCTAGCTGAGTGACTTTCCTTCAGATCTATCAATCACTTTTCCCCTGATGTGTTTTTATCAAAGTGATTATATAGACTACACACACATTCACACATATAAATAAACACACACACACACACACACACACACACACTCTCTCTTTCAGGATTTGTTCTTTATGGCATAAATTTAATTTCTGGAAAATATTTATTTTTATAGAAGTTTTGTGAAAATAGATTTATTTTGTAGCAACAAAGGAATAAGTGTAGCCTCTTCTAGATCATTTGTTATCACTTGTTATCAAGAACACAATCAAACTGACTTGAATCTCTCACTGTGCGATGTTTTGCTAACACTTGGATGATCCTCCTTCTGAATATTGCACTAATTCTTTCTGAAAATATAATATTTGTTGAGTATTATTGGTAGCTTTTTGAGCAAACAAACTGGTTGATTTGCTCATTTTGTGCAATGGTATTAAAAGAAGGAACTGGTAATTAGAGTTTTATCAATGTTATACATAATGCTGAATTTATACTTTTAATATTAGTTAAATCATGTGAAATAGTAAACATTCAAATTTTATGATGTGCAAAATGGCAATTTTATATAATTCAATCTAATAATTCCAAAGCACATTAGATTTAGTAGGATGGCATTGTTAGGTCTTCTCAGTGGCCTGTGCTTCTTTGTGCATAAATGTGTTTTAATTACTGGCTTTTCCACAATTTCTTTGAGGACAGACTTACACTTCCAACCATATAACATTGTGGTAAAGAATATTAAATCTGGCCCGGTTGGCATGGCTCAGTGGTTGAGAATCAACCTATGAACAGGAGGTCACGGTTTGATTCCCAGTCAGGGCACACAATCCTCAGTGTGGGGCGTGCAGGAGGCAGCTGATCAATGATTGTCTCTCATCATTGATGTTTCTATCCCTCTCTCCCTTTCTTTCTTAAATCAATAAAAATATATTTTTAAAAAGAATATTAAATCTGTAATAAGAACTAATGTCAACTCATGGTTACACAACTTAATAGCTGTATGACCAATAAGTTCTCCAAGCCTGTTTGCTTACCACAAATCAGGAGAGTAACTATATGAACCATAAGGGATAATTGTGAGGGTCAAACTTGATCATTCATATAATTACTTAATCTTATATTGAGTGACATGCCAACCTTAATACAAGTTAACTGTTCTTTAATATTTATTTCTTTTGGGGGGACTGCGAGCATTTAAGTTCTACTCTCAACAAATTTCAATTATAAATACAGTGGTTTCAACTGTAGTCATGATGTGATACATTAGATCTTTGGATCTCACTCATCTTATAGTTGAAAGTTTATACCGTTTAGCAACTTCTCCCCATCCTCCCCATATTTCACCTCCTGGCAACCACTTTTCTACTCTCTGTTCTAGGAGTTTTGACTCATTTTAAGATTCCACATATAAGTGTGATTATATAGTCTTTCCTCATTTGGATTATTTCACTAAACAAAAGGCATCCAAGTTCCATTCATTTGTAGTAAATGGCAGAATTCCCTTATTTCTCATGGATAACATTTCATTGTATGTAATGTAATATACATACATAAATATATCACATTTTCTTTATTATGTTATATAACATACTTTTATAGAACATAGAAAATCATCTTTATGATTATATTATTATATATCTTATTCACTTATTGTTTCCATATCGTAGCTATTGTGAATGGTGCTGCAGTGAATGAACATGGAGTGCAGATATCTCTTTGGCATCCTGTTTTCATTTCCTTTGGATATATACCCAGGAGTGGGATCGCTGTAACATAGGGTGATTCTATTTTACATTTTTAGAGGAATCTCCATATGGTTAATATTAGTAGTAGTTGTTATTTTTAAAATCTCACATACCATGTCCTGTCTTGTAACATAGACAATAATAGCAAAGCATAAGAAATCGGATGGGCAGAAATCCTCAAAATAAGTTTGAATCCTTAACTCGAGGATTTTTAAATCTCGCCTAACAGATATGCTGGGCAGACGCTTCTGTATAAAGGTGCTAATCAAATGCACAGGTATGGTGATAATGTAAGCAACCTGCTCCATCTAAATGTAACACATAGTTATTGAGACCTTGCTATGTGTGAATTACTATTCCAAGAGGCTGAGGCATGAACAGAGTGTCCCAGGCATGTCATAAATAAAGATACGGAATGAGTTTTCCTAGGCAGCATTCATATTGTAATGAGTATGCAGTTTGCTCTGCAACCAAGGATTGCTGGGGTTCAACCCCAGCAGGTCCAGGGGTCCCCAAAGGTGTGGACGGAGTCGGCGAAGAAGGAATGACATGGAGACAGTGTTCAGTTGATCAGCAGCCTAGCCAGGATCTCTAGCCAAGTTCTGGTTAGGATCTCCAGCGAAGTTCTGGTCAGGATCTCCAGCCAGGTTCTGTGTCCATGTTCTCTTGCTAGGTTCTCCAGCCAGGTTCAGTCACCAGATTCTGTAGCCAGGTTCTTCAGCCAGGTTCTGGCTAGGTTCTCCAACCAAGTTCTGTAGCCAGGTCCTGTCCAGGATCTTTTGCCAGGTTCAGTCACCAGGTTCTAGTCAGGTTCTCTTGCCATGTTCTATCCAGGTTCTGTAGCCAGGTTCTGTCTCTAGGTTCTTCAGCCAGGTTCTCTCGCTAGGTTCTGTCTCTAGGTTCTGTGGCCAGTTTCTGTCCAGGATCTTTTGCCATGTTCTGTCTCTAGCAAGGTTCTTCTGTTTCTAGGTTCTGTGTAGGTTCTGTTTTCTAAGTTCTGTTTTGTTACATCTGTATTTATACCAGTTGATTCCAATCCTATCAATCTCTATTCCAAAGGTTAGGGCGTTTCTTATCTCCATTCCAGGGAGTAAAGATTATGTAGCTTAAGCATAATTGTTCGTAGTTAAAGTGATTAATTACCCGCCTGGCACTTAGTTAAGAGGTTTCATTCCCTCCCTAACTTCAGGGGAAAATCCCTACCTGGGGAAACAACCTTTCTCAGAGACGAGACCTTGGTTAAAACACATAGTGCCAAGAAGGTGAGCAAACATTTTAAGAACAGTATGCCATATATGCCAGGTCCTTTGAAACAGCAAGGATGGACCGGCTCCCGGCAAAGGATCTGTATAGATTTGTGACTGAGAACAAGACTGGGAAGGGACTGGAGGATCATTATAAAGTCAGCCCAGTGGAACCTTCAGTTGACAAGTCTCAGCCAACATCTCTCTGCCTACCTGACCGAAAGCGAGAACCGCCCAGCTGAGCCCAGTCAACCTACAATCTCTGAGATAACAGCATATTGTTACTTTAAAGCCCTCAGTTTAGAGTTGTTATTATGAAACAATAGATAACTAGAGCACTAAACAATTGCTTTTTTGTTTCTTTGCAGCAAAAAATAAGCACAAATCAATAATCATAATTACATTCCAATGAGCAGTAATAAGTCTATTTATATTTGTGTTGAACATAAGCATACTTCCAGCAAATTTTATTAAAATAAGGCCAATATTTTAATATATATGTATATATATATATATATATATATATATATATATATATATATATATATATATTTTTATTGATTTCAGAGAGGAAGGGAGACAGAGAGAGATAGAAACATCAGTGATGAGAGAATCATGGATCAGCTGCCTCCTGCATGCCCCACACTGGGGATCGAGCCCACAACCTGGGCATGTGCCCTGACCAGGAATCAAACTGTGACCTCCTGGTTCATAGGTTGTTGCTCAACCAATGAGCCACACTAGCCAGGCTAGGCCAAATTTTTTTTTTTTTTTTTAGAAATGAAGCTTTTGTTAAACTGCTTACTTTGGCAGATAATCATGAATTTAACTTTGTCAAATTCTGTTTTGTTTTCCTATTCATTTTGATTCATTTGTGCAGGAGCAGATTACAAAAATCTCATTTGGAGGTTTTTTACCTGATTTGCTGTCACTCATGTGTTACTACAACCGAGGCACTTAGTGGACTTGAAAACTTGTGAATGAATTTCTGCTCCAAGTCAGCTTCTATGCTGGCCAAGTAGTCTCACTGGAATCGTGTCCATACAGGCTCACAGTTTGCTGGTTGGTGTCTGCCTTCCCCCAGGGGTGACGCAGCAGGAGATGCCCTGATAAAGTGATCTTCTCCCCAAAATGGATCATGGGTATCAGGGGGGAGCAGCCACCCAGAAATAGGAAGGCTGTGTTTTGTATTAAGTGCAGCTTTAAGAATTGTGTAAGTATAATTGGATTTCATGGACGGCCTGGAGGAATTTTTTAATAACAAGGGCATTTTTTCATCTGAGGAAATTTACTGTGTTCTCTAAGGTAATAATGATCTACTTTCTAGACCTCTCATTCTCTTTTTCTCTTTCTCAGCCTCTGTGTTTGTCCACCAGCACACACACACACACACACACACACACACACACACACACACACATTTTGTGACATTTATCTTACTAGCACGTATATTCTTTAAAATATAAAAGAAAGAAAACTTTTTGAAATGATTCTGATCGCTAGTAGAGGATATTTGTCTTTATTTTAACTATATACAGGCCCATATTAGTTGACAACAACTGACTGTTTTGTGGTCTGCTTGTGATATGTCGAAAGGTCAGTAGTGGAATTTGACACAGTTTTACAAAGAAAAGACAGTTCCGTATGTTTCAGGTTAAGCACTTAACAGCTGAGTGAACTTCGGATGTATTTCTTTTTTCCATGAATTTCTGGGAATGAAACATTGCAAATGGTTCTGTTTTTATTTCTTAGCTTTTATATCTTACGTCGGATTATGATGGAATGTTAGGTAGTCTTCTTTTTATTATGAAAATTAAACAATGCACCTAGTTTTGCATTTTTTCTAACTAACTGTGTTTTAGTTAAACCTTAAAGGCAACCACCTAACTGATATGCTAAATGAAAGTAACCAAGAGTGTTTTAGTAAAATAATGAAGTTCACCACTAGATCCTTTTGAAAAATACTTGGTGAACGTCACTATGCTTTTTTCCCTCTCCTTCCTTCTCCCTCTCTTTCTCCCTTTTCTTACCCTCTCTGTCTTCCTCTGTCATAAATAGAGCACAAATCCTTCAAAGTTATTTTTTTATTAGGTAACTATCATAACCAGGCTCTGTAGCATATTTTAAAAGTCCTATTTTCTTGCATTGACGCTGCTAAACATGTATGGGAGGACCATTCTCCGCAGTGAACTCTAATTTCCTCCTGCTAGAATGAAGAAGAGAAAGTCAGTTTCTCACGGAATACCTATGTGCTTAGCCTCATGCTTTCCTTTCCTCTTCCTAAAACCAAGAAAGCGCTCACTACAATGTAGAGCTCACTACAATGAAAAGAAGGAGCATAAGAGTGAAAAAAAGCAGATATTTTAAATTCAGAAGAGTGAGCTTAAACACTTCATTTTAGTTTTTCTTGTGCGTATCCCTTTGAGATGCTGGACTGAACTGGAACGTCCCACTATCCACACCACTTCTGTGTAGAGGTTGATAATGTACACAGACAGAAACAGTGATATGTATAACTTATATGTAATAAGAAAACATTTTTTTGACCAAAAAAAACCATTTTTTCTTACAATTTCCCATTCAGCTCAAGAATGAAAACACCCACCGTAATCGTGTTGCCTCTAGGATATGTGTTGGCCAAATCGATGATGGGTTTGGTTTAGGTGTTAACCTTTGGTCCCTCCCCAGTGCAAGACTTCTCCTTGGGAATCGCCCCTCCTCCGTCTCTCCAGGGCAGGGCCAGATGTGGGCGCTGCTGCTTGGCAGCACCAGGTCCACCGTGTGCCTCCTCCTGGGGGAGGTGCAGACACAGGGCCTCTTCCTCTAGGGCAGTGACGGTGAACCACGCGAAGTCATTGTTTTGGTTGATTTTTCTTTGTTAAATGGCATTTAAATATATAAAATAAATATAAAAAATATAAGTCTTTGTTTTACTATGGTTGCAAAGATCAAAAAATTTCTGTATGTGACATGGCACCAGAGTTAAGTTAGGGTTTTTCAAAATGCTGACACACCGAGCTCAAAAGGTTCGCCGTCACTGCTGTAATGGTTACCGCCAGCAAACACTGTGCTGCTATCACTGGGTGGCCAGGGGCCCGGCCAGCCTTCTGAGCATTAAGTCCGAGACGGGCACCTGTAGCCGCCCGGCTTTGAGCTCTGCCACTGCTCCAGGCTGCCCTTCTCACGCCGGAAGCACCGGGCGCCTCTTAGATGTTGCAGGGAACAAACTTCCGCTGAGAATCCAGAGGAGTCTGCATCCAGAAGCTGCTTTCTAACTCCTTGGCAGCTTTCCACATCCCACTGGGATAAGGAGGAGCCGGGGCCAACCTCCTGTTCCTTCTGTCTTTAGCGCTCTTTACACTCTCTCCTGCCCCTCGTCTACTTCGGTATCAGTCTGTCACCGGGAACTTGGGAGGGATGGGGGGGAAGGCTCCAGCTACCCGTGGCTGGCACACAGCCTCAGAGACTTTTGGTTTGGATGCTGCTAGATCCGCAGTGAGTCTTGTCATGTGTGTTCTGGAGTCTTTATCCTCATCGCTTTGTATGTGCAGTGTTATGTGTGGGCAAGGTGGAGGGACCCCAGGGGACTTAGAATCAAAAATCTTTGTCCTTCTCATTCCCTATCTCAGGTTGCTGCTGCGAGTGAACCTTTTGTATCTCACTTCCTCACCCAAATATTCCCCCGTGGCAATAGGCATGCGCCGCTGGCCCACCTGAGAGCTTACCCGGCTCAGATAGTTCCAGTCCAGACCACCTGTAATCACTAGAGCAAGGTGCACCAGCGCAGTGTTCTTCCAGGTGACTATTTATTGGACTATTTTACAAAAGTGGTTTCCATAGCAACCTGGGCTGCAGCTAGTTTCAGAATAGCCTTTTACAGCTTCGGATCATGAATATATTTTATCCACGAGGAGAGAGGAAGCAGGGCAGGTCCCCCTATTAATTTATACTCAATACCAAGAACTGTTTCTCCCCAAGCTGCCTTTCACATACACAAACTATTATGAACAATAATGCTCTCAGTTTGTAAAAGAGAAGGAAAGAGAGAGAGATGCTTGCCACTTCTCCCAAAAGATGGGAGCTGTTCTTTGATGAGGAATTGGAATTTCTTTGTCTATTTCCTAAAAACAACAACAACACTGAATCTGATGGAAGCGTATATCCAAAAAGATTGTGATGCCTCAGGTACGTATTCCCAGATAATGTGGACACATCTGGGAGATTTGCACTGTATTTATTTCCCTTTTGTTTAAGGAGCATTTATTAAGCATAGTCTTGTAGCAGGCACTGTGTGGGTCCTGAATGAAGAAGGATGAATATGACGCTGTTACTGCCTCTAAATATCCCCCAAATCTGGGAGGTGAGTAGGCAGTTCGTAGCAAAGTAAAGTGGCGTGGTGAATGCCGGCAGACAGAAGCAGAGAGGGGGATATCAGCCAATCTGAGTGTGCAGGGGAGGCTTCTGGGAAAGGCTCACATTCTAGCCGTGTATTTAAAACAAGTGAGAATACTGCATCAATTAGAAAGCGTGTGGGCAAGGTGTTTCAAGTTGAGGGAATTGAATGCGACAAGATATGATATGAAGGGGAAAGTAAATGCAGAACGGTGTACTGTTACTATATCAGGAGGTGTCAGTAAATTACCAAATGGGGCAGAAGTAATTTTTTGAAAAGGCAAAGGCAATGTACAATCACTGAATATATATGAATTCTTTGATAGGTTTTTTTTGAGTTGCTGCTGGGAACAAAAACCCGGCAGCCTAATTCAAGGAAATGCTGGGGGGATTCTTCTAGATTGAACTCTTTGTATCAGACTCCTTTTATATTGGCACAAAGATATTGATTGTGACAGTTTAGTTCATTAGATATAACATCGTAAGAAATTAAAAGCACGGCTCTAGCACGCGGGGCACCCCTATCCTTCTGAGGAGAACTCCTGGTAGCCTTTCCTCCATTCAGATTCTGAGTGTGTGCAGTTGGGGGTGTGGGCTCCCTTCAGTCTGCAATAAAAAGAAACTTTGCTGAAACATGATGTTATGTGTGTGTTCCTTGACATCGTCTCAACAAAAGGGCAAAAATAAAATAGCACAGAATACAACATCAACAAATGAGCGCTTGCCATTCGGCTGTGACCAGGACGGTGGCCTGGGGGACAACGGATCACCCTCACTAGGACGGATGCCCAGCTGCATCAGAGTCCAGCAAGGAGTCTTCACTAGGGCACACCCCGTGGGGACTCAAGTCTCCACTAATTTTCTAGAATGAACTACAATGTAAAACTTTTTATTTAATGAATGATTATTTGGCTGTTATTGAATTGATTTGGGACTATTCCTTGCCACTCTCTTTTTTTTTTTTTTTTTTTTAATTCAGAGAGGAAGGGAGAGGGAGAGAGAGATAGAAACATCCATGATGAGAGAGAATCATTGATTGGCTGCCTCCTGCACACCCCCTACTGAGGATGGAGCCAGCAACCCAGGCATGTGCTCTTGACTGGAATCAAATTCAGGACCCTTCAGTCCACAGGCCGAAGCTCTACCCACTGAGCCAAACTAGCTAGGGCTCCTTGCCATCTCTAACCTTCACTACCTCCGATTGTGAGGGAAGGAACTGCAATAGATGATTTATGAATTACAGGGGAGAAAATGGATGATCTAATGTTCTATAATTCTCAGTAATTCAAATGTGTTTTCTAATGCATTTCAGGTCTTGAGGCCATTCTCGTTATGTGAACTAATTCATTCTTTCTCAGAAAAACATTCTGGCCTTTCTGTTACCTGCGTGACAGCGGTGTTTCTTCCTGCTCTAAGACATCAAGACCCATCAGTGATTTCTCTTTTCTCTGACTTTTTAATTAGTTCATTGGATCTGTGAACCATCTCCCCAGAGCTCAGAAATTTCTGATTCTCCAGTTTAACCTTTCTTTGGCAATTACTTCCTATAAAGCTTTTATTAGAGCCTTTATTAGAGTGCCAGTCTTTGGGTGCCTCAAGAAGTCTGGTGATGCTCATTACAAAGACAACGAACATTTTCACTACATTTCACTCCCAGTAACTACATTTGAAGTATGTTATTAGCTGGGAAACAGAGAAGGGTACACAAGATAAAAGAAAAATAGTCTAGATCAATAACTCAGAATCATCTCTTTGGAAAGCCACGGAGTCTAATAATGTCTCTGCTTATTCTGAAAATCAGGAATCGACACTCACATTACAGATGCCAACAAAAGTCTACGATACTGTGCATGTTTACCTCATTAGTAACCCTCAGAACATTGCTGGGGATAGTAAGTGGAGGCCAAGTTTGTCATTACGTTCGTGTTATTTTTAAGTGAAGGAGGGCACTGCAAGTCGGAGACATTGAAATACTTGCCCCATCTTGGATACCTAAGAGGTGGCCAAGCCAAGATTCAAATGAAAAGAATTCAGACGCCGAAGCTCACACTCACACGTTTGGCTAGTTGCAGAGCTGCAGCACCCAGCGAGGAAACTGCAGAGAACATTTGAGTGGGCTTCTTTCTCTCCTTCTGAGAGTTCACTTTAATGAGTGCCCGTATTTTTACTGCAAGAGCTCCGAAAAAACAGCATTTTTCATGGAGGACTCAGGCCTGAGGCCCTGAGATGATCTGAGGCCACACTGTTCTCCTTCAGGGTGTGATGCAAGCGCCTTCCCCATGAGGACACACTTTGATGTACATGAAATGTATTCCGTTTTTAATGCAGTTTTCTGGTATCTTTTAACATTGCCAGTAGTTCTGTTCTAATTAACTGTGTTTGGAGGGGTTCCCAGGGACTGTCTAGATGTGCGGTTCTTCAGGAGGAAGCCGCATTGTTTTCTAGGCCATCAATTCTAAGAACTGGGAGGAGATCAGTTCTGGTCCCTGGGCTGTCACTAATTAGCTGGGTGACCTGCACCTAAAAATAAATAAATAAAAAAAAATCACTTAACCTCTCTGAAACCTTCTGGCTTCCTTTGTCATATAGGGGCTGAACATCAAAGATGACTAACTTGCTTTCCAGCCCTAGCGACATGCACATCTGTGGTAATTTCCTTAGGCTCAGCCTCTTCTAAACGCATCAGATCATTCAGGGGGCGCCCCTGTCCTGGCTTCCACCGATGCTCCCCTAGAAAGCTCCGCCTTTACCTCTGCAAGAGCCAGTCCTGGCCTGCTCTTCACGGCAATCAGCCAGGCCCCTTTCCTCAACAGCGTTCCCATTTAAAAAGGTGAAACCCTGTTAGCGGTATTAGTGCTGACTCTTTCTAACTCCGCAGAGAGGACTGGCTCCAGCGCTCCAACAGTCAAGGTTAGACCCATGGCCTTTTCTTGACGGAAGGACTTGTTGTTGCATCCAGAGAAAAAGCGAGTTTGTGTAAGTATCTTAGATGTGCAGGGCAGTGCTGCTCCCTCTTGCATTTACTCCTGAAGACAAGCCAGGCTCGTCTCCTTGCTCTTTTGTAAACATGCCGACCATCCTGCCCATCAGGGCCTTTGTGCACGGAAATACTCTCACAAGGGCATGACCTTCAATATTCACCGGGCTACTCCTCTCTCAGAGACAGCCCCTCCCATCTTATTTAAACCATTACTCCTGCCCACTGGTGTTGCTCAGTGGTTGAACATTGACCTATGAACCAGGAGGTCATAGTTGGATCCCTACTCAGGGCACATGCCAAGTTGCAGGCTCGATCCCTAGTGTGGGGCGTGCAGGAGGCAGCCAATCAATGATTCTCTCTCATCATTGATGTTTCTCTCTCTCTCCTCCTGTCTGAAATCAATTAGAAACAAAAACAAACAACAAACAAAAGAACAACAACAAAAGACCACTCCTCGCTCCCTGAAATCCCACCGTTTCCGTGTCATTTTCGTCACAGGACTCATGAGCGTATTTGACAGTGTCCGTCTCCTTTCTTTGCAATTTGAGCTCCATGAAAGCGCCACCCCTTGTGTTCTGCCTGCACCAGCCTTCATCTTGGTCAGCAGTCACTCTATTAAAACTCGTCAGCACCCATCGATCTTCTGGATCCGCCAGAATCCTGACAGGTGTGTCTGGCATTTTAGTTCTTTCAAGTATAGGATGCCTTTGAATCCTGTCAGTCAACGAGCCGAGAAAATTACTAGGATCGCTCCCATCCTGAATCCGGGACGTCTGGCCAGGGCGTCTACGTGGGGAAAAGCAACACTGATTAAAGACTGCATCCTCCTGGGCTAGGCTGAGCTCCCTCATAACCTAGCGCCCACCTTTCCTGGGGCCTTTGCTGACCTGAAGGAGTAACTCCATGCAACTCTGCGTGTGTAAACCTTTGGTTTCAAGTTTGCAAGCAGCATGCTGCCTCTGCTCTTGTTCACCTCACCACTGTGGGTTCCCACCACACCAGAAGGGCGTGAATCCACAGCAAAACAAGGGGGAGAGAACGAAGAGCTATCGGGAGGAACACACAGATGTACTCAGTGTGACACCCTATGGGGAAGCCGGACCATTCATCGTTGGACTGTCTGTGCTGCCAGAAAATGAAGGACAGATCTCTTCCTTTCCTTCCATGCTAGAGGACAGTGCCTGAGGCAGGAGGTGGGGAAAATTGTGCTCTAAATGTCCCACAAACCTGGGGTGGAGTGACTGATCTAATATACATTCGATAGCTAGAACATGAGTTATCCTTCTATCGAAGAATATAGATGCGTTTTCTGCTCTTCAAAGGTATAACTGCAGTGGGGGAAAAGGTAATAAACAGGCCATATAATAATGATAGCTATTCTTTTTCTCTCTCTCTTTCTTCTTCTATTCCTCCCTCCCTCACTCCCTCCCTCCCTTCTTCCCTTCCCCCTCTCTTTTCTTTCCTTCCTTCCTTCCTTCCTTCCTTCCTTCCTTCCTTCCTTCCTTCCTTCCTTCCTTCCTTCCTTCCTTCCTTCCTTCTTTCCTTCCTTCCTTCCTCCCTCCCTCCCTCCAAGGTATCTAAATATACTATGGAATTACCCTTTTACAGCCATCTGTGAGTGAGTTAATTTTTTCTAAAATTCAGTTATTTTTTCTTCTTTCAGAACACCCCTGTATTAGGGATGACAGACATCGATCGTGTCCATCAGAGAAATACATGTATCTTTCTTCTTCAGTACTTTACTGTCCCGAACACAATGATTCCACACTCAGCGGTTTTAGCAGCTTCTCAAACATGTGTAGGTAAAGAACAGCTCCCGGTAGCTAGCTAGCAAGAAAGACTCCTCCGTGCCCGCGTGCACTTGCTGAAATCACGCTCAAATAGGGGAAGGCAGGGTTGGCCCTTCTCCACTGCTTAGCTTTCTACGTTTCAAATGGACTTTTTGTACAAGTCCATTTGCAAAGGTTTCAGTGTGGCCTGGCTAGTTTGTGTATGACAATGGTTTAAAAATGATGGTTTTTTTGAATAATTAAATTGCAATATGTATAATCTTCAAAAGACATCTAAATGTTAGAAGGCGGCTACATTGAAATGGCATAAGCAACACTGGAGGCCACATTTTGTTCACTGAGATACAGGACTGATGAGTCTCTGTTTAATATTTAACATTTTAGTGAATAAATATAAACTAACAAAAATACAGCATTTACTATAAATTATTTTTAAAAATCTTGAAATTATTAGAATGATTAAATAAAAATGTATTCATTGGTTCTAAATATAGAATGAAGGAATGAAGATTCTTTGATTACAAAGAAAATAGTGCAATTTCTCTTCTCTATCCTTTAAGTTGGTGAAGCCTCATTGAGAAGAGGAAGCGCCATAAAGATCATGGCTAACACAGATTTCTTGGTTCAATTTGCAAATGGCACAGAAAATCCAGTGGCTGGAGGATAAACCGGGAAAGGCATTTCCCCCCTTGAACATCTCTGAATAGACAGTGACTATGACGTATCTTCTAAAGATCTGCACATGTTTGAACAAATGCACACGACTTGTGGCAAATTGTCATTATTATGAATCTTGTTTAGAATGAAATTGGTGACATTGAGTTCCTAAGGCTATTTTAGTTTCGTTTCCTGGAAAGGAGAGTAACAGATAAATGACAGGGAACAACCTAACAAGCAGAAGAAGTTACTGCTTCCTGCTACAATTCATCACCTCGATTGTCTGTTTTTAATGAAGTCAGTATATCATACCGTTCCCACTAGCTTTTGTTTTTATATGATTTGGAAATATTTATGATTTCCACCTCCATCCATCAGCAATATCCTCGCTAAATGAAAGGTGGTTACAATTCTCATGATTAGGTTTATTTAGAAAGTTTGACAGAGATTTGAAAGAAAAAATTTAGTTCAGAAGGAATTAATTTTGTAGGAGCCACAGTACTGAAGTATCAGTAATACAACTATTGCTTTAGTTTTCATCATAGAAAAGTGTTCCTTTTGTGTTGTATTTGCAACAGCTTTGAAATCTACACTGTATCATGTTGTCTGAAGTATTTATAAACTCCTTTTAAAAATTTCTCTCTCTCTCTCTTTCTTTCTCCACATATATATACATATATAGTATATATACACACACATATACATATATTTTCATTCTATATTTAAAACTAGCATCTCATTTGTCTAATTATTCTAATAAAATAAAAGTTTTTAAATTTAATGTTAAATCACACACATATAATGAAATAGGAATGTATATAATGGAACGGGAATATACATGTAATTAAAAATACATGTTGAAAAAATTACATTGAAAAATACCCCCAAATCATCAGCCTCGGATGATAAGAATTAACACAGGGCTCCGGTATGGACATTCACACTCACCTCTACCGTTCTTCACGGGAGTCGCTGCACACTACACACTCGGAGGCCAGCCCAACAGGAGTGCTCGGGGACTCTTTTACATCTGACCACAGGACTGTTCTGCAGGGGTGCAGGGCCGTCTGTTCAACCTGCAGGGATGCCCCATCAGACATGCGGACTGACCGACAAGACTGCCAGTCTGCGCTGTAGGAGGGCTGCGGCCAAGCTGAGCATCTCCGCGCTCTCCTGGCACCACAGATCCGGACAGCTAGTTGTTTGTTAGACTTAAATAGAAGAGAAAATATGTAAAAAAACAAATTAGCAGGAGATTTTTAATACTAAAGATACAACGGGAAAAAATCTAATTGAATGAAGATAAATTAAGACAAAACATATGTATCTGCGCACATATATGTAAACATAGTATTATATCCTGGACGTTTGCTCATTGCCTTCGTCACTGAAACATTTGAAACATGGTTATTAGTGGCTTCCGATTATTCCAGTATATGTATGTGCGAGAATTTATTTAATTTCTGCCAGAGGAAATGACGTCTTTAAATATTATACTGACTCCATGTACATGCTAGTACCATATTCATTCTCTCATTCCTTAAATATCAAATGAGTGGCCGTGTTTACTAAGCATGGTGCTAGCTGTACAATGCATGTGAAAAGGACCCAGGACCCGCCTTCATGAGGTCTGCTTCTCTTGGAGAAGATGTACAGCAGGGGTCCTCAAACTTTTTATTTTTTTTAAATATATTTCATTGATTTTTTACAGAGAGGAAGGGAGAGGGATAGAGAGTTAGAAACATCGATGAGAGAGAAACATCGATCAGCTGCCTCCTGCACACTCCCTACTGGGGATGTGCCCGCAACCAAGGTACATGCCCTTGATTGGAATCGAACTTGTGACCCTTGAGTCTGAAGGCTGACGCTCTATCCACTGAGCCAAACCGGTTAGGGCACCTCAAACTTTTTAAACAGGGGGCCAGTTCACTGTCCCTCAGACCGTTGGAGGGCTGGACTATAGTTTAAAAAAAAAAAAACTATGAACAAATTCCTATGCACACTGCACGTATCTTATTTTGAAGTAAAAAAACAAAACGGGAACAAATACAATATTTGTATTTGCATGTGGCCCGCGGGCCGTAGTTTGAGGACCCCTGATGTACAATAAGCAGAGAAACAAACATGCAATCACAAAAATGTGACATGCCGTTATGTCATGTCTGTATAAAATTTCTCAAAGCCTCTTTACTGATACAGTATGAAATATACCCTCCTTAGCATGGTCTCCCGCTCGGTGCTCACCCTCTGTCCTCCTCGTCATCACCATCTAGGCCAGTGGGTCTCAGCCTTGGCTGCACATTAGAATCACCAGGGAATCTTTTTAAAATCCTGATTTCCAGGCCTCACCCTCCGGAAATTCTGTTTCTTTGTTATGGGGTGAGGCCACAACATTAGTACCAAAGAAACAGGCTATCTAAATCAGTGGTTCTCAACCTTGGCTGCACATTAAAATCCCCTGGGAATCTTTTTAAATTCACCCCATAACAAAGAAACAATTTCCGGAGGATGAGGCCCAGAAATCAGGATTTTAAAAAGATTCCCAGGTGATTCTAATGCGCAGCCAAGGTTGAGAACCACTGCTATGGATTAAAACAGAATTGACTGGTGACGCTTCAGATATGCCACTGGTGCACCCAGGGCGGGCACTGAGCAGCTCCCAGCTCGTACCCAGGCCCTGCCCTGGAACAGCTCTGCGAATCTGACCCTGGATTTTCCTCACCTGTGAATGGGGCTAATTTTGTCTCCAGTGTTGTTGTGAGAATTACATTTCTATAAAGTATCCGATGTCTTTTTTTCCCTTAAAAAATAAAATAGAGCAGCACGGTGTCGTGCACAGGGGGACTTGGCTGTGGTGGGGGGTGAGGTGCGCGCCTGATGAGGGGCAGGAGCCCGGCTGGGGCGCTGAGACCCGGGGATCAGCCCCGGCCCTGCAGGTGGGATGCTCTCCGGGGGAGGGGAGGGTGGACCTGCCTGCTTTCCCTGCGGCTCTGGATGGGGAGCACCTGGGAGAGCAGCCCTGGATGGGGAGCACCTGGGAGAGCAGCCCTGGATGGGGAGCACCTGGGAGAGCAGCTCTGGATGGGGAGCACCTGGGAGAGCAGCCCTGGATGGGGAGCACCTGGGAGAGCAGCCCTGGATGGGGAGGATCTGCCCGCGGGGCGAAAGGCGGCCTCGCTCCTGGTCGGGAGGGCTCACTCCGCCTGCCCCAAGGCTGCCGGGGCCCCTGGACTCCTGGGCCCTGGCTCCCCAAGTCCCAGAGTCAGGGTCGCTGCGGAGCATCTGTTCCCCCCAGATGCTCAGCCAGAAGCCGGCCAGGGGCCAGGGAGCCATTCGGGCCCAGCGCCCGCAGCAGCGGGACCTCGCGCTCCGGTAAGGCTGGGCCTGCTTCCTGCTCCCCGGTTCCGCGGAGGGAGGCCCGAGGGCTCAGGTCACTGGGGTGCGTTTTCCTGCTCCCCGGGTTCCGCGGAGGGAGGGCCGAGGGCTCAGGTCACTGGGGTGCGTGTTACCTTTTCCTCCTGGGGTTCCGCGGAGGGAGGACAAGGTTCAGGTCACTGGGGTGCGTTTTCCTGCTCCCCGGGTTCCGCGGAGGGAGGCCCGAGGGCTCAGGTCACTGGGGTGCGGATGGCACCTGTGGTCCCCGGGCGTCAGCCACAGGGCAGTCAGCTCGGCCTCACGCGCTCCTTGGCCTGGGCACCGCCTGTGAAAACAGTCCCTTCATTAAATCATTATCCTGGATGTTGAATGTTCCGGGAACTTCATACCACAATCCCAATTGATTGTCAGTGCTCTTGAATTCGAAGGAAAATTTGTGACATAAGACAATTTTATAGGAACATTATTTTGCCCCTTTAAAAAGCAATAATGGTCCTAACCGGTTTGGCTCAGTGGATAGAGCTTCGGCCTGTGGACTCAAGGGTCCCGGGTTCGATTCCGGTCAAGGGCATGTACCTTGGTTGTAGGCACACCCCAATAGGGGGTGTGCAGGAGGCAGCTGATCCATGTTTCTCTCTCATCGATGTTTCTAACTCTCTATCCCTCTCCCTTCCTCTCTGTGAAAAATCAATAAAATATATATATATTTTTAAAGCAATAATGGCACAAAGATAAATAACACATGCTAACCATTTTAACCTACTTGGAGTATATTTAAAGAAAAATAAAATTTCTTAAAAGGAGTGATATTTCTAGCAAACTTCCAAAGACAAACATTGTATAATATATCATTATTTTGTGTCATATGATAAATTAGGATGGAGGTATATTTCCTGTATTTTATTCTTTAAAATAATAAGGCAAAAAAAATATTGCATGATCTTTCTTATATGTGAAATCTAAAAAGTATACATATATGTAACAAAACAAAATTAAGCTCATGTACAGAAAGCAGCTTGGTGGTTGTCAGAAGCAGGGGGTGGTTAATGGGAGAAATTAGTGAATTATTTTTTGGTTTTATTTTTAGTTTCAACAAATTAAACTTATTTTTATTAAAGTTATACAGGCTTTAAAATATCTTAATAGTATTAAACACATGAAATAGCATAATATGATTATATTTTAATGAACTTTATATTTCCTTTTTATAAGTGAAACACGTTTAGAATATTTCTTACTCTGAAGAAATTATAATTGTTTTTTTCTCTCTGACTTCTTTTTCTCTGGTTTTAAATAATAAACATGTCTATAAGAAAATGCTCATTTTTAAAGTAATAAGGTGTTAATCAGATACATTGCCCAGTGTTTTTCAGAACATCTATTTTTAAAATATTATTTAAAATTTGAATTCAATGTTTTAAAAAGTATTTTGAGTGTCAAAACAGATTGGCACCCCATTTCTTCTTCAACAACAATTGAGCTGTTACCTTGATATTGTTATACGATAAGAACTCCTGGGTAGGCTGGTCATGCCTCAGGTTTGCTGAGCAGAGTCTCAATTCACACATATTCCCGCAATGTAATTATCAGAAGCACATTGCCAGTGTGATCAGGTTAGATAATTCCTACAGCTGCTCAAGGCAGTTTTATATGCCGTTTCAGTTGCCAGTCTTTCTTCATTATTCATATTAAAAGTTTTACTTTTTTTAAAAAAAATTATTGTTGAAAGTATTACATATGTCCCCTTTTCCCCCATTGACCTCTCCCTCCTTCTCCTCGCCACCCCCCCAGGCCTTCACCACCCTATTGTTGTGTCCATGGGGTATGCATATATGCATATGAGTTCATTGATTTATCTCTTTCCTGCCCCCACCCCCCTCACCTCCCAGAGTCCCCTGCCTCCCCTCTGAGGTTTGACAGTCAGGTCCATGCTTCTATGTCTCTGGATCTATTTTTGTTCATCCTTTTATGTTGTTCCTTCGATTCCACATATGAGTGAGATCATGTGAAGCATGGATGGACCTAGAGAACATTATGCTAAATGAAATAAGGGTTTATTTTTCATATTACCTGTTAGTTTATCCATGCTTTTTTTAAAAAAAACAAAAACAACACATTTAATATTTAGAGCAAAATCAAAGTTCTTGCAACCCCCAGATGACTCACTGTTTTTCTCTGACTTTCAGAGGACTTAGTTTAGCCCTCTAATTATTTAGTCGTGAATGCCTGAGGAATTAGTAGGAAACGTTAATTGGGTAAAGCTTAATGGTAAACACACCATGAAAGGTAAAATACAGAGGCAAGGAAAGGTCATTGCCCTCCAGCAGGTTTTACAAGAATGTGCTCTACAAAATCCAGTTTGTGTCTGTGTGACCTAGAACTGTTTTGATCTGCAACATTTTAAAATAACAAAATAAATGTAGATAATTTTTTTAATAATCTGAACTATAATTTGTGAGAAAATTACACCTGCAGGAGATGAAAAAATGACCAAGTAAAACAAAGCAAACCAAGCAACACAACTATACTATACCCATAGCTTCCTTCCTGTACATATTCTCCAGCTTATTTTAGTACCAGGCCAAGTCTGAAATGTCTGTTTTCATTCCATTAATCAATGTTCCCTTCAGGATGATACCTAATTAAATAATCTTATATAAATTTGCATATTATTTGACTATATTTGACACAGTTATTATATTATTTAAATTTTGATTTTTTAAAACATTTAATTATAGTCAGCTAGTAGCCCTGCGCACGAATCTGTGTGCCAGTAGGCCGCTGCTGCCCTCCTGTAGCTCTCTGCCCACTGCCCCGCCCTCCTGTAGCTCTCCTCACTCCCCTCCCCTCTCCCCCTCCTCATAACTTGCTGCCCTGTCCCCTCCTGTAGCTCTCCCCACTCCCCTCTCCCCCTCATTTAACATTTTGTAACCATAATATCAAAAAATATACCCCACTTGGTGACATGAAATCAATGGTGTATGAATTTTCTCTTATGTCAGTGAGATGAATAAGTGAAAATGGTGAAACCCTTTGGCTTTCATCAGCTCAATTCTTTCCTACAGGTAGAGAAGCCTGTATCTAATGAAAAAAAAAATCACTCTTTGACAGCATCTGATGTACCTGTAGTTGTTTCTTATCTCCTACTGTTAATGCCCCCGTCTTTAGGAACTAATTAGTAAATAGTATGAAATTAGCCCTGCGATTTCATAATTTAGCAGGCAAATTTTTCAATCACAAGCTACCATATTGCCAACAATTTAAATCAGAAATACTTACCTTTTGGAGCATACCATTCTGAATTAAATTCCCGAGAATTCATGTTGTTTTGAAACTTTCTCTAGTGTTAAGCTCAGATTTAGCAAGTGATCATGGTGATAATTTCTAGTCACTAAGTACACATGAAACTAGACATAATTTCATGCTGGATCTCTAGTTCTTAAGAAAATGAAACAAAATTTACACTTATCGGAGGACAATGATTTAAAGAAGATTTGAAGATATTCTCTTTTGTCCACAACATTTTAAATTACACAATTAATAGAATTAACTTTTCAGCATTGATGATCGAAGAGGTCTAATATATTTGTCAAAAAAAATGTTGCTTAAGGTTTATTTCTAGAATTAAAAACTTTATAGCCACACATGTTTTAAAACTTCTTTACCAAAGCTCAGGAACAGCATAAATATGACAAACTATGCTGCTGATGTATATATTTGAAGACGCTTGAATGCTCACTTTACAAAATGTTCCACGCCTTTCCACAGGCCAGTTGCAGAGAAGGTATTCAGTAGTAGAGATTCCGTTAAATGCAGTTCTGTACACGGACACTGAGATTGCTGGGTTTATAATTTTAAAAAGAGCATTTTAAATACTAAGGGCAAAATAGATGAAGGGATAAAGAAAATGTGGTATGTACAAACAATGGAATGCTACGGAGGACACTCTGCTAAGTGAAATAAGCCAGTCCCAGGAAAATGCATGCTACATCGGTTTAGATACCTAACATAGTCAAAGTCATAGAGTCAAATAGTGGCACGGTAGTCCCCAGGGACTGGGGAGTGGAGGGGATGCGAAGCTGCTAATCAAGAGTGTAAAGTGTAAGTCAAGCATGATCAGTGAGTTCTACACATCTCTCTACAACACTGTACCTGTAGTCAGCAATAGTATATTGTACACTTGAGATTTTAAGAGAGACCGTCTCATGTTATGCGTTTGTACCACAAAAAATAAAAAAATAAAAAGTAGCTTAAAGATTACTTAGAAATTCACTTTGGCTTTTTAATATTAAGATTTAAATGGTTAGTTATAGCAAAAATAGTTTAAGCCTTTAAGTTCAGCATACAGATTTTATTAATTTGTTTATACACTTAATGAGAATTAGTAATCATTTTTTGTTGGCTTTGAGCAATGTCTGATCCCATTTACAAAATTAATTAAACATCAAATATTGTAACTGCCTTTTAAAATTTAATATATTTGGCCCTTAATAAGGCCTTCAATTGTCTGACTTATCAAACAAAACTTTCCTGAATAATAAATAGTTGTTAATGTGTAATGAGTTAATCATGCAAATATGATGGAATTAATGTCCTCTTGCATGCTCTGATACTGTACAAACTTTGTAGGATTCTACTTGAAATTAAAAATATAAATTACTTCATTACACTTTGCAAACCGAAGTTAGAAGGTTGCCACTGCAACAGACAAAACTCATCGCACAGAAAATACCACTAATTGCTTTTTACATAAAACATTAATAGCATGCTATTGATTTTTTTTAAATGAGACTCAATACTGTAACCTAAGTTTTCCTCAGATTAAAATGTTTAGTATTAAGACAAGAGCACCCTCTCCAGTGCCTGAGATTACGGAGGACTAGCTATTTTTAGACTGGTGTGAAACTCAGACTTGCAGACTTCCAGGGCAATTTCTCTCACTATCAATCAGGAAAGCCATTATATCTTCCCAAGTAATTTTGGGAGTGAGTTTATGCTTGAAGATAATCCAGACCAGGGATGTTGACCGGGATGCCAACCAAATTTGTCTAGGTGACATTGGTGGTTCACATAAATCCTATTTATAGAGCCCCTTGTTAATGATTCCGTAACCCAGAGGAGAGATTTATGTAGCCCATCTCCTGAGAGTCAGAATATACCTGTTACCTGATTCTTTTCTACTTTTAGAATCTCCTACCAAAATTGATTAGTACACTGGAATTTGAAATTCTCTGGCTAAGGTATATAATACTCTTTCTTTTTTTATGTTCAATGTCATTTGAACTAGATGGTATTCTAATATATATATTTTCTGTCCGATAATAAAGACATTGACCTCTATGTACTCTTGCATTCTTCCATGTCTATTAGACACAACTTTTGCAGATATTTGAAGTGTTATATGTTTGAATTTTGGCAATTATGGGTTTGTCAAACAGTGCTTCAATTTGTGAAGGTAGTACCAATGCCCGGCCAGTGTGGCTCAGTGGTTGAGCATCCACCTATGTACCTGGCGGTCACAGTTCAATTCCCAGTCAGGGCACATGTGCGGGTTTACGGCTCAATCCCCAGTGTGGGACATGCAGGAGGCAACTGATCAATGATTCTCTCTCATCATTGATGTTTCTCTCTCTCTCTCCCTCTCCTTTCCTCTCTGAAATCAATAAAATATATGTAAAAAAGATAGCACTAATAACACAAGAGGCAATCATTTCTGTATATTATCGAAACATTTAAATTCCTACTAAATTTCAGAATATTGATTGCTATGAAATCATGCTTTTCTGTACTTAAGGCTATGCCTATCTCTATGCATTATTGCCTACAGTTCACTTTGAGGTCATACACATTCTCTCCCATGTTTGTAAAGATAACTTACATTTAAGAATCCTTCTCTACATTGTACCCATTTAAAACCATATATGAATTCCTCCGTCGAATTTTTGTACGACAATAATTCTCTAACTGCAAGAACTTCCGTAGACCTGGGTATACTAGTACCATATCTTGAGATAAATCATTGAAACTTAGAATAGAAAGGAAGAGCCAGAGGAGTTAAGGGGAAAGTTGAAGGAATGGACATTTTTAAAGTAACACCCTTGGTATGCCATGCACTAAAGTAGATACTTGACGCATTGGTCTCATTTCATGGTCATGGCGATGTTCCATGGGGATGTTATGATGCGGATGGTCAGGTGAACATACCGAGTGAGGGTCTCCTCCGAGCAGATGTGCTGCTCACTGGAGCCACGTCACCGCAGCAGCACGAGGAGAGGATCTGTAGGGAACAGAGGACCCAGCTGGTCCCGGAGGAGGACATGTCTGCAGATTCATTTTCTGTCGGACGCACACGCAGTGTCTCGGGCCCATAAATGCCTGTGGCTTTCTGGCACACTGACCTTTCACCCACTTAGCAGATTTTTCCTTAGTATCACACTCTTTGAAACCTGTACATATTTGGAGTTTCTGCCTTGACACATAGTTCAGCATGTATTTAAACCTTTCCTTAAGCAAGAAACCTTGTCCAGCCAGTGTGGCTCAGTGGTTGAGCTTGGACCTATGAAACAGGAGGTCACATGCCCGGGTTGTGGGTTCAATCCCCAGTGGGGGGTGTGCAGGAGGCAGCCAATCAATGATTCAATGATTCTCTTTCATCATTGATGTCTCTGTCTCTCTCTCTCTCTCTCTCTCTCTCTCTCTCTCTTCCTCTCTGAATTCAGTACAATTTTTTTTAAAGACTACCTTGCTAAGTCTGCCCAAAGGTGGATCTATTACTAAATAAAATTAAATGCATTTAAAAGAAGTAACTTTTAGTCTCATTAGTACTTTAGAATTCAGAGTCACTTGAATTTTTAATAGTACATTTAATGAAATTGTGGTTGTTCATAGAATATTCTGGAAAATCAGAGCTTCCTAAAACTCAGAAGGGAGAGTGCACTTTGTAAGCTGGTTTATGTGACTATGATGTTGTTAGACACCATCCACTAGATACAGCTCTCAGGGAGTATCGCGGACTGCGGTATCAGAGTGTCCAGGGGACTTCTAGTAGCATCCTTCTGAAAGCATCTCACAGAAGTGCTTCCTTAAGTCTCTAAGATTCCTATTTGTCTTTAATCTTATTGTTTGCTTTGTTTTAATATAAGAAAAGATCTGCAACTGCAGCATTCCAGATGACCTTTGGAGGATTAACTTTTTTGTGTATGGGAGGGAATTTGATTTAAGTGTTGTATATGATTATGAAAAAACCCTGCTGCCCGCTGTCTTCAACTTTGCCAAATGGTGACAATGAAATTACTAATATACATTGAGGACAGTATGTGAGTGTGAATATCTAAATTCTTTATATCCCTAATAAAATTTTATTACTTTTAACGACTGAAAAGTTACTGCAAAATCATTTCACATGGCTGAGCTTTCACTTGATTATCCTGAACATAGTAATATTATTAAAAAAATACATAAAGTAGCAGGATGGGGGGGGGGGAAGAGGTTAATAAAAGAACAATAGTAAAAACCGCCGTGCAGGGTGTTAAGCGTGTGGAATTGCATGCGTTTCTGACGGATAATAAACCAATCATAGATGTGATCTCCAAAACTGTAAGTGTATCCTGTGCTGGACCCTCAGTCTAATGTAAGGTCATTGGATTTTACAGTCTCATAAGCTCCCAGGACTTGGTCTGGCACATCCAACCAAGTGCTTAATGTGTAATACATTCTGCAGCTAGCCATCTGCTTACCCTCTTGACCTTTCAAATTTTATAAAAACCCAAGCCCATAATTACTCACTTCATGAACCACCAGGTTTTTGGAATATGCTACATTTCAGGGGTACTTTATCTTTTAGGCAACCAGAGGTTTCATATGTTGGACAGCTTTGGCAGCAACAAGCTTTTCACTTTGAAATGGTTAGGAGAGCATCACTAGCGTTGATAAGATTGAGGCTGTTTCTACCCACGATGTAGTCGGATATGCTCATTTAAACAGACGTGTCCTGCCCTCACCAGTTTGACTCAGTGGATAGAGTGTCAGCCTGCGGACTCAAGGGTCCCAGGTTCGATTCCGGTCAAGGGCATGTATTTTGGTTGCGGGCATAACCCCAGTAGGGAGTGTGCAGGAGGCAGCTGATCGATGTTCCTCTCTTATCAATGTTTCTAACTCTATACCCCTCTCCCTTCCTCTGTAAAAAATCAATAAAATATATTAAAATAAATAAATAAATAAACAAACAGACGTGCCCTAATGGTGCGGATTCTTCAACTGAACAGTAATATAACCTACACTGTGTAATAGCTCTAAATAACAACTCTAAAGAAAGCTGAGAAACCAGAAAAGCTATGATAAAACATTTACTTTCATTGATGATGTATAACTATATTTGCATGCGTAGACTATTGGTTTTGCATTTGTGGTTTAGTCCATGGGCAAGTTACTTAATCATGTGATGGAGAATTTCTCTTTGGAAAGGCATAAAAATATATTATACACGTCCCAGGAAAGTGTATGAAACAACTGCAGCTATGAGATTGTACACTCTCAGGGCCAGGGGTTAGATTTATGAGCCAAAACATGTAAGTCATTTCAGTTCCCATAGTTAGTTAGTAGCAGAGCGAGGGGTGACCCCAGAAACTCATCCTGAGCAGGACCCCGCTTTCAGCCTTGAAATAATGGGGAGAGAGCAGACAAATATTTCGTTGATGGAAATCTAGGTGCTAAATGACCTTTAACCTTTAGTGTTTTTGCCAAGAATCTGCCTTCATTAAGCCACTTATGACTGTCATGTATTTTGTTAGATATTAGAAGGTCCTGGAAGCATTAAAAAAACAGTGCGGGCCTGCTCACTCCATGCCGGGGTCCAGCCCCAGCGGGTCCAGGGGTCCCCAAAGGTGTGGACGGAGTCGGCGAAGAAGGAAGGACACAGACACAGTGTTCAGTTGATCAGCAGCCTAGTCAGGATCTCCAGCCAAGTTCTGGTCTCGATCTCCAGAGAGGGTCTGCTTCAGAACTCCAGCGAGGTTCTGTAGCCATGTTCCCTCGCTAGGTTCTCCAGCCAGGTTCTGTCCAGGCTCTCCAGTCAGGTTCAGTGTCCAGGTTCCAGTCAGGTTCTCCTGCCAATCTCTGTAGTCAGGTTCAGTCTAGGATCCCTTGCCATGTTCTCCCGCTAGGCTCTGTCTCTAGGCTCCGAGGCCAGTCCCTCTCCAGGATCCTCCGGCATGCTCTCTCCAGCGAAGTTCTTCTATCTCTAGGCTCCGTGTAGGTTCTGTCTTCTTGATTCTGTTCTAAGTTCTGAGTCTTTCTGTCTTGTTACAACTGTATTTATACCAGTTGATTCAATCCTATCAATCTCTATTACAAAGGTTAGGGCGTTTCTTATCTCCATTCCAGGGAGAAAAGATTATGTAGTTTAAGCATGATTGTTCGTAGTTAAAGGGATTAATTACCCGCCTGGCACTTAGTTGAGGGGTTTTATTCCCTCCCTAACTTCAGGGGAAAATCCCTACCTGGGGATTCAACCTTTCTCGGAGAGGTGACTTTGGTTAAAACACAGCGCCAAGAAGGTGAGCAAACATATTAAGAACCGTATGCCATATATGCCAGGTCCCTTGAAACAGCAAGGATGGACCGGCTCCCGGCAACTCCAGACCCAACCCCTGCCCAACATTTTCCTCTCTTCTCTCCTTCTTCCAGAGGAGCCGGGGCACTTCTCCCCTTACCGTAAACAACACGGTCCTGTCATCATCTGGTCCTCTCGTAATTTAGCGTTTTCTTTATGTAAGCGCACCAAGAATGTATTCTGAATAAGTATAATATTTGGCTCTCCCGAGATGCCAGGAAAGTGATTAAATCTGAGAGATCTAAAATCAGACAGCGTGGGTTCAAATCCCACTTTCACCAATTATTATCTGTGTAATAACAGAACTCCTCTGTGGTGGCTGGCCTTTGCTGTGTGTAAAATAATGGTAATAGTTCATAACCTTGAGTGATAAATCTCAAAACTGCTCATTTTCTCGTTCCCTTAACATCCTCATGAGCAGCCTCTGAGCAGCCTGCTCAGGTGACCAGGTGCCCCAGTAGGAGGAGGCTGGACTGCCACAGCTTTCCCTTTGTGCCCTCAGTGACTGACCTGGTGACATTCCCCAAATGAGTGAAATCCCCAAAACACCAATGAAATCCCCCAAACACCCTTTGCTCTTATACTCTACCCTGACCCCCAGGAAGGCCCTTGCCCATGGTCCTGAAGCACACTTCCTTGGGGCTCCCCCTATAGGACCCCAGTGGCATGTGTTGATCATCTTTCTAAGATCTGTGACTATAATACACTGTGTTCTCCTACATCTCTCATGTGTCCCCTCTTGTGGCCACACCTGATTGACCACTTCATGAAAGAATACAGAACAGACTTCATGAGGACTTTATGAAAGTTAAGTCTCATTATATGTGTGTATATTTATATATATAAAAAATATTTGATCTCATTTCATCATTTGCAATCCATAAAAGTTAGTATTTTATTATTAGAGTAATTTTAATTTATTTTTATTAAAGAATATTAGTGTGAAACTGTCTCTATATGACTACAAAACTTGATTTTTCTCAATTTAAAGTATGCCAGGTAAATGGATAAATTCCATTTTTTTAAAATATTTTTTTTTATTGATTTCAGAGAGGAAGGGAGAAGGAAAGAGAAATAGAAACATCAATGATGAGAGAGAATCATTGGTTGGCTGCCTCCTGCATGCCCCACCCAGGGGATCGAGCCTGCAACCCTGGCATGTGTCCTGTCTGGGAATGGAACTGTGACCTCCTGGTTCATTGTTGGATGCTCAACCACTGAGACACGCTGTCTGGGCTAAATTCCATATTTTGAATGCTTACTATGTGTTTTGCAAGATAATTTGTGTAAATTACTTCAATTTCAGAACCGATAAAGTGTTATTTTTGTGACATTTTATAAGTACTGCTGCATTGTCACCAAGGAATTACATATACCAAAGAATAGGCCGACTTCTATAACATCTCTACATTATCAGCTCTGGCTTTGGAGATCAGATGTAGACACTGAGGTTGATAACTAAAGAGTATCTGCAAATTGGTCTAAGCTGATACACGAAGGCCTAGCAAGAGACAACCCATCAATTTTTCACCCACTACTTTATGATCCATCTATATTCTACATTAAAAGTCTCCAGTGAGATTTGAGACATGACTCAGCTCATTCTAAGCAGAGAATCACAAGATGTGGTCTTCTGTCTTTCTTCCTCCCTCTTTCTTTCTCTCCTTTGCTCTCTCCCTCTTTCTCTTAATCAAAATTGCTTTTCTCAAGAAAAGCAGTCGGACTTCCCTCTCTCAATCCAGGACAGCTGGCTCCTAACCACTCGCCTGCCTGATCACCCCTAACCACTATGCCTGCCTGCCTGATCGCCCCTAACCACTATGCCTGCCTTCCTGATCACCCCTAACCACTATGCCTGCCTGCCTGATCGCCCCTAACCACTATGCCTGCCTGCCTGATCACCCCTAACCACTATGCCTGCCTGCCTGATCGCCCCTAACCACTCTGCCTCAGCCACCGCCTCAGCTGCTTCATCCAGGTTGTTCAGCTGTCCGGTCTAATTAGCATATTACGCTTTTATTATTATAGATGATTTCTCATAGAATTATAAGATCTGAGGCCTATTCTGAATGGATGTGGTATGTTATTTATCTATGGAAGAAAAAAATATCTTCTTTACAAACTTATGTGTCAATTATAGTTAGTTCTGGCCTCTAAAAAATGAAAAAAAATCATAATTGCAAAGCATTTGCAAAAATTTAGAATGACTTTTTACAGAAAGGGAAGCGATATTTAATTGAAGCAGTGGAGCCAAACTGAGCGAACCATTCAGATTTCCACACTGAAGAAGTGGGTTAAATTAGTGCTCATTGCCATTTTCCAGCTAACATTCCTCCCTCCCCCTGCCACACACCCAGAGAATACATGTAGGCATGTAAACCCAGTGCGGCCTTCTGTTTTGGTTAAAATTCTGATCCAAAGAATAAAGAGCTGGGTAGTATTGGGAAATGTGCTTAGAGAAATACTATCTATTGTATTCCTTCTTCCATGTTTGAATGTTTTTTTCTTCTGATTGGAGATTCCCACTCCCTCCGTGTAATATACAAGTGTAAGAGGAGGGCAAAGCCTTTCATTCTTGACAGGATTTACAGTGACCAGGAAATGCATCCACTACCTGCGTGCCAGATTTCAAGCTGGAACTTAGAGAACACACCATCGTTTGAGCAAAAGGAGCCCGCGGCTGTGATACAGTATCCAGTTGTGTTGAGAGGAACTCAGAAGTCATCCCTAAAAATAGCTTAGCTTCATCTTATGGAAATGAACATGTTCTACTTCTGATTACTTTAATATTCCACAATTACGGCAAAGCCATGGAGAGAAGGCAGTGCAGTGAGCTCTAACCAGGCATAAAATCATTCACTTTCCAATCAAGTTATACAAGACAGGAATGCAGAAGGAAGTAAACACATCCTTCTATTGTTGTTGCTATATCAGGGGAGGAGGAAAATAGAAGATAAATTCATTTCAAAATAAATAACACAGCTATTCATAACATCTTTCAAGTGCAGACACGAAGCCTAAATATCATAGGGAGAAACTATTTTTCCTTAATGTGCCATCATACTGATAAGCATTACGTGATGTCACCACATGGTAAAACAGTACAATCTATGAACAGTTCCACTTTATAGAACCAACCTGTCTAAATGTTTGAACTCAATACTACAATTTAATAGAATCTGGTACATTGAACTTTTGCTTTGACATTTTATATCTTCCTAAGTCAGGCTACGTATTAAAAAGCGATTATTTGTTTCTGTTTCCCCTAATACCAGAAATATTTGAGGTAGTCAATATCTGTTACTTCCATTCATTCATTCATTTATTTATTCAAGGTTCCATATTGACTATGTGTGGGGAAGAGCAAGAGCTATTTCAAGCAACTCCAGTGTAATTTTAAATCATTTCTGTCTTTCTGTTGTTTTGAACAACCTCATCAGAGGTGTCCTGAGAATGTAACGGACAAATGGGGAGAAAAGAACATATTCTATGTGGAATAAGACGCTATGTGATTTCAGTATATTATTCCGCATAAATATGCCAGAAAACTCAACAACTGCAGTTTTCATTTCTAAACCAGGAAAGTCGGCCACCAAAAAACAATGCGCACAGTTTACCATGCCGGGCATCGGTGCCTTTGGGGACGCACTCCCGAGGCAGAGGGCTGCTGGTGGTTTTTGAACATGTTATTTCTCCAGAGTAGAGCGGTCTTTCTCCAGCCCATCCCGGCTCATGCTCTGACTTGTTTCACTTTAGCCTGAGGCAGTGTGCTTTCTGCATATCCTCTCTGAAACAGCCTTCTTCCTGCTAAAATCCAATGATTATTTTAATTCTTCGCACTCTATTGGATGATAATCCACGCCCCTTTTCCTGTTGCGGTCAGTCTTTCATGAGTATGACAGTTAAAGAAGACGATACTTTCCCCTGGACTCTCCAGTGCCTTGAATAGCATGGAGCATGTTGGAGTGGAAACTTCATCTGACTTCTTTGTTGAATAAATGAACAAATAGATAAATCTATACTCAGAGTGAATGGAGATCAATAGTAAAGACTAAGGCAATAAAACATGATACTGTCAGGGGACTCTCAGGAGATGCACAGCCTATATTCTCATGCCCTGCTCTTTCGGAGGCCACAGAATGGCTTCTTCCTTCCCACTTGAGATTTCAGATTCTCCTTAGAGAGAAGCTGGTTGGCTCCGTCATGCACCTGAATGAAACCGCGGTGGCAGGGTGGCAGGGTCACACAAAGTAGGCGCTGTTCCTAAGGGCGCACTTTGGTATGTTGTTTCCATTCCTGGAGAAGAGAGAAAGCTGCGAGATCAGCAGACAACTACAGACAAGACTCTCATTTAATTAGGATCCTAAGAAATAAGTGGATCTTTAAAATTCCTCTAGTGACGGTCGTTCTCACGTGCCAGTGATATTTTATGTCAGATGGGTTTTAATTTAACAATTTCTCGACTAATATATCTTTGTCTAGACCAGGGGTGGGCAAACTTTTTGACTCGAGGGCCACAATGGGTTCTTAAACTGGACCAGAGGGCCGGAACAAAAGCATGGATGGAGTGTTTGTGTGAACTAATATAAATTCAAAGTAAACATCATTACATAAAAGGGTACTGTCTTTTTTTAGTTTTATTCATTTCAAACGGGCCGGATCCGGCCCGCAGGCCGTAGTTTGCCCACGGCTGGTCTAGACCATGTGGAGATCAGTCATTAAATGCTTAGTCAGAATTAAGACAGGTTGTCTTATTTATCTTAAAAATTAAGTCTTATTATCTCAAAAGTTTGAGGGAAGTGACTGTTGTTGGAAGGGCATTGAATTACATGCTGCTGCTTGTAAGAGAGAAAACAACTTTAGATCATAGAGGGTCATATAAGAAGTTCAACATCAAATAATGTGTTTTCATGAGGTAGAAGAGATATATGGTGATTTTTTTTCTTGTTTGTAAATTTATTCAAGAGAAATAGTTCAGACACACCTGACATGTAGTCCTTTTTTATTTTGGGTGAGGGTTAAAGTTTTAAGATTGATTGCTACTGAAAACCATACTTAACTGAAAATTGTCTAATTTTTTACTTTTAGTATATATTAGCTTACCTGAAAAAATGAAAAGTGTAGGAAAAGCTATTAAACTATGTAAAATGTGTTTGTCATACAAATAGAGTAACTACACACTTTGTTTTTATGTTTAATGAGTCTTGTGTTTAACCTAATCTATTTAATTTTATTATTAGCACAAATGTTTATTCAGCGTTGTTCTAAAAATTTAGAAAATTATAAAAAAAGAAGTATTAAGCATGTTCTGAGTTATTCACCAGCAAGTATACCTGTTGAACCTCTTATCCATGTAGTAGTGACATTATTTTTGAAAGGGAAAAATGCCAGATACTCAGGTTATATTTGCGTGTTAAATAACATATTCTTACTTTATAAGCAAAATCATTTACAGATAATTATTTGGAAATGATGATTCAAGGAAACTTATTTTAGGACTAGAGGCCTGGTGCACGAAATTCATGCACTTGGGGGGTTGGCCTTCTGCCCGGCCTGTGCTCTCTCGCAGTCCGGGAGCCCTTGGGGGATGTCCAACTGCCACAGAGTCAGGAGAGGCTCCCGCCACTGCCACTGCACTCGCCAACCATAAGCCAGGCTCAGGGCTTCTGGCTGAGCAGCACTCCCCCTGTGGGAGCGCACTGACCATCAGGGGGCAGCTCCTGCCTTGAGCATCTGCCCCCTGGTAATCAGTGCATGTCATAGCGACCAGTCATTCCACCATTTGGTCATTTTGCATATTAGCCTTTTATTAGATAGGATACTGGTAAGTGAAACACAATAACAATTTTAGTTATAGAATAACATCTCATACTTGTGTAGTGCTTTATATTTTCATACATATCTGATTTGATTTGAACATTTTTATACAGAGTATGGATCTTTAGGAAAGACACTAATGATACATTCTTTTTAACATTGCTGAACATGGCATAGGATAAAAATAACATTTGACATGAACAAAAATGTAATCCAGCAGGGTATGGAGTTTAAAATATATCTCTTTTTTTTCATTGAAAATCAAATCTGCCACAGACTTAATAATGCCCAAAGGATAGTGCTAGGAACGCTATGCAGAATTAAAAAGCATGTCTATGTTTTGCTGGCACTTATGTGTACGCATAGTTGTCTTATCACATTTTCAAACTGGGAAGATTTTGTTATGACAGATGGACAAAAGCAGTAAATGCCAACTCTCTGAGTGGCAGAATCTTATACAAAGGGCTTGAGGAGAAGGCCAGAGAACAAAAATGTTCTGAAATTCATCTGTTCTGCAATTGAAAAACAAAGCATTTTTTTGTACCATTCATTCCATTAAGGTTTGTGGCATTCTGGATCACCACTTATCAACACCTTCAACATTCTGGCCGTGATGGACAAGAACAATGACAAACACTGCGTTGCTTTGATGAATCCAGGGATGGGAGGAGATGCTTCGGAATGCAGAGAGAATCGCAAAAGGGAAACTGGAAACAAATTGAAAGGGATGCTGAGAGGGACGAAGCGTGAAAGGTATTGTTAGAGACCCTGGCCCTTTGAGGCGTATTCAATCTTGAGACTCAAAGAGTCGACATTCCTTCTTTCTTCTGTGCAGTTTTATGGGCACTGAAGTAGAGCAAAACGACATCCACATAGAATCGCTAAGGTCCTTTGGTATTCTGAAGGTCCCAGTGGTGATTCCCATTTGTTTTAGGCTCTTATTCAAAAGGTGGGCATGAGATGAGTTTTATGTTAGATGTATGGAGACCTTCCAGGAATTTTTGAAATGGCTCAATTGATGCATAAGTAAAAAGAAGTCACATATTAAGTTGAGCTAAGTTTAGGTTGTCACATTTTTTACTAAATTGCAAACAACAACAACCTATTTGGTTAAAGATAATACATCAAGCTTTTCAGTATCCTAGGTGTGTTAGTTATTTCTATGGCTGCAATAACAAATAACTACAAATGTAATGGTTAATTTAAAATAACAGAAATGTATTATCTTATAGTTCCAAAGGTTAGAAGTTGCACACAGATCTCATTGGGCTAAAACGAAAGTATTGGCAGAGCTGCTTTCTTTCCTGAGAGCTCTAGGGAAGAACTCATTGCCTTGCTTTTTCCAGCTTCTAGAAATTGCCAGAATTAGTTGAATTGACACCTTCTGTCTTCAAAACCAGCAACTTTGTGTCCCTCTATTTCTTCTAAAGCCATGCCTCCTCAGAGTCTTGTCTTCTGCTTACCTCTTAGTGTTGTAAGTGTCCTGTTCTTACATTGAACCTCCCTAGATAATCCAGGAAAATGTATCTAATTTAAAGTCAGCTGATTAGCAACGTTAAATCCACCATCAACTAACTTAATTCCTCTTTACCATGTAATTTAGCATGTTTGCTGATTCCATGAATGGGAATTGTTGTTTTTTTATTGTTTAAAGTATTACAACTAGTAATACATATGTCTCCTTTTTTCCCCATTGACTTTCCCCTAGCCCCCCTACACCCCAGCACATGCCCTCACCACCCCCATGGGAGGCATTATTGTACCTACCACAGTGTGACCTGTGGGCTCCAAAATTCACATTCATCCCCCATGAAAAATAAATTTACCTCTCCCCAAGATCTCCAAAAGTCTCATCATTAGGATGAGATATCTCATCAACTAAAAAATCCAAGATTTCATCATCTAAATCATCCCAACCATCCAGATATGACTTGGATAGAATGTATCCTGGAACAATATTCTTTTCCATATGTGGCCCTAAGAAATGAGAAAACAAGCTATCTGTTCCTAAAATACAATGGCAAGAAAGGAATATAAATTGTAGTAAATATTCTTATTGAAAAAGGGAGAGAAAAGGAAGGAAAAGGAACTATCAGTGCAAACATGATGGACATCAAGGCGGGCAGACTCCACTAGGTCCAAGGCCTTTGCCTAAGTGGGCAGCTCTGCCTCCGGGCGCATGGCTCCACTCCCACCCAGTCATCCTTTCTGTTCACGGAAGGTAGCGCGTGTCTAACGCTGAGTAGTTTCATCAGGTTTTCTTGCCTTTAGATTTTTGAGGGTACAAAAGCCTGTATGTTTTTAAATTTCATACTCTGTCCTTTCAGGGCCAAAATGACAGTGTTTCTGCTCGCTTACAATTCTCAGGAACATACATTGAAATTCATTCCTTTAATTCTTTCTTGTGTTAAATGAGTCATAGGTAAAGTTTATTCACTTGTTTATTTTTAAACATGTTTTTCTTGATGTTAGAGAGAGAGGAAGGGAGAGAGAGATAGAAACATTGATGACAGAGAATCATGCCTTGGCTTCCCAGATTAATATTTGAAATGACACTTGCCCCAAAGAAAAGATATGCCAAGAAGTAACAAACCTCAAATTCAGTCTTGGTCATCAAATTCAGCCTTGTTGCCAAAAATGGAGGAATAAGATCCCTTTTAATTTCTTCCCAAGGCCAAATATGGCGTGAAATTCAAAATACCAATATTATAATACAAGTCTTGTACTATTTACTTTCTTTAGATTTATATCATTCACAGACATTTAAGACATTTTTGAAAAGTGGAATGAATATTAATATCCTTTCATTATTTCTTTAATATCAGGGAAAAGATATAGATGGGATTATGTGCAGAGGGATACAATGACTTCCAAGGTCCCAGAGGGTCATGTGGTGAGAGAGGCTCAGGCATGGAAAACCAAATTATTAAAGAATCTCGAATCCTTGCCATTAAAAAAAAAGAATAACTAATCATAGCATCAAATCTTACACTAGAACACACACAAAAAAAAAACCTCTAAAAGTTTGTAAATGAGTTCAGGATTGTAGGAAAAGTAATTGGTTTCTTCAAACTTCCTTTCAAGCCTCATAGGAGGCTTGAAACAGGAGCGAATGAACTTTGTTTGAACTCTGCAGACTAACATTTTTTCCATTGTTAATATGTTTCCCTTGCATGAACAGGTCTCTATGAGTTCCCTCTTGTGGCTAATCTAAAATATTATAAAAATCCCCCCCACCACAAGCTTTTCTTCATTTACCTGTGATGGCCCTGCAGTAGGGAGATAAGGCTTTATAACCGCCAGCCGCAGGAGAGATTTGTATTTCAACTTCTTCTCTGGAGTAGTTTCTTAAGTCTGCTGATGATTAAAACACACGTTTTATGCCACTCTATAGAAAGGAATATATTTTACAAATTATTTTTCTCGGTTATTTCCAAGCATAACAGAAGAATTATAAACTGAGTTATAACTCAGATACCACCATAGGAAATAGTAAAAGGTTTTCTATATACTGTAACTACAATATAGGAGCACATGGAACACGTCTTGTCTCAACAGGAAAATACTGTGATAATTCTCGTATCTTCCATGAACACTTTGGGGATGTAATGTGTTTCTTATGCTCTAGCATCATGCTCTTTGTGTCCTCGTCCTACAACTGTTTTGTCTCTACCATTTATTTCACATGATTTCCTATCTTACAATACAGCCATTTAGGTTCAGGTCGAGTTTATCTTCTTTAATAAATTATCATTTGAGAACAAAATTTACATCTGACTTCACTCTCCATATCTCCCAAATTGTTGGTCAGTACCCTGATATATGGTCAAGTAAATAATTTGAATGAAATTATGAATCCTCATAATCATGTAATTTTATATATTTTATATATATATGGTTATATGTGTGTGTGTGCAAAAGGAAATTATTGTATAGAAAAGAAGTGGGATATAAAAGAAATTATACAGCAATTTACAGGAGAAGAGACTGAGTAAAACTGGTCTTTTAGAGATGATCTGGCACCATCTTCTTTCTACTGAGCTTGCAGAGTTGCCCACCCTCTCCAGTCTTGGTGAGACTTTCCTGAATTGCTGTTCCTCCGGTTCATGGTAGCCCGAAGGTTTTGTCCCTTTACTGCTGCATGTTTATCTTTGCAGCTGAAAAGGTAACTTCCTTCTCTTCTTAGACGAACCTAAGGGACTTTCTATTCCTCACAAACAGAAAGACCTCCTGGAACGCCACCACCCAAGCTGCAGCCAGGCGCCCGCTTTTAGTAGTACGGCCTCAGCCTGCGTGTTACCACAGCAGTTTACAAGCACTTCATGGTGACCCGGATGGGACATCCAGCCTCACTTCTTAACGTTTTCACTCTGTGCTATAGCCACACTATGTTTCCTCAGCCCTGTTTTTTACCTGCTGTATTCTCTTCTCATTTCTCAGGTATCACTTTAAATGACTCCATCTCTGAAAAGTTCGACTCAATTCATGACCAAAAAAATGTAGGTTGTGTGCTTCTTTTCTATATTTACTAGAGGCCTGGTGCACGGATTCGTGTACATTGAAAGGAAATTAATTAGAAGAAATATTTTAGAGGCCAGGGAGGAACTGCGGGAGGTTGGCTCCAGGGCATGTCCGGCCCATCTCATCCAGTCCTGATTGGCTGGACACCAGCAGCAAGCTAACCTACCGGTTGGAGCATCTGCCCCCTGGTGATCAGTGTGCATCATAATGAGCGGTTGAATGGTCAAATGGTTGGACACTTAGCATATTAGGCTTTAATATATATACTAGAGGCCCGGTGCACAAAAATTTGTGCACTCAGGGGGAGGGGGGTCCTTCAGCCCCGCCTGTTCCCTCTTGCAGTCTGGGACCCCTCAGGGGATGACCACCTGCTGGCTTAGGCCCGGTCCCCAGGGAATTTGGCCTAAGATGGCAATCAGACATCCCTCTGGCAGCCCGGCAGCCCTCGGGGGATGTCCACTTGCCAGAGGGGAGCAGGCCTAAACTGCAGTCGGGCATCCTTAGCGCTGCTGAGGAGGCAGGAGAGGCTCCCACCACCACCGCTGTACTGGCAGCCATCAGCCTGGCTTGTGGCTGAGCAGAGCTCCTCCCATGTGAGAGCGCCCTGACCACCAGAGGGCAGCTCCTGCATTGAGCGTCTGCCCCCTGGTGGTCAGTGTGTGTCATAGTGACCAGTCATTCCCAGTTGTGCTGCTGTTAGGGTCAATTTGCATATTACCCTTTTACTATATAGGATAGAGGCCTGGTGCACGGGTGGGGGCTGGCTGGTTTGCCCTGGAGGGTGTCCCGGATCAGGGTGGGGGTCCCGCTTGGGTGCCTGGCCAGCCTGGATGATGGCAGTTTGCAGCTGGTCACACCCCCTTCAGGGTGGGGGTCTCCACTGGGGTGCCTGGCCAGTCTGGATGAGGGGCTAGGGCCGTTTTCAGGCTGGTGGGTGACTGAAGCTCCCAACCTCTCCTTTTTTTCTTTTCTTTTTTCATTCTGGGATTTATTTACCTTCTATGGCTGTCACTGGAGCTGAGAGCCAGCTTTAGCTCTGAGGCTCGGCTCCAGCTCTGAGACCTCGGCTGCTGAAAGCAGGTATCTGGGCTTTGTTTAGCTTCTATAATTGAAACTGTTGCAGCTCCAGCTCTGAGACCCCACTGGCTGAAAGCAGGTTTCTGGGGTTTGTTTAACTTCTATAATTGCAACCTTGTTTCTTAGACTGCAGCTCAGAGCTGGGCGGCGGCAGGCGGGGAACCTTGGCTTCCTCCTTCAATGGAGCAAGCAAGCCTCCTGTTCGCTTCAGCTGCCTGGCTGCCGGCTGCCATCTTGGTTGGCAGTTAATTTGCATATTGCCCTGGTTAGCCAATGGGAAGCTTGTTGGAGATATGGTTAATTACCATGTTTGTCTATTATTGGATAGGATAGATGGAGGTTCCTGTGCTTTCCCCTTAAAATGGATCACTTTTAAAATTTTAATCTACTGGTTATTTGTGTGCAAGGATTTGCATAGTTGTATGTGTGGACATTCTGTTAGGGATATTTCCCGGAAGTGACATTATACTACACTTGCTTGGTGGTTATGCGAGCACACAGTCCCAGCCCCTTGTTTAGGATGGGGCTTTTGGAAAGGGGGAGAGTAAATAGAGCAGGAGAAAAAGAGGAATTAAATGCAGTGTGGAAATCAAGGGTCTGTGTGAAGGTGAGTGGGAAAGGTTTTAGCAGCTGCTAAAACACATTTTAAGTAAACGGTTTTGAAATTTTAATAATGACATGATTTTGTTTCTTATCTCTGTACAACTTTTCTAAAATGGCTGCTAAGTTGTTAGAGCATAGATCCTGATGAAATTATTTAGACTTTATTTAATGCACTGTGGCTGCTGTGTTTTCTTTTAGGATAAAACCTTTCCCAGACACTGAGGATAACATGAAATGAGGAAGTGTAGACCTGTTTTTATCAGCTTATGAAGCCTTCAGGAATTCAGTCTTACTTCCCTTCCTTGGCTTCCTCATCTCCGCTATATATATAAATATTTCACTTCACTTTATTTTATTTACAAGCATTTACCCCTTCTTTTGTTTGGCAAGGTATGGGACATTTACAGCCCGAGACCCCCCCTCATCTCCTGAAAGTCCTGTGCCACTTGCCTCACTTGCTTTATCATCTGAATCAGCTCCAAAGTGGTCTCATTGAAACTCTGGGGTATGTTGCAATAAAATGTACCAGAAAGATTAAAATCCATTAAATGCAAAGCTCTATTAAATTCAACATAAAGAATTGAGGTGTTTACTCTTATACTCTATGTTTAGCCATACTGGGTTTCATTCTGAATTGTGTTGCTACAAGATTTTTTTCTCCATCAAAATAAATTAAAAGAAAAGAGGGAACATATAACAGTCTATACTACTCATAAAAAAAGGTTCAAATGATTAACAAATTACAACTGCTTTCCTGAAAAGCACTTATTTAAAAAGCACACACATTTTATTGAACTATTTTAATGAGTTTACTTAAGTACCCTTTCATTCTCTGTTCCTCTATTTTATAATCTAGGTCACACCACACAGTATGGAACATATTTTCTGAATTAATTTACATTGTCAAGAAACTCAAGACAGCAGTTTATAGGAAGCGAAGCCTATTATATCAGATGCTCTTTTATTAAAATGCATTGCCTTTCGATTCTGTTAGTCTTACTTGAGATTCTGTGACAAAGACTCCCAATCTGTATGTGGTTCCTGCTGTAATTGCCTAACTTTTCGGTAAACCATGATTTCACATGCAAAAATTAAATTTAATGTAATTTTATTTACAATTATTAAACCATAAATAACATTACTGCTATTTCTTGGAAACGGGCCTGGATTAAAAAGGTTGTTTAATGCATTTCTTCACCATACACTAATCTGTTTTAAAGCAATAAGCTCGCTATGTTGCTATAAGAATGAAAGCATCTGTTTGTATTCAAGCAATAGGATTCCTAAGACTATCTTTAGACTCACCAAAATAATGACTCATTTCTGATGTCTAAAATGCTAAACATTACTGACATACCAATCTATTCCTGTAAAAAGATGTGATTCTCTTGATGACAATGTTTTATTTAAATGTATTGAAAAATAAATGATTTCAGTAGAAATATGTAAAAAGTTAATTTTGACTGGAGATATTCAAAGGCAGTTTACTACGGCATTTAATAACCATATCACAAAAATGATACTTTCTAAAATCGCATGACTAGCATATTTGGAAAATGTATTAAAGGAAGATTATCTTTGAAGTATAAACCATTTCTTCCACTGAAGGTTTGAGCATCTAGAGCAAGCCCATGGGCCGCATGCCTCATTTATTTGGCCCATGTTAGCCTTTGAGTTTGACATGCTTGATCTAGAGAAATACCTTCAGCCATACTGACGGACAGCTCATACCATTACCAAAACGCCACAGGCCCTGCTTCAACCACACATATTGTGCTTCCACTGACTGTTCTTTTATCCACATGCAGAGTCGACATTTTTGCTCTCTTTTCCTTCCTCTCCAAACCCTTAATAAACCAACCTCAGTTGTCATTGTTTCAAACAATAAACATTGAAAACCAATGTCAGTTATGAATATAGAAAAATCAATTGTAGAAATGTTATTTACTTAGTGCACTACCGAGGAGTAGCAATGAAGGCAGCTATCATTGTCTTGTCCCTGAATTCGAGGGAATAATTCAGTTCTTCACCATTAAATGAGGGGGATTTTATTGATGCCCTGTAACAGTGTGAGGAGGTTTCCTACTCTTCCCATCATACTGACAATGTTGATTATTAATTTATGACATTAAATATTTTTAAAAACTTTAAAATTCTCTTTTGCATCTACCAAAATAATAATATAGCCCCTCCTCTATCGTGTTAATGTGGTGAATTTAAGTCTGTTGATTTTTAAATGTTCATCCAATCTTACTTTACTGGATAAATCCTGACCAAGAGGAATTTAACCAATAAAATTAGATTGGAGAAACATTTTTATGTGTTATTGGATTTGTTTTGCTAAAATTATAATAAGGATTGTTTTGTCTATCTTATAACTGACATTGGTTTGCAATTATTTTTTTTTATAATCACTGCTAGATTTTCGTGGTGGTTATACCATCCTCACAATGCGAGGTAGGCAATGATCTCTCTTCCTCTATAACTGAAGCATTTCATGTAAATTAGGCCTATTTCATCTTTCTGGTTTGATAGAATTCACCAGTGAAACCATTTGGACCTGTGTTTTCTTTTTGGAGGGTGTGAAGACAAATTAAATTTCATTATTAGTTACTAGAGGCCTGGTGCACAAAAATTTGTGCACTCGGGGGGGAGGAGGGGTCCCTCAGCCCGGCCTGTGCCCTCTCGCAGTCTGGGACCCCTCGGGAGATAACGACCTGCTGGCTTAGGCCTGCTCCCGGGTGGCAGAGGGCAGGCCCAATCCCTAGGTGCAGCCCCTGGTCGGGCTCAGAGCAGGGCCGATTGGGGAGTTGGGGCGCCGCCCCCTGTCATGCACAGAGAAGGGTGGATTGGGAGGTTGTGATGCCACCCTCAGTCACAATCAGGGTAGGGCCGATTGGGGGGTTGGGGCACCGTCCCCTGTCACACTCAAGGCAGGGTCGATGGGGAGGTTGTGACGCCACCCTTGGTCATGCACAGAGCAGGGCCAATGAGGGGGTTGGGGCGCCACCACTCTCACACTCAGGGCAGGGCCGATGGGGAGGTTATGACTCTACCCTGTCACACACAGAGCAGGGCCCGTGGAGGAGGGGTTGGGGAGCTCCCCCCTATCAGGCACAGAGCAGGGCTGATCAGGGGGTTGGGGCGCCTTCCCCTGTCACGAACAGAGCAGGGTGGATAGGGAGGTTGTGGCCCCGCCCCCTGTCACACACAGAGCCGCAGGGCGATCAGGGGGTTTGGGCGCTGCCCCCTGTCACGCTTATCCCCGTGCCGGGAGGCCTCGCGGCTCCGCTGATCCCGGTGCTGGGAGGCATATTACCCTTTTACTATATAGAATAGAGGCCTGGTGCATGGGTGGGGGCCAGCTGGTTTGCCCTGAAGGGTGTCCTGGATCAGGGTGGGGGTCCCCACTGGGGTGCCTGGCCAGTCTGGGTGAGGGGCTGAGGGCTGTTTTCAGGCTGTGGGTGACTGAATCTCCCAACTGCTCCTTTTTTTCTTCTTCTTTTTTTTATTCTGGGCCAGCTTTAGTTTTGAGGCTTGGCTCCAGCTCTTAGGCCTCGGCTGAAAGTAGGTTTCTGGCCTTTGCTTACAATGTTGCGAATCTGCTGGCTGAAGTCCGGTATTTGTTACAATGTTGCAGTCCTCCATCACTGAGGCAAGCAAGCCTCATGTTAGTTTCAAGCTGCCTGGCTGCCGGCCGCCATCTTGGCTGACAGTTAATTTGCATATCTCGCTGATTAGCCAATGAAAAGGGTAGCGGTCGTATGCCAATTACCATGTTTCTCTTTTATTAGTGTAGATAACCTGTTTTCTATTTCTTCTTGTGTCAGTGTTAAGTTGAACTTTTATTAAATGTATTCATTTTACTTAAGTACCTGTAATTTCTGGCTTTGTTATTAATTTCTGGTTTCTACTTTTAAATTTTCATTGTATTGTGATAAAAAAATATTGGCTATATTATCTCTACTGTTGGAAATTTATTGATATTTTATTACTGCACTAATATCGGATCAGTGTTTGAGAGTCCTATGTTCACTTGAGAGGAAATTATAATCTCTGGTATTGTTTTAAGTACTGGCACATTTTTTTAGGTCTACACTTGTTTCTTATAATACTGTTTAGATATTTTACAAGTTTGCTTATTTTTTTGTCTTCTTTTTTTTTCTCAGACTCTTAGTGGTATGTTAAATTCTTCTATAAATGTATTTCTTTCTACTTCTTTCTTCTCATGCAGTTTTTTTTATTAAGTTAGCTGCATTTATTTGCACTGTTGTATAAATGCACATAACTGCTTTATATTCACCTTGAGTAGAGCTTTTAGAAGATAAAGTTTTTCTTTATTGATGCATTTAATTATCTGTGGTCTGCATCTGCTCTCTCTAGTATCGGAATAGCAATGCTTCTGTTTTTGCTTACTTTCTTTTCACCGGCAGGCATAATTTTCTCAGCCTGTAATTTCAGTCTGTCCGGGTCACATAGCTCCAGTCATGAATAGAGTTTTGAATAGAGTTTTGAAATAGGTTTCGCTCTGGGAGCTGATTAACGGTTTTTTGGTGGGTTTAGTAAGAGTCGGTTGCATTCGTGCAAGGGGCTTGGCCCTCACAGCCCTGGCTTTGTCTGGAAGGTCATCTGGAAGGTCATTCAGCTGTCTGCTCTAATTAGTATATCATGCTTTTACGTATATGTGTATGTGTATGTGTATGTGTATGTGTATGTATATGTATATGTATATGTATATGTATATGTACGTATACATATATGCTTGGTTTTATTTCTGTCATGCTTTTTTGTTTTGAGAATGTTGGCCTTTGTGTTATATACTAGAGGCCCGGTGCATGAAATTCGTGCATGGGGAAGGGGGTTGTTTGTCCCTTGGCCCAGTCTGCACCCTCTCACAATCTGGGACTGCTGGCTTCTAACCGCTCGCCTGCCTGCCAGCCTGATCACCTCCTAACCGCTCCCCTGCCAGCTTGATTGATGCCAATTGCTCCCCTGCCGGCCTGGTCACCCCCAAATGCCCTACCCTGCCAGCCTGGTTGCCCCTAACTGCCCTCCCCTGCAGGCCTTGCCCCCCCCCCAACTACCCACCCCTGCCAGCCTGGTCGCCCCTAACTGCCCTCCCCTGCTGACCTAATTGCCCCCAACTGCACTCCCCTGTTGGCCTGGTTGCACCCAACTGCCCTCCCCTGCAGGCATGGTTGCCCCTAACTGCCCTCCCCGCTGGCCTGTTCGCCTCCAATTGCCCTCCCCTGCCAGCCATCTTGTGGTGGCTATCTTGTGATAACGTCATGCGAGGGCATTGTGTGAAGGCGTGATGCCACCTAGGCTTTTATTATATAGGATACTGTGACTATTGTGTCCTTCTATGAGGTTTCTTCTCTTTGTCCAATATCATTCTTGCTCTGGTACTTGGAAGTTTATATTTTTGTTGTGGTGGCTATGTTTATGCTGATAATATCTGTAGTGTTCTCATACTTATTCTCCATTCAAACTTTTAGCGATGAGTAGTGCAGCTGTGAAAATGCCAAGGGCTCTCTGTAGACTGAATTCTGTCCTCCTGAAATCCATATGCTGAAGCCACACACCCCAGTATGAGGACATCGAGGAGACCAGGCATGGGGAGATAATGGATTTATTGGATTCATGAGGGTGGTGCCTTCATGGGGCCATTATTACTTTCCTAGTAATGAGAGGAGACACCAGAGGGCTCTCTCAGCCTCTGCCATGTGAGGACACAGCAAGGAGGCCGTTGTCTGCAGGCCAGGAGGAGAGCTCTCACCAGACCCGGACTGTGTTGGCACTATGATCTTGGACTTCCGGCCTCGACAAGTAGGAGAAAATAAATTCATGTTATGTGAGACACTGGTCTATGGTATCTTGTCATGGCAGCCCAAGCTGACAAAGACAGGCTCTCCTATGCCTCCGTCCACATCTGTGAGCTTTTAATTAAATATGTTCAATGCACCCATTTTACTAAAATGTCCAATATCTCCTTTTGGTTGGAGAAGCTCACTTGCTAACTGACTTCTCGAAGGGTTCTCTGTACAGTGCCCCTTGAGTCCTTGCATGCTACAAGGCCCCAGGCCCCCTTGAGTCCTGCCTGAAGGGTACCTTGGCTGGATGTGAAATCTGTGGGCACCTTTTATTTTTTGGAATCCCTTGTTGGCCTGCATTGTCTGTTCTGTGAAGGATCAGGAAGTCTGGCACCAATCTGATGTTGTTTTCTTTTGTTAGTCATCTTGGTCTTTTTGGCTGAAGGCTCTGAAAATTGTTTGCTCTCTTTTTATTTTCTTATAATTTTTATAGGATCCGCCTTGGACTTGAAGTTTTTACAGTCACTGATCATAAGCCCTTGCACTATAAAGAGTCAAGTATACTTTTATTTCTAGTGTATTTTCTTATGTTATTGTGTACAGACAGTTCTGTTCCATTGTTTTTATTTTTCACAGAATCCAAATGTGTGTGTGTGTGTGCGCGCGCTTCTGTGTGTATGTAGAGAGAAACAGAGAGAGGGAGAGGAGAAAGGGTAGAGGAAGAGGGTGGGAGGGAGGAAGGGGGGAGAGAGAGAGAGAGAGAGGAGAGAGAGAGAGAGAGAGAGAGAGAGAGAGAGAGAGAGAGAGAGAGAGAGAATAGAAAATAATACATTTAAAATAAAAATGAAGTGTAAACAAAATAAACAGTTTTTATTTTGGATATTGTTTTTGTTTGTGTGTGTGTGTGTGTGTGGTTTACTTTTATTGAAGGCGTGGATTTTTATCAGCTGAATTTAGTTCTTTCAGCCATGGATTCTATAATTCCAACCCAACATTCCAAGGTTCATCCCACGCTTTTGCCTTTCCTTAATTTTTAACTTCCTTTACCAATCATTAAAAGCATGCTTCTTGTTACTTATATTTGCTAATTTGTTGAGCTCTAGTATACATATTAATCCGTGTGTGAACAACATCAGAAGCTGTTGCAGAAGCTAGGCTGGTGTTACCAGGAGGCGGAGAGAAGCAAATAAGGTGAGAGCCCAATGACCATGGTAGAAAAAAGTAGACACTGAGTTCAGAAAAGTAGTTGGGCTTAGATTCAACTGTGGATAAGAATCTGGGCATGAAAATGTGTTAAGGAAAATATGTTTTGCTAAGGCAGGACTGGAGCAGTCATGAACAAAAGCATGAACTATCAGAATTGATAATGTATTTGCTATAGAATACTGTCTAGCTTGTTATGGTTCATTTACTCTCAGGGGAAAGGAGACCCACAGTGGGTGTAGGCTCTGTTCATAGGAGTCGGAATTGACATTCACTCCCTTCACATATTTCTGTGGCAGAGTTTCCTAAGGTAATTTCCAGGGGACCTAGTTTTGTTATGTTTTGTTTTTGAAGATGCTCCATACAAATAAGTACATGTGGTGAAGAAGATATTTAAATTCTATTCACTTGCGCATTTCTGGAGTTTATTTGACTATCACATTGCTCTCGATAAGTCCCATGAAGCTGTTTCAGGTCAGTTTTATGAAGCACAGTTAGGGGCGTTGTGGGGCAATGGTAAGCCAATAAGAAATTGCAGATTTATTACAACCCCAAGGGGTAAGATATATGAAAAGGCTTGTTGAAGAGAACAGTGTTACTAACATCATAGGGAAGCACCTTCTCAATGAACTTAGAATAGATAGCCTGAATTCCCAGTAAAATGTTTCTTCAATGAGGAAACACAAACTCAGGATGTGGAGAAATCCATCTCTCAAATCTAAACGCCACGTTCTCAGAAGGGTGTTAATGCTCATAAACTGGGCATAACGTTTCCAAACATGGAATTCATCAGGAATAGGGAAAGTTTGGAATCTCTCCAGTGAATCCATGTTACTCAAGCAACTGCATTAAATAACTTGATTATAGAGGATTGAGAAGATTTGAAATGGATTATTTGACTGATTTTCTTACATCAGAATTTTAAAGCTAAAATAAAAGGCAGCATTATGAAATCTGTAAAACTCCCTTTGTGATAAAACAAGAACAATAATTTCTAAAAGAATATCAAATAGATTATGAAAAGAAAATGGGAATATTTGTTTCATCAGCCCGCCTTTTTGCTCATTTCTCTACTTATTTCAGATACTAAAATGCTTTATTCTCATAAGTTTTAATTTGAGGAACGGGAAGTATTATATAGAAAGACCACTCGTCAAACTTGCCTTATTTTGTATGCAAAATTTAAATGACTTTCTTTGACTTGTTAATTTATTTATCAAACGATTGTTAGTAAGATATATCCTTACATATGAATTTAGACCTACATAGATTCAAATGAAGTATGTAGGTAAATCATACTTGCTGCGTTGTTTCCATGGAAAAGAATAGCCATGTCTGTGTATGGAAAAAAGGGCCTTGGTAGTTGTCCACATACATTGAGTTTTGAGAGTGAGTGAGAATGAGATGGAGGGAGATTGTTCAGCACCCAGGCTCTGCGTAGCACTGTGATGCTTACAGAGCAACTGACTTCTCACCACATGCCATTGCATCGTGCATCTTGAGTCATTTAGAAACTCCTGCTTAAAACTCATACAGTGAGCACTCCAACCCTGATGTGAGCATCAGTGTGAGTTAATAAAGTTTCAGTATTTACTTGTTTGCTCTCACTGAGTTCACAGGATTGAATGAGTGGAAAGGCTAACAACTAATGTAAATATACTAGAGGCCCAACATTTGTGCACTTGGTGGGGGCAGGGGGAGTGTCCCTCAGCCTGGCCTGCACCCTCTCTCCGTCCAGGAGCCCTTGGGGGATGTCTGACTGCTGTGGAGGTGGGAGAGGCTCCAGCCATCGCCGCTGTGCTCTCCAGCCATGAGCCCAGCTTCTGGCACACTGACTACCATGGGACAGCTCCTGCATTGAGCATCTGCCCCCTGGTGGTCAGTGCGAGTCATAGCGATGGGTCGTTCCACCATTTGGTCAATTTGCATATTAGCCTTTTATTATATAGGATAACTGTAGCAATGTTATTCTTAGAGTTAGCATCTTCCTCTGCCTAAAATTTGAAACTTCAGGTATGTGTGTGTGTGTGTGTGTGTGTGTGCACGCGTGTGTGTGTGTGTTTGAACATACATGTATATAGCTCCTGGGACTTGCAGGGAAAGACACATGGGGTTTGAATCCTTACTCTCCCATTCTAGCTGCAGGCACTTGGTGAATTCACTAATATGCAAGGCCACACGTTCACATCTTTGAGAAAGGATGATGATTGACACCTCAAAGTGTTGCAGAATGGCCTCCTAGCTGATATATTGTTGTGCTGGAACTGGAATGCCGGGAAGTGGCATCTTTTTGCAGCTCCCTTCAGTAGCATCACATAGGCAGTGTGAAAGCAGTGGTGTGAGGACTTGCCCCATGAAAACCAACAAGACCTATCTCCTCCCCCGCCCAAAAGCAGTTATCATAACACACCACTGAATGGCACTTCGGAGGCATACGATGGATAGTCGTCCTGTAACTACTGGTAATCCATTCATATAGTAGCTATGTCTGGACTCATTTATGAATTATGAAACTGTATCAACACCTAAGAGACTTTGAGTTAAAGTAACCCTAATTTTGATTTGAAGATCAGAAATATGTAACAATAACAACAAAATTTTTGAGATCCTGCATTTATCAATTAAATAATCTCCTGGGGTTCTCCCACTGTACAGACAAATTTATACAGAATGAGACAATTTCTCCAGAGAATTGTGATTAATTAGTACATTGTTACCATCATTCAAATTATTTACTCTGTGTTTTCTGTTGGAATTCAGAAAGCTGTTTGTACTTTTATTTTTTTCATATTGATTTTGTTAGGTGTATGCATCTTCCCTTGCAGTCTGATTTTATGCTAATCTCAAAATCTTAAAATACAAAGTAAAATGTATCTTAATGTGTCATTAGAGTAATTTTTTCTGGACAAACACAAAGTGAATCAATTTCTGTAGTTCCCATTGGCAGGGCAATACCCTAGGCTCCCATTACGTTCAATTCTATAATGACGCTAACAATTTTTCTAGCTTTGCTTTGTATCATGCTGGGAATTTCAATACAAGCACTGGTTCCAGATTCCCTTAATGGATTTTTCCCTACATCATGTGCACTTAGTTATGAGTGCGTAACTCTACCTACTAGCTTTCAAAGAAGAATAAAATATTGGCGATTATTGTTATTTCAATGAAGAATTGTATGACTTGCTTTTGAATCAGGAGTGCAGGGGAAGTACACAAAAGAAAAACTAAATTAAGTAAAATATATAGGAGGGTGCAAAGTGAAGTCCATTCTCATGAAAAGAAACTACAGACCTTTCACTGGTCATTTTTCACCATTAAAAAGTAAGTTGCTCATATCCAGGTGTACTTACCATAAAACGTCTTTCCTTGTGCACTTTCATTGATTCCTCATATTCTCCACAACGTGGGAATCACTTGTTTGCTTGAAACATGCAGAGTTGACAGTGGCAGTGTGTGTTTCTTTGTCGAGATATGTGAGAGATTGGATCCAAAATAAAAATTGCTGTTACTCCCAATAGGTGGGTGAGATACAGGGAATGCTTTTACCCCCAAAATAATGATAACATATTTGGGAGTTTTTTTATTTTACTTTGATTATCATATTTGATCTGTTGATGATAAAGTCTGGGAGAAGAATACTTCTATCTCTTTGTCCCCCACCAAAATACACACCTCTCACTGACCAGGTAGAATCTAAGAGGCTGAGGACAGAGCTGAACTGAGCATGCATGCTCCATTGCCAGAGTCACAGCCACATGAGCCACAGCCCCTTTTCTTTCTTTAAATATACTTTTATTTATTTCAGAGAGGAAGGGAGAGGGAGGGAGAAAGGGGAAGAGAGAGAGAGAGAGAGAGAGAGAGAGAGAGAGAGAGAGAGAGAGAGAGAATGAGAGAGAATCATTGATTGGCTGCCTCCTACATGCCTCCCACTGGGGATCCAGTCTGCAACCCAGGCATGTGCCCTTGACTGGAATCAAACCCAGGACCCTTTAGTCCGCAGGCTGATGCTCTATCCACTGAGCCTGATCAGCTAGAGCCCACAGCCCCTTTTTTCTAAACCATAATTCAGAAAAGGGGCAGGAAGAAGTTGGAAACATGTTACACTAATGAGCTACATCAACATGGAGGAAAATATCAAGAGAGAAGTACTATAGTTTGAATGGATTTTCCAAAATGACACTCAAAATTGGAGCACTTTTTCATTATCAAAATATTTTGAAATACAATAATTAGCATTAGAAATTAGCTGACTAACCCAGATCAGATTACCATACTCAATTTGTGTTTATGCAAGAAAATATTCTCAAAAGTTTTCTGAGTATATATAATTTAAATAACATGCTAGAAACACCATCTAAAAATACAGATGCTAGTCACAGATATTTTTTCCATAAAATATTCCAAAGAAAATACACATATGGAGTCAGTAGAATGTGTTTCAAACAAATATCTACCGAGAGTTTTTGTAACAGTCTTTCTGTCAATAGAGCAGACTCTGGTAAGTGATCATTTTAGTATATTAATCAGTAAAGTGTGTATGGCATTTTGACGCGATTTAATCTGTAGTATAATGTGCTTGATATCAGAGAGATTCCCCAGACACACGCCAAAATCTAGCAAATAACAGTTTTGCTTTTAACAAAACACGTTGGCAAATAGTTGGTCATTACTGTGTCAGCTATCTTAAACCATCAGGTGAAGGTGAATATTGAAAAAAATAAAAGGGAAACTTTGTCCAGACAAAAGTATCTATATACCAGAGGCCAAATGCACAGAATTTGTGCAAGGGCCTTGGGCCCAGCCCTTGCCCGCCACCGCTGCATTCGGAGGCCTCTGCCGCCTCTGCCGTGGCCCCCGCTCACTGCGGCTTTGTCCAGAAGAAAGGACGTCCGGTCTGATTAGCATATTACGCTTTTATTATTATAAATATAAAAGCCTAAGCTACTGGCTGACAGGCCGACTGTTCAACTGTCCGACCAGTAGCTATGATGCACACTGACCACCAGGGGACAGACGCTCAGCGCATCAGCTGCTGAGCTGTGGTGACTTGTCAGCTGCGGTTCTCGGGTGATGCACCTGAAACCAGAGAGGAGGGAGCCCGATTCTGGGGTGCATCACCTGAGAACCGCCCCCTCGCAATCCAGGACCCCTTGGGGATGTCAGAGAGCTGGTTTCAGCCTGGTCCCCACAGGCCAGGCCAAGGGACCCCACCAGTGCACGAATCCATGTACCGGGCCTCTAGTCTTAGCATAAAAACACTATGAGAAAGTGAGCTAAAGACGAAAACATAGGTTCCAGGGACTAACCGAGAATCCCCAGCGTTGCCTTTTTCATATCATCGGTGATTGGCATTTGCCCTCTCGTTATTGTCTCCTGTGTTCCACAGAGGAACAGTGGCTGTGCTCGGAAACACTCAGCCCACCAAAATATGCAATGCTTTATGTTCTCCCTGCATAACCATCTATTTTCAGAGATGATATTTAACTGTGTCAAGGGTCAAAGTAGACAAAAAAAATATGCTGTCTATTTTGTTGAAAAGAATTGGAATAGAAACAGAAATGAGGGGAGTGATCAAAACTGATAAGGCTAAATGAGAAACACAATACAAATCATAGAGAACAAAGAAAGTAAATGTGCTCTTTTAATATTGAGGCATGAAAAGATGGCTTGTGAATTACTTAAGGGTGAAAGGATGCTAAACCTGCTATCCAGGAAACTGAAATTAATCTCTGGCTTCATTATTCAATTGAGAAAAGTAAAGAGTCCTGCAATTAACTTTCCTTTTTGACTTAAGACTATAAATTATGGTTAATTATATTTTATTGACCATTGATATTACTTGAAAGAGAAGAAATTCTTAATATTTTCTGGGTATTTAACAAAATATTGGATTTTTAAGCCTACAGTAATAGCAAAATATTTTAGAATATATTTTTATTGATTTCAGAGAGGAAGGGACAGGGAGAGAGAGATAAAAACATAATGATGAGAGAATCACTGATTGGCTGTCTCCTGAACACTCCACACTGGGGATCGAGCCCACAACCCAGCCATGTGCCCTGGCCAGAAATTGAACTATGACCTCCAGGTTCATATGTCGATGTTCAACCACTCAGCCACACTGGCTGGTTAATAGCAAAATATTTTTTGTAGTATAGTTCCCTTTAAAATGATCTCTCTGTTAAAAATTGTCATGTAAATTTGTAATATGACCGATTTAAAAAATGTTAATGCATTTAATTTATTCCCCTTAGTATACCAACTGAAATTAGATAATGTAGTATTATCCACTGTTCCATTTGACTACACAGTGTAGACTGAGAATAAAGTGTCCAGTCATTTATGTTACCTTTGCAGGCAATTTTAAGCATAATATGACTGTGCCCTTAAAAGAGGGGGAAACTTGGATACATAGACACATGCGCGTGTGCGCATGCGCACGCGCACACACACACACACACACACACACACACACACACACCTCCATGTGAAGATGAAAGCAGAGGTCAGGGTGATACATGTGCAGGCCAAGGAACTCCAAAGAACACCTCCAACCCTGAGGGCGGGTAGCGACATGGGACAGCTTTTCCCTCACGTGTCTCTGCAGGACCTAACCCTGCCACCACCGTGCTTTTGTGTTTCTAGCCTCCCGAAATGCGAGACAATAACTTTCTGTTGTTTAAACTGCACAGTTTTTGATATTTTGTTATGTTAGCCCAGTAGAGTGTTATCATATTTCCACATGATGCTACATATCTATATAGATCAAAAACTGTGTTACATTTTTCTCTTTCTACTTATTTGAGCAAGTAGGGAAAATACGGTGTAATTCATTCTGTACTTAACCATCCAGATATTTTAAATAATAATAAAAGGCTAATATGCAAATTGTCTCCTTGGGAGTCTGACTGTTTGCTATGATGTGCGCTGACCACCAGGGGGCGGTGCGGAATGAAGGAAGGCCCTGGCTGGCAGCCGGCGGCTGGGGGAAGGAAGGCCCTGATCAGCCCTGATTGCCAGCTAGGCCTAGGGATCCTACCTGTGCACGGATTTCGTGCACTGCGTCTCTAGTTTTAAATAACAAGCATTAATAGCATACATAAAAACAAGTACATCATACACTAAATAAGAAACTAAAATATAGGTCATTATAAAAAAAATAACCAACATATTGTAGTTGGGTAAATATAACCATGTCTGGGTTGAACAATTTCTATTAAGTAAAGAAGGTTTTTAATGATATCATATAAATGGGTGTCTAACTAGTGGGAAAACTGGCAAGCAGAGGGATTAGAGAGATGTGCACATATCGATTGTTTTGGTGGTAAGAGCCTCTAAATTTATTTTAGGACTTAATTTGGTTTAATTAAATGAAAGAACTCTCTTGGCTCTGTGGGCATGTGGGTGGGAAACATGGAAGTTGTTTATCTTTTGGTTCTTTGCATACAATTTTCGTGGTGAGGTTGCTTCTGTGTTTTAAATATGAACAGTAAAAGTAGAAACTGCTGTACTGCATAAAAGGGGAGTAAAATGTTCTTTAATTTTGTAGGGAATTTCTTTCCTCTTACTTTACTTTTTCCCAGTGTTAATAAAATATAACAGGTTGGCTCCCAGAATTTAAATCAAAGCTTTTATATGGAAAAGAAGGAGTCTTTCATTAAATTCACTTATAAAAACTAACCTTTGTAAATTTATTAAGATCTCAGAAATCCTAACGTACCAATACATTTTCTGAAAAACTACCAAGAAATGGATTCTGAAAAGATGTGATATATTTATCCACTAAAATTTCTCTCAGCACCATCCTTAATCCTTTCACCCTGGTTAAAATAAGGCTTAGAAAGATTTAAAATTTTTATAACAAAATTAGCCTAAAGTTAATAAGCCATCTTAAGAGACTTTTAGGAGAGTAACGTAGTTATATATAATGGGGAGAATGTAGAGTTCTCCTATGAATTGTGAAGGGGTTTATAAATATGAGCCATGTAATTATTTTAGCTTAACTGCATGCCCTCAAGAAACTCTCCTCAGGGTCACCTGTGAGCAGGGCGAGTCGGTACTTTCTGATGCACTAAATGATTTGCAGAGCATCAAGCCTACCACTTCCTTTTAGACCTCATGCTTCCATGTCTTTTGTTTCTTTACTTGATATTAAACTCTTCTTTTTCCCCAGTATCTATTATTCCACTTGGGAGCTTTTCTGGCTACTTCCTCTCCCACCTCCTCAAGCAGAACTAGAGAGCTAAGAGGCCAACCTCCCGAGTGCTTATCCTATCCTGCCTGGCCATTGTCTGTGATGTTCGTGTCATACCCATCTGCAGACATGTCGCTCTCCATCCATGAACGTACATTACTTCATTGTAAGGAATCTTATTCTGGTTATCTTTTTAACCTTAAGATGTATCAGAGTGGTTCATGCTAATCTACAGAAGAACGTTTACTGGGTGGATGAATAAAGTCATACTTTGTTACATAGGAACCAAAGGTAACAGGTCATTGTACTAACCTCAATGACCCTTCAGTTTTTAAAAAATATTTATTGTTGGAAGTATTACATATGTCCCTTCTTCCCCCACTCCCCCCTTCTAGCCTGCTTTTGCCCCCTGTCCAGGCCTCCTCCACCCCAGATCCTTTAATAGACATGGTTTTGAACTGCCTGAGCCTCTCTCACCACATGTTACTCTGGTACCTTGGAAGTCATCCTATATAATAAAAGCCTAATATGCAAATTGTCCCCTTGACCAGGAGTTTGACTGAGAGTTCGACTGGGAGTTCGATCAGGGGGTGGGGCCGGCTGGCCAACCAGAGGAAGGGAGGCCCCAGCCAGCAGCTAGCAGCCACTAGATACCCTACCATTGCATGAATTTTGTGCACTGGGCCTCTAGGTATCACACAATCCTATCTGTTTTCTCGAATATTAAAGAAATACCAATAAAATGTATTAGTTTTCATTCCACTTTTCAAAAATGGCTTCAATGTCTATGACTGATATAAATCTAAAAGTAAATAGTATAAGACTATAATATTGGTGTTTTGAATTTCACACCATATTTGGCCTTGGGAAGAAATTAAAAGGGATCTTATTTCCTCCATTTTTGGCAATAATGATGAAGACTGAATTTGAAGTTTATTACTCCTTGCCATTTCTTTTTTGGGGGGCAAGCATTATTTCAAGTATTAATCTGGGAAGAGAGGTGGCTAGTTCAAGCCATCACCACCCCCAGTGGATGTAAAGGTATATGTTCATCAGAGAAGCTATTAGTAAAACTAGTTTGCTGGCTTTCTTGTTATTTGATAACTTCTCTGTCCATATAGCTCCTAGTAAATGTCTAAATATATGATTACTGATTAAGTTAATATTAGTTTTGTAGTTTAGCTTATTGCTAATATGGGTTTCTTATTTTTACATTTGGATATAAATGCATTGTGTTAAAAAATCTTGATATGTGTGTGTAATGAATTTGACCATAGAACTTAGTAACAGAAAATTGCATTTGATGATGATAATGACATGAATTCAAAAACTCATGGATTGAATAAAAAATAAGCAAGTGATGCCTGGCCAGTGTGGCTCAGTGGTTGGATGTGGATCTATGAACCATGAGGTCATGTTTTGATTCCCGGTCAGGGCACATTCCCGGGTTTTGGGCTCAATCCCCAGTGTAGGGCATGCAGGAGGCAGCCGATCCATGATTCTCTCTCATCATTGATGTTTCTATTTCTCTCTCCTTCTCCCTTTCTCTCTGAAATCAATAAAAAAAATAATATTTAAATAAATGAATCAGAACTTTGGGTTGGTTAATAAATGAAGTTTTGGAAGAGTGGGTGCCCAGAGGACATGAAAATTTCATTCCCTACCTCCTTGTACATTGCTAATGAATGTCTTTCATTTTTCTGGCCTTGAGTTGTATCCTTTATAATAAACCAGCAAGTGGTTCTTTAGTTGCTGTGTACTTAGCAAGGCATGTTGGTTTTCAAGTGGGAATCCCAACAGAGACCTTAGCTCTCACTGTTAACAGGCTTTGTGGTCTGATTTTCAGCCCATTGTGACTGGATATTAGGAAGTTTGTATTAAAGGCACTGAAATTGTCTTGTGTAGAGAAGCCAAACACGAGCCAGACACCCTTCTGTGTCCGAAACCTGTGTATTAGAAACAAGTTTGTATTAGATCTCAAGCTGGAAGAGTGTTTGCGAGCAGCATTAACAGCTCAGCATGTCAACTCTCCATGGAAATTCCTGCAGGGAATTTTGCTGCAGAAGATAAAATAATCAGAGAAGAACGTAATAAACATGCCCTGTAGTCACAGCAGAGGTGGAAAGATGCTAATGAGGCTGCTTTCTTTAATAATGAGATGGTATCAACTGAGGTGATGACAAGGAAGAGAGAAGGAGGCAATGCAAGTAGCTGTGCACGCTTGGTCCCAAAGAAGCCTGGGGCAGGGAAATAAACGTCCTCCAGGACTGAGGAAGGCAGGCACTGTCCCTGCAAGGAGTGCACCTGGGATATCTGATGCTTTCATAGCTAGAGAAGATCCTGTTCGAAAACAGAAGTTCACACCACTGGTGAGACTGATGGGCTATCTTTGCATGTGATCCCACATGCATGGATGCTGACTTTGCCCCAGCTATCACAGAGGCACTAAAGGACACAAGACTGAGTCTTAAGGACATGGATTTGGTAGAGATGAATGAAGCTTTTGCTCCTCAGTACTTGGCAGTAGAAAAGAGCTTGGAACTCGACCCAAGTAGAATCGATGCGAGTGGAAGAGCTAGTTCTTTGAGTCAGTCATTCAGAGGATCTGGAGCAATAATGATCTGGTTCGTGAATGAAGGTGGGACATATGCTGTTGGGTCAGCTTGCATGGGAAGGAGCCGAGGTATCACCCGCACCATTCAGAACACAGCCTGAGGAGAGCAGGAAGCTCACCAGGCCAAGCCACATTACAGTAGGTGAAGATGTGTTTATCATTAATAAGAGCTCAGGAGAGAACTAAGCTCTCTCCAGTTCGAACCAGTCAACTATGATAGATTTATGAAATACATTATAGAAGGCCTTAAAAGAAATTATATCCTTGCCGATAACCACCCCGTGTGCCTTAGATAACATCATTGCAAGGAAATTGAATAAATAATGCCTTACCTTCCCCAAATAAGTAAATACATAAAGGAATCAGTGATACATGTTTCTATGAGGCATTCTCAAATTTTGTTCTGACAGTAGCCGCACTACAGCCTACCTCCCCGTCGGTAAGATACTTTGAGATATCCCATGCTAGAGTAGCTACCACCTCCTGAGGGTAACCAAGCCAAGGCAAAGTCCTGGTTCTTTGAACCTGACCCCAAATAACTCAATCTAGGCTCTTTTTAATACTCTCTGTCAGAGGTCCTCAAACTTTTTAAACAGGGGGCCAGTTCCCTGTCCCTCAGACATTCCACACGTGCGCACTGCGGGCCCGGGACGAGTCGGCTGCTAAGCAGGACAGGCAGCGGCGGCAAAAACACCCGGCGGGCTGGATAAATGCTTTCGGCGGCCGCATGTGGCCCGTGGGCCGTCGTTTGAGGACCCCTGCTCTCTGTGATAGTTCATTTTAGGCAGTGACTTGTTTGGGCTAAGGTACACAGATAGCTAGTAAAGTGTGATCTGAGTGTGTCTGTCAGGGTAAACCATGCAACGCAGGCGACCCTTCCCAGTGGGAGTGGGCAGAGTCCAATCCATTGAGGGCCCAGATAGAGCAAAAGGATGAAGGAAGGACACGTCTGCTTTCTCCGTTTGAGCCGGGGCATCTCCTGCCCTTGCACATTGGCCTTCCTGGTTCCACGGGCTTCTGGACTGAATTCCACTGCCGGCTTTCCTGGTTCTCCAACTGGCAGAATGCAGGTTGTGGGGCCAGTTGGACTCAGTAATGGTGTGAGCCAGTTCCCACCTCGCTCTCACACTCTCTATGCAAAATCTCCTTTGATTCTGTTCCTCTGGAGAACGATGGCTAATACAGCTTCTCACCAAGACGCTGCCTATTTCTCCATGTAGAGTTGTAGACGGACTTCCTTGCTGCAAACAAGACTAACCCCAGGCGTGCTCTGATGGGCTTTGGCTGTAGGGCACTACCACAGGAAGAGAAAAACGGACACGTTCAAAGACCTGATTGGATGGGGACATTACCCAAGCCCTAGAGCAGCGGTTCTCAACCTGTGGGTCGCGACCCCTTTGGCGGTCAAACAACCCTTTCACAGGGGTCGCCTAAGACCATCCTGCATATCAGATATTTACATTATGATTCATAACAGTAGCAACATTACAGTTATGAAGTAGCAATGAAAATAATGTTATGGTTGGGTCCCAACATGAGGAACTGTATTTAAAGGGCCAGAAGGTTGAGAACCACTGCCCTAGACAAAAGCAGTGAAGGAAGATGGAAACACTGAGCAGCAGAGATCGAATTTCTCTGCTTCTAGAATTTTGCATGGCATCACACTGCAGATATTGTGACTTATTGATTACATTATCCGGCTCAATAAAAGTGCCGGGAATAGGTGCGGGAGAGCGGCTCCTGTGTGCTCTGTTTAAGTTACAATTAGGCTTCCAGCTGGAGGTCTCTAAAACACAGCAGAACCCTCGCTGGGGTGGTATTTGCCTTGTTCTATTTCGGGGTTTTGTAGCAACATCACCTTCTAGCAACAGCTGTGCGCAGTGCCGGGAGTGGCATGAATTTTCCTTCTACGCCTGGCAAGCTCAAAGGCTGTAAAATATTTTGAGTTCATTTCAGGTTCAGGTACCTCTCGGAGCAATTGTCTTCCTGCGATCAAGGGGGAAGGCCCTGGGATTGTAAAGCAGTCTTCCAGGATTTAAATGCAAACTGCTGCCGGTTGGAAACACCAACTGGGGTTTTACTGCCGAGCGCCAGGCCTTAGAAGAGCAGCAGCTGAGTTAGCCGGAGTGAACTCCCTGCGGGGCAAGGCAGTGCCAGCTCACTGGGCTCCCAGACATCCACGTGGGGTGACGGGGGGCTGAGGACAGAGTAAATACGGACACGTTCATGCTGCTTCTATATGGAAGGACACGACTTGAGGAAACATCTATCAGAAAAATACACTGAGCTGTAAGATGTAGAATGGCATCTTTGGAAGTTTCTGCTCTTACTTAGAAAACAAGTATATTCAAATGTATGTATTTCATATACTAGTATATACCTTGAGAGCTAGTTATCATTAAGAATCTCCCATGGTATTATTTGTTAAAATGAGCAGATGTTAATATATATTTTCCATTCCCCTCTTTTCTTTGTCTTTACAGTGTCTTTGTCTTCTTCATAAATCCATAGTTTAAAGAAAATACTGTTATAGTGCAGAAAGCAAAAAGTGCAAAAATCATAATTTTATACTTGGTGACTTTTCCCAAACCGAACTGACCTACATATGGTAGAACGTTACTGGCACCATAGCTCCATAGCTTCCCACTTAGTAACTTTGTGATCTACAGTCTTCTTATATATTTTTACAGAAATGACACCTTCATCAGTACCACGATGGAAACTACAATCGTTGTTGTTGCTATTATTGTTATTATTAATATTTAGAGCACCATTAGTAGTGTAGATGACATAACCTCTGTTCTGTGGTCACATAAGAATATAAGGCTTATAAGAGCCCTGACATTTCCAGAATCTAAATTTCTTAAAAGATTTTTTAAAATTGATTTTTAGAGAGGGAGGAAGTGAGAGGGAGAGAAAAACTTAGATGCAAGAGGAAAACATCGACCGGCTGCCTCCTGCACACTCCCTCTCGGGATCAAGCCCGCAAACCTGGGTGGCTGTGTGCCCTGCCCAGCCATCCAGCCAGCCAGCCACCTTTCAGTGCAAGGGATAACGCTCCGCCAACTGAGCCACACTGGCCAGGGCTGAATTTTAATTTTAAAAAAAAACACGTTTTGATTGTTTTCAAAATTATAGGCTATGATAACAAATTGAATCCTTATCCCACAAGCAATGGAAAGTCACTAAAGAAATCTCTACAACAGAAAGGTAATCAGAGCCCTTTTTTCTTTTCTCTTCTTTTCTTTTCTTTTCTTTCTTAAGAAGAGTGAGACCTTTAGGATTTAGATGCTGAATTAATAAGAATCAAGTAGGGTTGGAGTCCAGAAAAGCCATTTGGAAAGTAAGAAATTGATCCACTAGATAAAATAAAACTGTGAACTAAGCCTGTCTCAGTCAGGTTAAAGGTAATGGAAAGTATGTAGCAATAAATGAAAAGAAGGATAATCATGTGTAGCTGACTGATTTAATGATGAAATTCTGGGAGAAAAAGCCCCAGTATCAATTCTGCCTTGGTGATGTCAATATCATTAGGATGAAAACCTAAGAGGAAAAAATAATGGCCACAGGCTTTTTGTTTATTATTTCATTGTAGAATAAAACTCACCCTTCATTCTTTGATTCTCCCTTTAATATATAGGTTTTTAAATAAAGTTAACATGACAGTCACATAGCAAAATCCTTCATAACAGAAGTTTCTTAACCAGGAAGATGTGTTTGAGATCCAAGTGTTGACTCTTTAAATCATCGAGCTATTTGAGGATCTGTTTGTTATAAAACATTCATTTTTTATTGACTGAAACCAATTATGTCTATTCCACCATGCAGTAACTCAGTTGTTTTCTGCACATCTAGGACTGAATATTTCTAGACAACTTTCAGTTCCTCAGCATAATAGCCATGCATTTCTTTTTATCTTTTCCTGTCTCTAATTTTCTACCATTATATTTATATATTTGCCTCTTTTCCTTCCACTATTTCCAACAATTAGTTGCCACAGAAAAGGCATTTTTTTAACTTTCCTTATTGCTTTTGTTAGAGAGAAGAGAATGTTCATTTCATTTGAATCAAATTTTAAACCATTTCCATATACTTGATAATATTCAGGACTGTTTCTTTCTCTTTGATTGGAGTAGGTTCCATTGCACATTATTTTAATCAAAAATTATATGAGCTGGAATGACATTTGCTTATCATATCTCTTCTATAAATGGAGACAATTCCTCAGACTTTCTTTTTCTTTCCTGATCTTGATATTTTTTTGAAAAGCAAAGACCATTTATTTTATAGAATATCTCTCAATATGTGTTTATCCTATAATTTTTCATTAGACTCACTTTATACATTTGTGGCAGACATGTGCTAAGAGTGATATATATATATATATATATATATATATATATATATATATATACACACACACACACACACACATATATATATATATATATACATATCAACACTAATAAAAGAGAAAAATGGTAATTGGCGTACGAGCTACCCTTTTCATTGGCTAATCAGGGCTATATGCAAATTAACTGCCAACTAAGATTGGCAGTTAACTGCCAACAAGATGGCAGTTAATTTGCATATGTAGGCACAATGCAGGGAAGGGAAAGGGAAAGCAGGAAGAAGCCCCCTGCCACTGACAGTGATTGGAAACCCAGGAGGGTGCTAAGAGCTGGGTGCGGGCCGCCTTTGCCCTGCCCCCCAGCCATGATCGGAGAATCAGGTGCCTTTTCCGCCCTGGCCAGTGATAGCAGGAAGTAGGGGTGGAGCCAGCGATGGGAGCTGGGCAAGGTCGAAGCTGGCAGTCCCAGGAGCTAGGGGTCCCTTGCCTGGGCCTAAAGCGAAGCCCACGATCATGGGGCCGCTGCAGCTGCGGGTCCCCGCTGCCCGGGCCGGACGCCTCAGCCAGAGGCGTCAGGCCTGGGCAAGGGGCGGATCCTGCGATTGGAGGGTGATGGGGGTCAATGCCTGAGGGCTTCCCAGCATGTGAGAGGGGGCAGGCTGGGCTGAGGGACACTCCCTGCCACACACACCCAGTGCACGAATTTCGTGCACCGGGACCCTAGTGTATATATATATATTTGTTCTCAATAAATGAGATCAAGAGGAAATAATTCTAGTTTGTCTCAGTGTTTTGACACTAAATTTGATCACATGATTAAAGTGTGTCTACTGGGTTTCTCCATTGTAAAGTTACTATATTTTATTATGTGAGCTATTAAAAAATAGTAGGCAGATATTTTGAATGTATCATGATACTCATTAAATTTTTGCTCACAAGTATTATAAATCATTGATGATTTTCTAATTTTTATATAACAAATTAACATATATTTAATAAAATATTTGCTTTATTATAAGTTATATTTATATGTAACTATTTAATATATTACTTAAATTATATTAGATACTATCTATATCTATAAAAGGCTGTGTCCATCCATCTGAACGGTACCTATGATGCGCACTGACCACCAGGGGGCAGACATCCAACGCAGGAGCTGCCATGACCCCATGGTGCAAAATGCACCCCGCAGCCTAGCCCAGCCTGAAAACTGTGGCTTTGGGTGCAGGCTAATGACATCATGTAGCAACACCCAGCTTCCTCTCCCTAGCTACTGGCCTCCTTGGAGTTTCTTCAGCCCAGGAACCCGACTTGCTTTATAGCCAGGTGCAAACATTTTACAGTTTAACCAAATGTTTGTGAAGCATTTTCCCGTGCCTCATCTCATTTGATCCTCACAGAAGTCCTGGAGTAGAGAGATAGGAGACTTGGTAGAACCCTATTTGCTTTTCATTAGCATGACACAAATAGTGAAATTAAAATATTTCTTCTAATTAATTTCCTTTCAATGTGCATGAATCGGTGCACTGGGACACTAGTATACACATAACATAATATATATGAGTTAGCTTATAAATAAGAGCTTTCTCTGCCTGTGTGTCTGTATCTGAATTCATAAATCATTTTATTGAGTCACTTGAAAATAATTACTCCATTTATTTTGTATTCAAATTATACTTTTGATATTTCTATCTATCTATAATGATGAATCTATTTAGGCCCACTATCCCTTGGAAACGGAAGCCAAAATTTTAGAAAGGTATAAATAACTTATATAATATGTACATTGAGGTGTCTGAATGAACATATATTTGACAGTAAAATATATGAATATTCAAACTAAATGTGATTAATAAAGACTACACTAAAATTTGATGTGAGTATGAGATTCTCTTAGGGTTTACAGAAATTAGATTGATCTTGATTTAATGCATTTAGAGTTTAAAAGTATTCAGAAAAATTTGTTAATAAGTATGAAGAATGTTTAAGATAATATCTATGAAAGTGTAATGAAATTTTTATATTTATGGCTGTTTATTTTATATATAAAATATTTATTTAGATTTACATGTTGTCTAATAAGTTGTGACATGATATAATACTAACATCACCCTGGGGAATTTGTTACCTATATATATAAACACCTAATATGCAAATTGCCCCCTCAGGAGTTTGGGAGGCCAGGAGTTCAATTGCTTGCTATGAGATGTGCTGACCTCCAGGAGGTGGCACGAAATGAAGGAAGGCTCCGCCTGGCAGCCGGCAGCTGTGGAAGGGGCGGCCCTGGCCAGCAGCCAGAAGGCCTCAATTGGCCCTGATCACTAGTCAGGCCTCGGGACACTATCCATGCACAATTTTTGTGCACCGGGCCTCTAGTATACATAATAAGAATATAGAAACTTGCCCAGCCAGTGTGGTTCAGTGTTGACCCTTGACCCAGAAACCAGGAGATTATGGTTTGATTCCTGGTCAGGGCACATGCCCAGGTTGTGGACATGATCCCTAGTAGGGGACATGCAGGACGCAGCCAATCAATGATTCTCTCTCATCATTGATGTTTCTATCCCTCTCTCCCTCTCTCTTCCTCTCTGAAATCAATAAAAATATATTAAAAATATGTAGAAACATATAATTTTACATAGTAATCTACTATAATTATCTACTAAAGGTAGTTCTGGTAGCAAAAAAAAAAAAGAAGCAAATTTGAGAATTTTAGGTTCAAAACTTACTCTAAAAAAAATCTGTCTCCAAAGATTTTGTAACAGGAAACATTTTCACCATCATCATCATCATCATCATCACGAAATAAGAGACATGTGTCAGGCTGCCTGACACACATTGCAGGACCCGTTAAAGTAGGTCACTCCAATTCCAAGCAACACTTGATAGTTTCCTTCTCTCCTTGCCCTGCTTTTCAGGGCGGTGATAGGATTTTGAATGAAACCAGGGAAACTGCAAGATGAATAGAAAATTTTTGTTGCCGGGGAAACCTCTAGTAGGTGTCAGATGGTCCTCCTGTTTTTCTTTTTTTCTCAAAGCAGCAGTGTCTTGGTGCTATAAGAAAAAATTGGGGACTACAATGCATTTATAGAATGGGAATATATTTTAGATAAAATAGCAGCACAGTAAGTCAATATATTATTATTCCATTGTCTAGTAATATGTAGAATAACTGTTATTAAAAAGAAAAAATAAATTCTTTATCTTTGAGTATATTATTTCATGTTAGTGCTGCCCTCAAGACTCCAATTTAAGTGTGTCATGCCTTAAATGTATAAAGTCTATATTGATAAATGCTTTCCACCTATTCTATTTTTAGTGCCTTGCTGTGCCAATGCATTATCTATAATCGTTTAATTACTTATAATCTAGTAGAGGCTGGGTGCAGGAATTCATGCACCAGTGGAGTCCCTTGGCCTGGCCTGCGGGATCAGGCCAAAACTGGCTCTCCGACATCCCACGAGGGGTCCCGGATTGCGAGAGGGTGCAGGCTAGGCCAAGGTGCCCCACAGGTGCACGATTGGGGCTGATGAGGGACACAGGAGGTTGGCCAGCCAGGGAGGGACCGCAGGAGGGCTCCAGGGCATGTCCGGCCATCTTGCTCAATCCCGATGGGCCGGATCCCAGCAGCAAGTTAACCTACCAGTCGGAGCGTCTGCCCCCTGGTGGTCATGCATGTCATAGTGAGTGGTTGAGCGTATGATTAGCATATTGCACTTTGGTTGAACGGACAACCGGGCACTTAGCATATTTAGCATATTAGACTTTTATTATATAGGATCCCCAGATAAAAAGAATACCTACAACAGTTTGTCTAAAAGTATTTCCCTGGGGATTAAAAGGATGGCCACTTTCACATGCTGACCTGAAGGGGAAATGAATAAAAATCAGAGCTATTTTTACTTTCCAAACATGGCCTCTGAACTCTTTGAAGTGAACCTTGGTAGAGAATATGGCCAGATAGACTTACCACTACTGCTCTGACCTCAGAAAGGAAAAAAGTCAAGACAGAAATTTCTCACGGTGATTCCCTTTTTAATGACTGACCATTAAACCATCACTCTGTTTGACATATTTTATAGAAGTATAGCATCACTTCTATTGGAAATGAATTTGGGGAATTACCTTTTTTTAAAAAATAAAATCAATCCTGCACCTTTAGGAAGAGTGTAATAACAGCATTCTCCCCAGCATGTAGAATGCGCTCTGTACACCTCGCCCGGGTATTTTCTCTTGGACCCCAGTGGACTAAATCGGGATTTGTGGCCACCAGGGAGCTATGTGCGTGGATGGCAGTGGCGTGGACCCTGATGGAACTGCTTTTTCTGAGTTGCACTTGGGCATTTCGCCCCCAGCTATATTCTGGATATTAAAAGAAACAGTCGTGAGGATCGTGTTAGCTTTTCTTTTGTGTCAGTGTTACCGAGGCCACCAGTCAATGTGTGGAACAGCTTCCTCTTCCCCAAGGACAACTTCCTCCCCAACCTCAGTATCACTTCTCTCCATCCCCACGTTCCTAATTTTACGGACACCACCTAACCTGATCCTGATGGTTTTGGCCACCAGGAGGTTGAGTCAATATTTTGGTCGATCTCTACACCTACTCAGGACACCTTGTAGGCATGTCTATCTGCTGATCGTAACCCTGAATTCATTACTTATGTCTCATGATTTTCTTTATTCTATTACTAAACTGTATATTGCTTATCTTTTTATATTATAAGCATCTTTAAATATAAAATACATACAGCAATTGAGTGAGATAGGGCGTTTAACAATATGTTTTGGCTTTTTGTGTATGACTGAAACTCAAATGCCCTCCCTAAATTAATGGCTGCTTGAAATAGTACTTAATGGTTACCCAGTCTCCCTGTTAATAGACAGGGTGAAGGTCAGAGGGTGGGGGCGTGGTGGTGATGCTGAACTATGTTTGTTCTTTTAATGGAGATGTAATGGGCACACAACGTGATTTAGTTCAGGTGTACAACATCAGGATTCAATGATTGCATGGGCTTTGACTCTGGACTTCTTTACCCTCGTGCCTTTTCAATCTCCTTTCTTCTCCATAGGTGTCTTTATCTTAGTGGTTTCGTATTCTTCTCAAGTTATAGTTCTCAGTGTTCCTACAAGTACCTCTAAATGTCTTCCTGTGTAATTTAAACTTGAGGTTTTGAATAGTAAACTGACAAAATTTAATTAAGGTAAACAAACTAATTGGATATGGTAATTAATCCCCGAGATGAGTTGTCTCTCTGTGTCTAGGGGGCACAAGCAGTACACAGCATCAACACAGAACCACTTCTGGAATAATTTCTATCAAATGTTATTCCAACACATTTTTAATGCACAAGGGAGAGTCTCAAAATGATCTCCATATAATAGTATGATTAGTTGCAATATAAAATGAGAACAAATGGAGAAAATTAAGGCATTGAGAAGGTGCTGACATTTATTGAATATTTACTCTATGCCAGGTGCTAATTTATTATATTTGGATTTTTAAATATACTTTTCTTAACATTTTGAGGAGCAATAGTGTATTATCATACCTCTGTAATGTCACTCTGTTTTAATAGACATAGAAATTATCTTAAGAATGTCTATCACAGAGCTGAATATACAAGAAAAAATAACTAAAAACAACCTTTTTGATGGTTCTTACAAATCATGTTTTATCCATAAAATAAAAATTTAAAATAACTATGCAGCACCTAAAAATGTTACATAAAATAACTGATATCATTTTAAGATAGTCATGGAAAATTAAGTAAAAACTAGGAGCAACATGTTGCTGTTATTGAACTTGTAAAATATATCAGTGCATAGAAAACAACAGACTATGCGACTACATAGCAAAAAGGTCAAGAGTGGTTATCTCTTTTTTAAAAAAATTATCTTAATTGTAGTAAGTATTACAGATGTCTCCTTTGCTTATTGTTTCCCGCCCCCCATTTATCCCTACCATCCCTCACCTGCCCTTCCCAGGCCTTCACCACACTGTTGTCTGTGTCCATGGGCTGTGCATTTATTCATACAAGTTCTCAGTTAATCACTTCCTAACCCCCACCCCTCCTTTCCCTCTGAAATTCTTCAATTTGTTCCATGCTTCTGCGTCTCTGGATCTATTTTGCTCATCACTTTATTTCATTCATACTAATTACCTGTGATACTTCTACACTGTGAAGTACTTTAAGTTACGAAGCAGATGCTGTTCCAATAGCTTCCTTATTGTTAGTGAGATGATCTATTTATTGAAGAAAAAACAAACCTTCAAGGTGAGAAGAAATTGGGAGGGAACTGGCATTTGCTGTAGGTGTACTATGTACAAACATATTAATAGGCAATTATATCTATATACTAAAGGCCCGGTGCACAAAAATTTGTGCACTCGGTGGGGGAGAGGGGGGTCATTCAGCCCGGCCTGTGCCCTCTCGCAGTCTGGGACCCCTCAGGGGATGACCACCTGCTGGCGTAGGCCCGCTCCCTGGGGGATTGGGCCTAAGATGGCAATCAGACATCCCTCTGGCAGCCTGGCAGCCCTCGGGGGATGTCCACTTGCCAGCGGGGAGCAGGCCTAAACTGCAGTCGGGCATCCTTAGCACTGCTGAGGAGGCAGGAGAGGCTCCCACCAACACCACTGTACTGGCAGCCATCAGCCTGGCTTGTGGCTGAGCAGAGCTCCTCCCATGTGAGAGCGCCCTGACCACCAGAGGGCAGCTCCTGCATTGAGCGTCTGCCCCCTGGTGGTCAGTGTGTGTCATAGTGGCCAGTCATTCCCAGTCCTTCTGCTGTTAGGGTCAGTTTGCATATTACCCTTTTACTATATAGGATAGAGGCCTGGTACACGGGTGGGGGCTGGCTGGTTTGCCCTGAAGGGTGTCCCGGATCAGGATGGGGGTCCCGCTGGGGTGCCTGGCCAGCCTGGATGACAGGCTGAAGGATGTTTGCAGCTGGTCACACCCCCTTCAGGGTGGGGGTCCCCACTGGGGTGCCTGGCCAGTGTGGGTGAAGGGTTGAGGGCCGTTTTCAGGCTGGCGGGCGACTGAAGCTCCCAACCTCTCCTTTTTTTCTTTTTTATTCTGGGATTTATTTACCTTCTATGGCTGTCACTGGAACTGAGAGCCAGCTTTAGCTCTGAGGCTCGGCTCCAGCTCTGAGACCTTGGCTGCTGAAAGCAGGTATCTGGGTTTGTTTGGCTTCTATAATTAAAACACTGTTGCAGCTCCAGCTCTGAGGCCCGGCTGGCTGAAAGCAGGTTTCTGGGGTTTGTTTAGCTTCTATAATTGCAACATTGTTTCTTAGACTGCAGCTCAGAGGCCGGCAGCGGCAGGCGGGGAACCTTGGTTTCCTCCATCACTGGAGCAAGCCAACCTCCTGTTCACTTCAGCTGCCTGGCTGCTGGCCACCGGCCACCATCTTGGTTGGCAGTTAATTTGCATATCGCCCTGATTAGCCAATGGGAAGCGTGTCGGAGGTACGGTTAATTACCATGTTTGTCTATTATTAGATAGGACTAGAGGCCCAGTGCACGAAATTCGTGCATGGGGGGGTGTCTCTCATCCTGGCCTGCACCTTCTCTAATCTGGGACCCCTCGAGGGCTGTCCAACTGCCAGTTTAGGCCCGATCCCACAGGGATCTAAACCGGCAGTTGGGCATCCCTCTCACAATCTGGGACCACTGGCTCCTAACTACTCACCTGCCTGCCTACCTGATTGCTCCTAACCACTCTCTCTGCCTGTCTGATAGCCCCTAACTACTCTGCCTGATCACCCCTAACTACTCTGCCTGCCTGCCTGATCACCCCTAACCACCTCTGCCTGCCTGCCTGAACACTCGCAACTGCCCTCCCCTGCCAGCAGTCAGACATCTCTCTCGCAATCCAGGACCACTGGTTTCTAACCACTCTCCTGCCTGCCTGCCTAATGCCCTTAACTGCTCCCCTGCCTGCCTGATTGCCCCTAACCACCTCTGCCTGCCTGCTTGGTTGCTCCTAACTGCCCTCCCCTGCCGGCCCAATCACCCCTAACCCCCTGCCAGTCTGATCTTGCCCCTAATGCCTTTGCCTCGGCCACCACCACCATGGCTTTGTCTGGAAAGAAGTTGGATGTCCGGAAGATGGCCGGTTGACCCAGTCTAATTAGCATATTACTCTTTTATTAGTATAGATATTTGTAATATATTGACCCAATGAAGGGATGCATTTTCACAATTTATAAATAAAGAATCTGAGGCTCAGAGAGAAGCAATGGCTCTCAAAAGGGGCGCACCTATTAAATGGCTGACCCATGATCCAAAGAACCGATATTAAACCCATTCTCTTTCTACTGCAGCAAACTGGCCTGCTGACCAGGGTCCTCTGCAGCTCTCTCTGAAATCACTCTCCCAGCCCCTCCCCTTTGAGAATCTATTATGGTTTCCCAGGGTCCTTGCCAATAATTTGAATTTTACAAGGGCCTCATGTAATCTTATCATCAACTAAATTTGTAGAACAGTGCTCCGTAACATCCTATTTTCTTTGGAGTTGAAAAAAAAAATATCTAAGGAACAGATAATTCTAAGTGGCCCTATGACTGCATAGCATGCAGTTTCTATGCTGTAAATAAAGACTAAAGTTTTGCAACCTTTTGAAAATTAAAATAAATGACCAGGATATGTGATAGAATCCCAGGGTTGTGATGTCAGTATGCAACTAAATGCTTAGGCAGGTTTCATTTTAAAATATTTTCTAAGGCATATTACTTACTAAATCACCGTCCACTTTGTGCAGATAGGCATGCTTTCTCCCACCTGGAATGACCCTAAAAGCATCATCCGTGAGAAGAGCTTCCTGTGCTCGCTGCTCATGTTAGTCTGTGCGGGATTGGGACAGCAGTGTCGCACTGCGTTTCTCAGTGGCTTCAAGGCTCTGTATCTGTAATTAGTGTCTTCTGTTCCTTATTACACTGATCTATTCTTCACCGTAGTCTCAGTTAATTATCCTTGGCTAATGATTTTCATGGTGAAAAGAATGTACAGGACCCATTTGTAAAGATATTTTACATGGAGATTATTAGAAGGTATGACACCGTAGTGAGCTGAAAAAGCTGTCGGAGGGATGTTATCACTAGAGATAGTTACCTTCTTCGTATTGTATTTGTTTTGAATGAGAAGCAACAGGAAAGGGAATGGAATGCAGTTTTGCATTTGCAGGATTCTGGTACTCCAGGTGTGGCAGGTGGAGGGAGGGAGACCATGCAAACACAGACAGAGAACTGAGCTTCCTCCCCCTGCCTGAGCCTGTGGTAGAACAGCCAGTGGCTGGTTCCCGCGGTAAGGAATCTGAATGTGCTTATTATTTTATTTTTTGATAAAATGAAATTACTACTTCATTATGTGTTTAAATTTTAAAACATCTGATGCATGGAAAATAAAATTGCATTACGATTTTTCTATTCCTTTTGAACTACTGGTTGGAATTTTAGAATAAGTACAGGTCTCCAGTAGATATGACATTAATATTTAAGAACTTTCCTTTTGAACACTCACATAATTGATAACCTGGCCTAAAGATACTTAATTTTAGAAAGAGATTCAAGTTTTTTAACCTTGTTATCTAAAATAAAATTAGGGTTGATTTGAAGTAATCTGATAAGATAAGATGTATAATAATTTTTAGAGGATATAGAAAGTCTTCAAAATATTTCAATGTTTGTTTTGTAAAAATATGAAATATATATAAAATTAACTTCTACATTCTTTTAAAATTATTTCTAAAGGTGAAAAAGGATTATTTGAAGTATCAAATAATAAAATGGCAGAATGTATTATTGAATAAGAAATGTCATTGAGAGAATTACATATCTCTACCCATCAAAGTCAGATACATTTTTTTTTTTAAGTATATATTTTATTGATTTTTTTTTTTTACAGAGAGGAAGGGAGAGAGATAGAGAGTTAGAAACATCGATCAGCTGCCTCCTGCACATCTCCCACTGGGGATGTGCCCGCAACCCAGGTACATGCCCTTGACCGGAATCGAACCCGGGACCTCTCAGTCCGCAGGCCGACGCTCTATCCACTGAGCCAAACCGGTTTTGGCAAAGTCAGATACATTTTTAATTATTTACTCAAAAAAATTATGATTGTAAAAATGTTTAAAAATATTTCCTTTGTTTTCAGAGCTTTATTCTTATTTTTCTCACTTAAACTGTTTTCTTTTCCTATAACGGAAACTACTTTTACGAGCACATTCTGATCTGGGCGATGGATGCAGCCCTGTAATTAAACGGCAGGACTGATCTTTGTTGCCAGATTATGAGCGCAAATAAATGAGCTGCAACTTTTTTGTGTCCATTGAAGGGAAAGTTAATACAAACCAAAGTAGATTATTTGGCTCTATGGGTTAATGACCTCTATGAAAGTCAATGCCCCACCCCCCCCCAAAAAATTATTTTTAAATCTTAGTAAGTCCTATGTCACTTCAACTGTTTTAAGACTGAATATAACACCAGGACATATTAACTGAATAATCTTTTAAACATAATTTTATGTACTAGTTTATTTATTTAGTCACTCCACTCTAGGACCTTATCTGTTATGTTCTGAAGCATGTATTACGTATCTATAAAAATAAATGCATAATATGCTAATTAGACTGGACGACCTTCAGGATGAAGCCAGGCCTGTGAGGGAAGCCCAGGTCCCAGGTGCCTGCCGGTGGCCCGAGGAAAGCCAGGGTCCTGGGTGCCAGAGGGAAGCTGGTGCTGGCAGCCGAGGAAAGGAAGGCCTACTCTTTGAATTTTGTGCATTGGGTCTCTCTCTCTATATATGTGTGTGTGTGTGTGTGTGTGTGTATGTGTGTGTGTGTATGTATATATGTATCTATAGAGAGATATATAGATAGATATAGCTGGTATAGATGATAGATATAGATATAGATATAGATAGACAGCTATAGACATAGATAGATATAGATAGATAGATAGTTATAGATATAGATAGATATAGATATAGATATAGATATAGATATAGATATAGATATAGATATAGATATAGATGATATAGATAGATGTAGATGTAGATGTAGATGATGTATGTATAATTCATCAGGTGGTGGTCAGTGCTGTAGTAAAATAAAGGAAGCTCAGAGATACAGGGGATGGTGGGAGGTCTGAAGAAGTATTTTATATATGACACCAGTAGAGGCAAAGGACTTACTATTTGGAGAAAACAGCATCTGCAAGGCCCTGAGCGTGGAGGAAGAGCAATGTTTGGTGTGTTCAGAAGACAGCAGGGAGATAGAGCAATGACTCAAGTTGAGAACAAGGAGAAAGAGCGCCAGGGGCTGTGGCCGTGGAGTCTAGGGCATAGATCACAGAGGCCGGGTTAGGAGCTTGAAGCCAAATCCAATGAGATGAGAAGTCTATCGGGTACTGAGCAGAGGCGTGTCATGATCCAATTTATACTAACGGGATCATTTTCACTCCCTTCAGAAAAGCCTGGGAGCGATAAAAATGGAAGCGGCAGATCAGTAAAATGGAAAGTCTGAATAAAATGTGATGGTTGTTGCTTAGATCAGGATAGTAGCAATGAAGATGGTGAAAATAATCATACATTCGACACATTTTAGAGGAAGAGCCTAAATGAATTGCTAAGGTATTGTATGTAGGTTTTGCTATTTGATGAAGTAGGGATGACTATGGGAGGAATATGTTTTGTAGGTGAAATAAGAGTTTGATTTTGGACATATTATGTTGGGATTATTATTAAAATTCAACTAGTTATACTGCGTGGGCAGTTGAATGTGAGAGAAAAAAGTGCCAGATTATAAACTTTGGGTGTCACTGATTTATACATGACACTGAAATGTTCTAATGCCCATTTATTTGCCATCCATGAAATTTAAATTACAGCAATGTAGGTTTTGCATAGGAAAGCAATTTAATCAGCATAAAACATCAGCTTATTTATGCTTTGTCATCTTTGAATTTTGGGGTATACATATTTAATGCGAAATGAAACCTTGTTATTCAACGTAATATTGAAATATTATAAGACAACACTGTTTTATTACTTTTTCCTAGTCTTGATTAGGAAAGGTTAAAGATACACAATGAACCAACATGATCTGAAATGTAAACATCTCAAACATAATAGGGTTGTGTTAAAATACATTCCTTTTAATTTATTATCCATGTCCAGGAAATGTCAAACGGATATTATTATAGTGCCGCTCCACATTCCAGTGTGATTCTACTAGCAGACAGCATGTGCAACCTCACATCTTCAGCCACCTTCTAAGTTCTGAGCAAAAAGAGAGGAAAACTGTCATAAGCCAACTTTCCTACAAAGGTTTTCATCTCCATCCAAAAGTCCTAATTCTGGTTCCTTTCTTGACCTTGTCCTTTATTACAAAAAATGTATCATTAAAAAGTACAGCCAGTTATCAGAATATCTGGTGCAACAGCTGAAACATTGTAAGTAAAAATTTTAGCATTATTAGAGTATTTCTTTCTTTTTTAAAAAAATATATTTTACTGATTTTTTTTACAGAGAGGAAGGGAGAGAGTTAGAGAGTTAGAAACATCAATGAGAGAGAAACATCGATCAGCTGCCTCCTGTACACCCTCCACTGAAGATGTGCCCGAAACCAAGGTACATGCCCTTGACCGGAATCGAACCGCAGGCCGACGCTCCATCCACTGAGCCAAACTGGTTAGGGCTGGAGTATTTCTTTCTTGTTTTACTTGTACCTGCACTCAGATATCAACATGTGAAGTCTTTTAGGAACTCGGGAACATGAAAGCTTGTGTTGGAGGGTGTGGTCAAATACTGAGGAATCTAAGTGAATGCAGATGTTGGAGAGGGTCACAGCTCAGGAAGAGAAGCAGCACTGCCTCCTTTCCTGGCACATGAACATGTCCTTTTTCTCTCTCCACTGCTCCCGCTCTCCCTCTCGCTCTCGCTCTCGCTGTAATGCAGACACACAAGGATACGTGAGCACAGTGGGGCAGACACAGCCATTACAAAACACCACAGCTGGGGGCAGAAAGACAATTAAAATAAGCAGTAGCAATGCGGCTTTTTATTTCACACATTAAAATAAAGGAGCACTCTCAAAAACCTCCCAATGATCAAGCAAATAAAAGCCTTCTTTAGCTACCACCCATTCGAAGAAGAAAAACACTTAGTTATGGTATTTAAACTCAGAGAAATGAGTTTACGAAGAAATCTTTCTGGAAACCAGAAGGCAAAAGTTAAACATATTCTCTCAAAACGCTAGTATTTTAAGTGTGAGGATTAAAATTAGCAATTTGATTAGAATTTTGTTTGTTGAACTTTTCTTACTATCTAAATGTGCAAAGGGTTTTGCTGTAGGTACTAGATTATTTATATAAATGATTGTGGAGAGCGGCTACAGCGTTTGGACAGGTTTAAGCCTGGGACTAAGGAGAGGACAGGTTCTCTCGTGGCAAAGTCACGTGCAAGTCCCAGCTTGGAGGGCAAAGCCCTCCCAGCACAATTATAGCCAAAGGCTATGGTTGTATGTAAGCTTGACCTTATGGTGCGAACCTGTGGTCCCAGGTGGCTGAGTGATGTGCAGCAAGTGCTGCCCAAACAAAGCATGATAGAGTTCAGGGGCATGTAATTAAGTAGATTTGAAACTCTCGAGAACATTGTAAACATCTTGACCACGCCCTTGCTTTGCTTCATGGGATCGGACTATAAAATAAAGACTCGGCTTGCAGGCAGTGGCACTGTCTCTCCATCCGAGAACAGCGTCCCACCTGGCCCCAACTGTATGCTCTTGTCTGTTTTCTTTAATTCTTCACTGCCCCCCTGTACCCCCTCAGGTTCACCCATGGCCATGCTGGGTGTGTGTTGGGCTTCTTGCAGGTGTGGCTCAAATGATGGACACATTTCATGTATGACAGATGCTAGCATAATTCCACTACCCTTGTTGCCCCTGAGTTCTGCATTATTTTTACCAGGGGTTTCCATCTGTTCACTTTACATTGTGACATAAGAACAGTCTGCTGTTTTACTTCATGTAAGGATCTCTTCGAATTACAGAGTTTGAGACCATTTCAAAGGCACCTTTATTTGGCTAGCCAAAACAAGTTTCTGAAAATGCAAAGCTAAAACCCTGACTTTAAATTATGTCGAACAAGTTGTCATAAAAATGGACTTTGCAAAATGTTTTCCTTCCTTGATGCAAACCCCTTAAATTCCTGACAATAAAAAGTAGATGCTTTAAAATAATGATTGATATATACTGACAAAGTGAATTAATATAGTAATAATAAAATTCCAGTTAAATAAAAACATAAATAAGGGATTCTCTAATAATATGCATTATTGCTCACCATCACTCTTTTCTTATACTTAGATCTAACTGACATATAACATTACATTAGTTTCAGGCATGCAACGTAGTGACTTGATAGTCACTGTCATTCTTGAATGTGGAAGAGAATGGTTGTGGGGATGTCACAAACTTATATGTTATCACCAATAAGATGGCAACTGAGCTGCAGTATGATATTCTTAATTTTTTAAATACACATCAACTGATAAAAAAAATAAAGATCATCTGCATTCTATTGAATAATACAATAGATAGTGTGAATAGCTTAAATCAATGGGGAAACGGGCTGACATCTCTAGCACTTTCAACAATAAAGATCAACCTAAAAAGTAAAAATATAAAAATGATATTTAATAGACTTTTGAAGGTATTATTGAGTGAAGCAATACAGGTCATTAATGACTTCATTTTTTGCATCAAAATAGTATCAAGAAAATACAAACTTTAGTGTCATTTTTAAGAAAGGGATATTGATCAAGAGACATTTTATGTTGCTTTGCTCATAACAGACCTTTTGGCTATCTATTTCATAATCTTCAGCAAATTTTTATCTGCTTTACTTCTGCGGTACAATCCTATATAATAAAAGGGAAATATGCAAATCAACAGAACGGTGGAATGACCGGTCGCTATGACGTGCACTGACCACCAGGGAACAGACGCTCAATGCAGGAGCTGCTCGCTGGTGGTCAGTGTTCTCCCACAGGGGGAGCGCCACTCAGCCACAAGCCAGGCTCATGGCTGGCGAGCGCAGTGGCGATGGCAGGAGCCTCTCCCGCCTCCACAGCATCGCTAAGGATGTCCGACTGCGCTTCAGCCGCGGGGAGGGGGCTTAAGCCGTCAGTCGGACATCTCCTGAGTGCTCCTGGACTGCTAAAGGGCACAGGCCAGGCTGAGGGGAATCCTCCCAACCCCCAGTGCATGAATGTTGTGCACCTGGACTCTAGTTCTGCTATAATCGACAATCTCTTCTTATTAAGGACCCTGGGTGCTCCTTCCCCTCTCCGTTTTCTAAGTTATTTTGTGAAATATAAGTGAGATTTATAGTTGCTGATTATTTTATAGTTTGTCTTAATTAACAAATCGATTGGCCTCATTATAGGAAATCTGTATATACTTTCTTTACCTAATTAAAATACTTCCCTTTGCTTCTTTGTCCCCTCAACTTTTATGAGAAAATATTTTAATTGTGAAAATCATCTTACAAATGAACGCATTTTATAGGATTTAATGGTCATGGTACTATTGATACAAACTTGTCAAATGTGTTAAATGTCTAAAGGCAAAATTTAGCATGAATGACTTTCCTCTTTATAACCTCAATTTTAAATGCATACATTTAATTGTGTGTGAAAATAATTTTAAGGACAATTAGCCACCTGCCCATCATTTTAGAGCAAGCAAGGCTCACTGAACCTGCAATTATCCAATTACACAAACAATTATATTGCTTGCAATTGTCAACAGAAAAATAAATTCAGGCAAAATTCTTCTTTTTTAATATCTTTGTTGATTTCAAAAAAAGAAGGGAGAGGGAGAGATAGAAACATCAATGAGAGAGAATCTGATTGGTATGCCCCACACTGGGGATGGAGCCTGCAACCTAGGCATGTGCTCTGATGGGAATTGAACTGTGACCTCTGGTAGAGGTCAGTGCTCAAGTACTGACCCACACCGGCCAGGCCAGGCAGATTTCTTTGTACTGAAGGAGTGATATGTCAATGGCTTGTTTGTAGTCTGGGATGTAGCATGAGGTGTTTTTTGTTTGTTGTTTTTTTACAGTCATGCCTTTCTAAAATAATTATCAGTCTCATTACCATATTTTTCTCCTAAATTGCATATATAATGAGTTTTGGTGTTACTCTTTTTCTCTTTTGTTGTCTTTTAGAGTGGAAGTTTGTCCTGAAATTCTAATTATGGGGTCTAAAGATGCTATGTGCAAAATATTTCACTTTTTCCATTGATTTATAAGTATATGATAACAGTTCCTTGATTTAAGGGCTCTTAAAGGTATATATATATATATATATATATATATATACATATATATATATATATATTTATATTATATATATATACATATTTCTTATTGAATATATTATATGTGAAATTAAAGTTATCTATATACATTGTGAAAGGATCCCCTCATTGAGTTAGTTAATACACCCATCACCTCACATATTTACCTTTTTTTGCAAGCACATTTAAATTCTTCTCTCTCAGCAATTTTTTTTCTTTTTTATTTTCCCCATTAACATTTATATACCTCTTCCACCTCAACCCACCTCCCTTCCCCCTGCAATCACCACATTGTTGTCCATGTCCATGAACAAAAATGAAGAAAGTAAAAAATAATTCAAGAACTCAGCAAATTTTACTTCTACAATACAGTGTTATCATCAATAGTTACCATGTTATGCACGAGATCCTCAGAACTCGCTTAGCTGATCACTGAAAGTTTGTGCCCTTCCCCAATGTCCCCCGTTTTCCTCCCTGCAGAGTCTGTCTTTCTCTGTCTGGTGTATTTCAGGTACCTCAGTGCCCTCCCAGACATATGACTGATGGATCAACTAGTAGTTCTATTTTTAATTGCTTGAAGAGCCTCCATACCGTTTTTTCATAATGGCTGTGCCAATTTACATTTGTATCAACAGTGCATAAGGATTCCCTTCTCTCCACATCCTTGTCAACATTTACGATCTCTTGTCTTTTGGGTAATAGCCATTCTAATGGGTAATAGCCAGTCATCAGTCTATCTTAAGAAAGAATATAGTTCATATTTAGAGAGAGATTACTGACTGAAGTTAATCATTATTATTGATGTGTCTTTAAATGCTTGTCTATTTAACGGTGCCACCACAACACCATGATTGGGTTGATAAATTTTAATATATTTGTTTTTAAACAAACATTCTTATGTTATATTAGCAAATGTTTACTTTTATATTTTGCTTAATTTAAAGAGTTAATTTCATTAGGGTTGAAGAAAGTAATGAGAAGAAACTATATGTCAGCTTGGATGGATAGGTAAATAATTTGATAAATAGATTCAGTTTTCTGAGAAGTTTAGTTAGAGTTAAAAGCAAATTGTGGTCTTTTCCATCATTGAATTGTAACAAATAAAGAGGGATAACCTCAAATTGAATATTCAGTATAGCAACTAGGAAATTTCTTTGGTTATATACTATAATTACTCACATTTTCCTCTTGATTTTTCTTAATATCATTTATTAAAGATGATGTAGAAAAATTTCTTTAGTGGCTAAAATATAGGAAGTAAGTTTTATAGTCAAATATCTGAAAAAATGTTTTTCAGACTCTTCCAGGAAATGACACAGAATCAAACAAGAACATATATAAATGTAAGACATACATAAATCAGCAAGACAAGCATTTTTCTTACCTCTTTTGTGTCAGCAACTACTATTTTATTATTCAAGTGTAGATCACCGCACATGAAACATCACATCCATGACAAGTCTTTGAAGCTTCAATATCACACCTGGGAAGAAAGTAGTATTTCAATCATGGGGGTTGGGGGGTGGGGAATAACACAAATTCTGTTACCAAACATTACATCATCCAAACCAGTAGCTAGAGATATAAGTATAGTCCTTGTACTTTACTTAAAACACTCATGAATATGACTTGCAGCCCACCTTTAAAATCCATTTTTCTTAATACAGTATAACATTAAAAATAATCAATTAAATAACAAAGTTTGAAATATTTTTTCTGTATTTTTCTTAATATTCTATCTAAAAATATTATAGTCTTGATGACTCTATCTTCAGCTTCCCATTCTCTGAAAAAATCAGCACATCCTGTCTTTATTTTTATTTTGTCCTCACAAGAGGACATGTTTATTGATTTTAGAGAGAGAAGGGAGAGTGGATTTACACAGTGGAAGATAACTAATAACCTGAGTTGTCTTTCATCTCACTCTCCCATGTAGTACATCTTTCCATTCTCCATCACACACAAAAAACATGAAATAAGAAATGGGAGAATGTTAGTGGGTGTGTTTTGATGGGCAAGTGAATTATGGACTTCATTTATAAGACAGTTTAGGCAAGGTACATAGACATTAAGGTCCGTGTACCAACTCACTCCTGATTGGCTGGTGGGTGTCGCAAAGGCATGGTCAATTTGCATCTTTCTCTTTTATTAGTGTAGATAGGATTATAAGCAGGTTTATTTCCACTTAGAGCTTTGCCTTGGTAATCAACATTAAGCTTTACAGGCTGACAATGGAAATGTACTGCATTTTATCAGTTAAAATAGTGGGTGTGGTAGAACAAAAGGATTCTACATTAGGTGAGGATAATGTGAAGCAACGGAATTGCAAACATCAAGAATCATTTCGTTCAGTATTTGTGCTCCTCAATTCATGGACTGTTGCCAGTTTTGTACCCAAAACTTTATCTCTTATGTATCTCCATAAAAAAAGAAGTCTAGGGGCACTTTAGGATAAATTTTCTTTGTTCAAAGCTTAGTCTAGCTTCACCCATTATTTCAAATCAGTTAAACCTGAAAAGGAGTGAAACTTGAGTTATCAGCTGTTAACATGTGTATATTTTTTGGGGAGACACCCTATATTTGTATACATGGGGGGATTACCTATATATATAAAAGGCTAAGTGACTGTCCAACTGGCCAGTAGCTATGATGTGCACTGACCACCAGGGGGCAGGTGCTCAACGCAGGAGTTGCTGAGCTGTAGTCATTTGGCAGTGGTGGTTCTCAGGTGATGCACCCCAGAACCAGAGTGGAGGGAGCCTGATTCCTCGTAATTCCTCTCACACTCTGGGACCCCTTGAGGGATGTCGGAGAGCTGGTTTAGGCCTGATTCCTGCAGGCCAGGCTGAGGGACCCCCACCTGCCAGAGGGAACCTGCTCACTCCACAGATGCCCTTCAAGCCACAGTGCCAGCTCAGGTGTGGCCAGCTGGGGAGGGACCATGGGTGGTTAGCTTCAGGTTATGTCTGGCCCATCCTGCCCAGTCCCACTCTGCTGGCCACCACCTGGGACCACCTGCATTAGTCCCTGCACCAGAGGGACTAATTAATTTACTTTCAATGTGCACGAATCTGTGCACTGTGCTACTAGTTGGAAATAATTGTTTTAAGAGTGAAGACACAGAAAACTGACATATGGGAATGCCAAAGAAATTATTATTTTTTTTTAATACTCACCTGAGGATATGATTTTTTAAATATATTTTAGATGGAGAGAGAGAGAAACATCAATGTGAGAGAGAAACATTGATCAGTTGCCTTCCAATTAGTTGCCTCCAGTATACATACAGCTTGACAGGGGATCAAACTCACAATCTGGGTATGTGCCATGGCCAGGAATTGAACCCGTGATCTTTTGGTGTATGGAATGGCACTCCAACCACTGGTCCACACTGGCCAGGGCCAAAGAAATTTTTTATAAACCTTCTTAGTTTGCTATTTTAGTATGTTGGGATATATCGAAATTAAGCCTAGGAAAATTATTATTTACTAGAGGCCTGATGCATGAAGACTGGTGCAAGAATGGGCCTTCCTTTCCCTGGCTGCCAGTACCACCTTCACTCTGGCCAGAGCTGCCTTTTCACCTTCCCACTCTGCCCAGAGGCCTTAAGTGACTAGGGTGGTGCCATATGCCTGCATTGTCACCATGGCGACAATGCAAACGTCCTGCCCCACCCCTGGCTGCTCGGTGCCTGGGTATGCAAATTAACACACCATCTTTGTTGGGTTAATTTGCAAACTCACTCCTGATTGGCTGGTGGGTGTTGCAAAGGAATAGTCAATTTGCATATTTCTCTTTTATTAGTGTAAATAGGATTATGAGCAGGTTTATTTCCACTTAGAACTTTGCCTTGGTAATCACCATTAAAATTTATTTCATGATTAAAATGTATTCAGAAAAAGCTTTTAATACAAAGGCATTTATCAGCCCCAATGTTAAGTAACATTGTTTTTGTGTAAATCTTTATGACAAATTTATAAATAGGGTGAATATAAGCATGCACAATTTGAGCCACAGATAAAATCACTCTTTATGAGAAGTTGGTTAAAAAAAAAAAAGAACCTGTGCAATATTTTTCTTCCTTTTTCTATTCCTGAATTTATTTCCTCAATATTCTTACTTTATACTTCATTCCATTAATGTTACTTATGAGAGAATCTTGATATTTCTAGTTTGGATGAGTTTATATGATGCAAACTTATTAAAAGTAGGCTAAAGACTTGTACTGAAATTTCATTTTTCTATTAAGAAAGTCATTTTATCTAAATTATTTCTATGTATAGAAAGTCAGCCACAGTTGTTAAAGATGAGGGAAGGAAAACTGTTATAAGTACCATATGTGTGATATATTTATCATAAATATAATATGTTTATATGTAATTTATTATGTATCATTATATTTAGGACATTTTGAGATGATATACATCATATCAAATACATATAAAATGTTGAAGCTCCAAATTCCTTGAATCTAGTCCAGATTTCTCAATCTGTGGATACTAGAGAAGACTTAGTAGATAAATGGGTTTGGCACATGTTTCAATTACTATTTCTAGGAATGGAAAGCAACACTTAAAATTATAACTATAAATAATAAGAGTGTATTGGTAGTATTGAATACTTTACTTATACAGTTGGTATAGTCCTCAGCTGAAACTCACTAACAGCTTTGGTGGTTTTGACCAAAATAGAGATTTGAAGTATTTTTATTTATAGTCATATGTTGTTTCTCAGAGGCATTGTTAAAGACAGGAATCTTAAAAAATACTAAACTGAGGAGTAAAAGGTTTAGACTTCTGCTTTCCATTAGGATTTAATAATTTTTACTGAAGCAATACTATCTCTAAAGCAACTTTAAAAAATAGCAATGCCTCTGGCATTGGAAAATAATTGTTTTAAGTGGGAAGACACAGCTAATGGCATAGAACTTCCCAACCTGCCTTAAATACTCAGAACACTGGGCAATGTGTGGAAAACAACAATTTTCAGAGATTAGAACAAGAAGCAGGGCAGAATTGTGGTCTCTGAGAGAAGTAAACAAACCAGGGGCCTTAGTCATTATTCTGGCTTTTGCCCTAGAGAAAAAATTTGGACTCTGAAAAACGGAAAGGAACTCAAGAAGAAAATGGAAGTCTCTTTGAACTAAGAAGATAGAGAAACATTGATCAATTGTCTCCCGTACATGCCCGAGAAACCTATGTGCTTGATGGGGAATTGAACCCACAACCTAAATATGTGCCCTGACCAGGAATTGAACCCATGACTTTCTGATGCACAGGAGGGTGCTCCAATCAACTGAGCCACCTGGCCAGGGCAGTTCTCTTTATCTCTTAAGACTGTTCATATGACTCGGACTCCAGTAGGTTTTTTCATACCCAGGGTAGGTCGGGGAATCTTGTCATAAACTCTTATTACATCTTTCTCCTTTTCAGATTATTGTCACAATTTTGCTGACATATTTTAACGTCCTCTTAAATGTTCAGAATTGATCTCTGCACTAGGATATAAACTCTCAAAGGAAAGATAATGTTTTATCACAGTGTCCCAGGAAAATATGCCACTTGTGTAGTGTAGGTACTCAAAATATTTTTAATAGATGAATAAAAGGAAGACATTATTATAATGTATAATTTTTTAAAAAATTATAATTATACCTTCATGTTTCAGTTCATATAATTGATAAATATGCAATTTGCATTCAACTTTAAACTCCAAAACAATTGTGTAGCAGGTCTCCTATTCTTTTGTAGAGCCACTGGGAATTGCAATATTGTAGAATTTGGGACAGAGAAGCAATCAATTGTAAATCCTCAACTGAGGCAAGCATCCAACAGAGGATTGTTCCAACCGGTAGAATTCTGATGTGTTTGTTTATCTTCTTAATAACTTTAAGCACACCATGTGAAGGTCTGCTGACTGTATTGATCACAGGGCATCCTGTGGAGTTCTGTGCTACTCCTTTTCAAATAATAGGCTCACCTTGAAAATGTAAAGGTCAAGACATGGTAAAGGTTAAAACTTCTTGATTGACACACATTTCTTTCTTTCATGAGATTATGGTCCCACTAAGTCATTTTCACTGATTTTCTCCTGCCAAAAGCTATAAACCTTGTCCAACAACCATAGAAATTGAATGAAAATAAGGAATAGAAATAAATCAAAGCAAATCATAAGAGAATCGCCAAAGTAATCAGATTTCTACTGAAGGAATATTGCATCTTATGTTTGTTTTAAGGATTTTTCCACCAGACATTTATATTTTCTAACATACAAAGTACAATTATTAAACTGCCTTTTACACAGGGACATAGAATCATATTAAGACAAAAATGTATTTTAAACATTGATCATCTCAGTTAATTTTTCAAACAAGTTGTGGAGTATGATTGTGAGATAACTTTTAGACATCATTTGGAAGGTTTAAAAAAAGGTTTCCATCATTCGTATTTTAACAAACATAACGGGATATCTCCTTTGTTTATTTCCTGAGGCCAATATTAAGAATAAGTAAATAAATCAAGCATACATTAAACATCATCATCATCATAAACAACGGAACCTGATTTACATTGGAGGTCCACGTAAGGCTGCAATACTGCTTTTTTCTGTTTGTTCTAGTCTTTGTGTGTTTTTTTTTAAAAAATATATTTTTATTGATTTCAAAGAGAAAAGGAGATGGAGAGAGAGAAATAGAAACACCAATGATGAGAAAGAATCACTGATCAGCTGCCTCCTGCACGCCCCCTACTAGAGATGGAGCCCACAACCCGGGCATGTGCCCTGACCGGGAACCGAACCATGGCCTCCTAGTTCATAGGTTGACGCTCAACCACTGAGCCACGCCAGCTGGGCTAGTCTTTGTTTTTGCTTTTTAAGATTCAGTAAATGTTTATCCATTATGATTGTCACTCCAAATAGAATAACACATTTCTATGACTGGGTTTCTGTGTTCAAAGCAGGCAGAACTGTGGCTCATTTCCAAAAGAAACAGCCCCATGCAATGTGGGATTAGCGACAAAGGCTGATACAATGAAAAGCCTACATATGTAGAAAATAAGACCTAACGATTATTCTTAGATTGGTCTTTATGTTTACCAATATGATGGAATTATGTAATACAGGTTATGCAAAAATAAACTCAAGAGCATAATGGAAATTAATAAAACTCATTTTAATTACATGGAATTTAAAAGTATTTAAGGGAAAAAATTGAGGAACTTTAATAAAGAACCCATAAATCATGAGAAGTATATCATAAGTGATGTACTGCATTTGCACAGTTATATTCAATATTTTTTTTATCGCAATGTGTGAGCGATGTTCTATGCTAAGGGACAGATATCAATAATGTATGGTCTTCATCCCCAAGAAGCACATAATGTAATGATTTTGTGTCTGCTGAATTTATAGTCACTCTCTGGGCAGTTTTCTCTTCCGCGCAGTTTAGCCCACACCAGCTCGAATCGGAGGGCGAGTTAGCACCAGCAGCAAGTCAAGCAATTAGGACTCCAAGTAGTCTCTTGGCTGGCGGGGCTTCTTCCAGAGCTGCAAGTTCATTAGAGTATTCAGCGAGGCTAGAACTCACCGTCCCCCCCCCCCCCCACTCGCCCCTGACAATATGCTGGCTGACCTTAAAGGAAGTATTAAAATAAATACCAGACCTTAAAGTATTCATACTTATATTAAAAATTAGTAGAAAAGTACACATCTTACCATTGGGAAGGGATACATTTAAGTATTATTATTTTACACGAATTACCATATATCTTTTAGCACACATATAGGACTTTTAGCCAATTAATAATAATAATAATTAATAATAAAAATAGCTAACATTTTTGAGTGTCCAATATCTTTTAGGTACTTTGCAAATTACATTGCATTCGTTAAGCTTAATAGTTTACAACAGACTATGGGTCCGACATCATTGTCTAAATTGAGAAATAAAACATGGTTTTCCGTAGGGTTAGAATCCAAGCCCTCTACTTTTTTCATATTGACCCACTGCCTCTTCATGTAGGTTAGGTTCTTGCTTATACACATTTGACATCCTTCCTTTGTTCTTTGGTTGTCCTAGAAATGTGCTTTGTAGAGAGAGGCAGGAGCAGCAAAGAGTGGGACATTTTCATCCTGCCACACCCATATATCCTGCTAAGCATTTCTAAGTTGTTAATAGCACTCATACTGCCTACTGCCTTTAACTCCTGAGAAAAATGGCAAATAGCTACTCTAGGTTAGATTGGATTACGCTGAAATGTCGGTGGTTTAACAAACAAAAGATACTTGCTTACTTACACTGTATATCCGACATGGGGTGGTCATGGTGTGCGTGTCTCGGGGGGCAGTGTGTCAGCTTTACACAGGCTGAGGGAAGTGTCAAACTTGCAGGCGCATCACCGGTACAACTGATCCCCTAGATTGCTGTGGCAGGAGGAGGAACGCATGGGGAATCCGTGATGTTTTCTCTGCCCAGAACTGGTGGATGTCACATTTCCTCATATTTCATTGGTCACAACTCCCTGTAGTTTTTTGAACCATCCTAACATGCAAGTGGCCTGAAAAGTACTGTCTTCCTTGTGACACAAAGAGAATGGGAACTCAATCTGTGAAACACTAGCTGTGTCTACCAGGTCATCTCAGAGATGGCTAGTGCAGTGGGTCCCAGCCTGGGACTCCCCAAGAGTCCATGTCAGCGAGGCCAGCAGGGGGAGACTTCGAGAGCAAGGGGCACAGGGTTTTGATGAAGGTGATGGAAGCCAACATGGGACATTATGCAAATGGTACAGAGTGTACGCTTGTCTCCTCCGTGTCAGGAAATATCTCAGCCCCAAGCTGCAAATTGAAGAGAAAATGGTCCAATTTACCACTTCTAAGGATAAACAAAGAGACCTATAAAACAGGAAGGATCTCAAACACAACCATTTGGTAGCATAGTATTTGATAACGGCTCATGGCTTTTATAATTGTTTCTCACTGTGCCTGGGAAAATCAGAGGAGTGGAAGGAGAAAACACAAAGGCAGCATTCGGAGCAGGCAGTGACAGGCCCCCCACTGCGTGCCGGGAACTCCATTACCTTCTGTCATAGCAACTCCTCAATCAAAGGGAGAGGGCTCTGAAGCAGGGAACGGAGGGAGATAAAGCGCACAGATTCCCCCAATTTCTAGCACAAACTACCATGAGGATGCAGCTGAAGAATAATAGAAAGGAGCAGTCATTTTCCTCCAATTTCTTTCTTAAATTCTAGCAAAAATTATATCCATTTATTGTGCTCTGTGAGATAGGCTATGTTCTCTGAATTATCAGAAATGCCTTTTTTCAGTTATAAGGTACTTCAGGCCGCTTTTGCTGGTATTATAGAGACATTTGTAATATCAATCTCTTTGCAGAACACGGAGAGTGAGTTTGCTTTTCAAAAATATTCATATGAAGTTTGCTGATATGTTTTCACTTTAGCATGTGTATTTATAAATGATAGGACTGATATGTTTCAAGAGAAAGAACTTGAGGATAAATGCTTTGCTACTTCTTGTATAAATGCCCTTTATCTGAAAATTCACATTTTGGTCAGCTGGATAGGTGCCTGTCTACCTCGGTCTTCACCAAGACAGTAGAGGAAACACCAGTTTTGAATTCTCCAAACATGTCAATGAATAATGAAGTAAAAATCAAGGCAACATTTACCAAATGCTCATGGAGCACAGAAACAATTTAATGCAATACATTAATAAACACATTATGCTTTGTGAATCATAAGGCGGATTGAGGATTCAAAAATATTTTCAATTATAGCAATATTCTTCAATAGTGCTCAGAATCTATACATTAAACTAGTTTGTTCTGTACTCATGAGTTTACTCTGATTGAATGAATGAACTAAAATCCTATACTAAAAGGAATGCTTCCTTTATAATTTCTTTCTTTGCATCCATAATTGACCCAAACACTACTAATAATCACTAATTTTAGTCTATGTGTTTTTTAATTGGATAACTGCCTTCAAATTGTGCCAATGTAAAAAGGAAAAACTTGAATACTATAAATTCAAATGGAAATGTCAACTAATAAATCTAATATCAGAAAAGCAGAATGATCAAGAAAAGGAGTCATCATTTTGAGCTGATTTGAACAGCATTTCAGTTTAATTAATGTTTTATCAATTTAGCATTGTAACAATATTGTTAAGTTCTATGTAAGTGTATCACAGGCCTCACTATTAGGCTGGTGCATGAATTGCACTTCCAATTAACCCCTGATAAGTGCCCTAAACATAAAACTGATTCTGCTGCAAATTTATAAGAATAGCCTTTCAATTTAAAAGGTCTTTCCAATATTTTCAGAAAATATCCTAGAGGCAGGCCTTTACTGATTTTTCTAAATTTCTTATGAATAACCTTGTGTTATGAGAACAAATATTACTATGCTCAAGGCCCAGTGTCATTGGGGATATTTATTTCTGTGTCTATAAAAAAAAAGAATGCTTTTTAGTTAAAACCAGTGACTGAAATGAATCAGGTTTTGTGAGGTTTTTAGGCATTACAGAGAGTTTGGTAATTGAATAGATCTGAAAAAATATCCTTTATTCAATAAGCTTTCAAGTAGTGTAGATAAAGCCATAAAGAAACCACAATATTGATAACTCATTTAACCCTCCCTACTTCCTACCTCTTAGTGTGTGCTGTATCCTTGTTATCCAAACGTGGGCCTGGAGAAACAGAAAGGCTCAGTGAATTGCTTAAGGTAATTCCGTCAGGAGTTCAGAGCTGTGACTTATGTCTGGGAGCCTGCTCCAGAGCCTGTACTTCTAGGCAGGGTTAAAGGGTCAGTTATATTTACAACTTGTTAATTTTACTCAATTCGATTCATTTTGTTTTCTCTCATCTGTGGATCTTTGGGGTTAAGATAACTTACATTTTAATATTCATGGTCTTACAAACATAAGTACACAAAAACATATCAGGACATGATTTCTATCTGGACCAGCATATACAAATCCGGTGCAAGGAAGGATGTTAATCTGCCTAGCCATTAAGGCAGATGTCTGTGGTCTGGGATTTTTATGTTGCGGCCAAGACTGCTTTTCTCTTGATCACCCTGGGATGTGACGGAGGCGACAGACCGCCGTGTCTGTGGTCTACAAGTCTTTCCCAGCCTCCATTTTCCGTTTCAGTTTGTTAATCATGTAATTCAATCTCTCCCATTTCATCCCAGCCCTTCCCAATCTCCCCGGAGTTCATGTATTGACTTATCTCATGAGCTAACCAGTAGAGTTCAGCACATGTTACAAACTGCAAAGCTACGGAGTGTTTTAAGGGAATGACCATCTCTCTCTCTCTCTCTCTCTCTCTCTCTCTCTCTCTCTCTCTCTCTAAATTTAATCTGTGTCTCCATCCAGATTGTGTTCATAGTGTCTTCTTCTTAAAAAAATAATTATTGTTGTTCTACTGGTGGAGAATCATTTCTAATACTGCATACAAGCACATACAATATATACATTTGTTGGAAAAAAAATCAAACTAGATATGTGAAAACCAGGTACATTGCTTGGAAAAATATATGGCATATAGTAAGCAATAATTAAATATCAGCAATGGTGCTATTGTTGGTGTTATTGTTATAATAATAATGACATTATTATTATTACTATTATTATTAATTTTATGATCTCAGTTATCCTGTTAACACAACAAGGCCTATCAGATTCACTTAGGCCAGTGATGGCGAACCTATGACACGCGTGTCAGAGGTGACACGCGAACTCATTTTTTTGGGTTGATTTTTCTTTGTTAAATGGCATTAAATATATAAAATAAATATCAAAAATATAAGTCTTTGTTTTACTATGGTTGCAAATATCAAAAAATTTCTGTATGTGACACGGCACCAGAGTTAAGTTAGGGTTTTTCAAATGCTGACACGCCGAGCTCAAAAGGTTCGCCATCACTGACTTAGGCAATCATTACACAAGGTAACACCGGAGTGAAATGATCTGGTTTGGGGAGGTCAGCTCTTCGTAACTAACTTTATAAACTTTATCTCATACATAATGACCAGTGTGAACCAATGTAAAGGTCAGTATTCTTCTCACTTGGCATAAAAACTTCACACCTGGTTTGAAACTGCAACCCTAGGGCTCCAACTGAAATGAGGTTGGCTACTGCAACACGTTTCTAGTGAAAAGGAACGCAAAGTCACCCATTTGTCCAGGAGGTTTGCCAAAACAAAGTGAATGAGAGAGACTTTGATTTTATTTTATTTGTCTGCTCCTTTTTTCCCTTCTATCTCTTCCTAGGAGTTCGAGGGAACTCGGGAAAAGTAATGAGAATCTAAATATGAGACTCATCTGAATCTTTCAAGTATAATATGGAAGGACTGTCAAACCTCTTCTTTCGTAAAATTCATTCACTTTACTTAGAACAACTATTAAGAAGTGAGCTGAAGGCGGAAATGCAGATGTGATTAACTTGTTTTGAATATATTTCAATTTAAGTGATTTTTACTGTAATTAAAACTAGTAAGTCCCAACCAAAAACATCTTTTCTTAAAAGTAAGTGAAGACAAATATGTATGAGGAAAAAATTAAAACTTTAAAAAGTTGAAATTCCATTCTCTAATGAACTGCTTGTTTTAAGTGCACAGAGCTATAGAGCATTGATTATCTAAAATTCTATGTATTATTTTATACATTGGAAATTCTTTTTCTGCTGCTTTTTCCGAATATGCTTTCTAATCTTCCTTCTTAAGTCCACTACCATGTCCAATTTTACATCTCACTGAACGCTGACATAATTAATTAGCTGCTTAGCTGCGTCTTTCCCCTGCATTCCCTTCTTGGCTCCATTTGCTCAAATTCACCAACTGTTCTTCCCAGTTCACTGGTTCAGTGAAGAGCGTCCTTCTTTCTTCCTCAAGTTCGCAACAAATCAGAAAAGAATACAAAAACATAAAGCACATTGGCGAGCGAAATATCAATATACTGATAAAGGCAATGTTGGGAAAACGAGTCAATATTAGAGTGAAATGTGCCTGCCACCTGAACGCAAGAATTGGACATCTTCACCAGCCTAGACAGACCAGTGCGAGATAGATGGTGCGGCCCACGGAGTAGCAGCCTCACCCAAGGAGACAGAGGAGGATAACGTTGGTCCTAGTGCCCAGAGTGAAAAGAGAATAAGTGACCTTATGTGAGATGTTCTCTCAAGTTCACACTCAGATAAACTCCCGCAGCAAAGGCAGGGAGGGCCAGGAGGAGTGGCAGGAGGGGCTGCCTCACACAGGAGAGACCATGACAGTGAGGAACAATATTCCCAATGACGATTCTTTGTGTGATGTTACTGCCATGTAATAATCTACAATGGACCATTTTGGCTTTTTACTAGTATATCAAGCCCTAAATTCTCTGCATAGGATGATAGCTTATAAACATTCCCTCCTTTTGACAACACCCTTCCCCAATTCCTCCTTATTCTCCCATTATTTTTGATGACTAAAGCCCTCCTTTTAACTCACATATCCCTAATCACTTTATTTATGAAGTCCCTTTCTCATTCTACCTATGAATCATAATTCATAATCCATCTGTAACCCTATAATATTTTCCAAATAGGGATCTTACTCTATTAAACCTCTCTCTCTCATTTTTTTTTCTTTCACTTAAGTTCTTTTATTACTTCAACTCTGGGTAGTCAAGTTTTGTCTTCTTTATCAAACAGGCCCTAAGGTCACTGCTCATAGAATATACTAGTAGCACCTAATATATAATTGACATGGCATATCTATCTATTTGTAAAGTCCCATTAAACTAGTAAATGAATTAAAATATTAAATATTGTTCACATGCTCAAAGTATTCACCATGTTGGTGATTTTATGAAAATTTAAAGTAGAATACTTGTAATGGAATGAAAAATATAATAAGTGATGTATACTGAACTGAATCCTACATTTCTCATCGTCAGATTGAACATCCATTATGTGTAAGGTGGACACTGGAGACACAATTACAGGTGGAGGGCTGGAAGGGGAATGATCATTTCTAGGTGGTTAAGTCGAGCAGAGTCTGTCCAATTCAGAACTAGTGCTCTGCTTTCCTGTCAGAGTTTCAGGGAGAGGGCAGTTCTGTGGCAGGGAGTTGAAGAAAAGTTTGTCTTTCCTCAGATGACTGATTTCCAGATGACAGATCGGGGGCAGGGGTGTAGGAAAACCCTCTGGGGAGTGTGAGGGATTGGTTGTGGAGTAAGAGAACCAACAGCCGCCTATCTCTGGGGGTTTTCTGAGTGACAGGCCCTGCAAACATGCCAATTCCAGTTGTGTCCTGAAGAAAAGGATGGAGGAGGATGGAGGAGGAAGGATGGAGAAGGATGGAGGAGGATGGAGAAGAAGGATGGAGGAGGATGGAGAAGGATGGAGGAGGATGGAGAAGAAGGATGGAGGAGGATGGAGAAGGATGGGGAAGGATGGAGAAGGATAGGGAAGGATGGGGAAGGATGGAGGAGGATGGAGAAGAAGGATGGAGAAGGATGGGGAAGGATGGAGAAGGATGGAGGAGGATGGGGAAGGATGGAGGAGGATGGAGAAGAAGGATGGAGAAGGATGGAGAAGAAGGATGGAGGAGGATGGAGAAGAAGGATGGAGAAGGATGGGGAAGGATGGAGAAGGATGGAGAAGAAGGATGGAGGAGGATGGGGAAGGATGGAGAAGGATGGAGAAGAAGGATGGAGGAGGATGGGGAAGGATGGAGAAGGATGGAGAAGAAGGATGGAGGAGGATGGAGAAGAAGGATGGAGGAGGATGGGGAAGGATGGAGAAGGATGGAGAAGAAGGATGGAGGAGGATGGGGAAGGATGGGGAAGGATGGGGAAGGAAGGAGGAGGATGGAGGAGGATGGAGAAGGATGGGGAAGGATGGAGAAGGATGGAGAAGGATGGGAAAGGATGGAGAAGTTGCTCAGTGGGACAGCGAGGGGAGGCTGGGAATGCTCATCAAACAGCGCTGTGGTGCGGGAAGAGGACTCCGATCCATAGCATTTGTTAAAACTCCCTCCGCATAAATATTCCCACCATGGCTGAGTTCAAGCTCCCAGCATTAAGTCCCTGAGCGGGGAGAAGGGAGAGTTGCACAAAACTGGTCCCTGGAAACTGGTGTGAGCAGCTCCATCACTCACTGGCGGGATGATTTCATGTGGCCCAATTACTGAGCTCCTTATCCTATATAATAAAAGCCTAATATGCAAATGAACCAAATGGTGGAACTACTGGCGGAATGACCACCAGGGGGCAGACACTCAATGCAGGAGCTACCCCCTGGCGGTCAGTGTGCTCAGTCAGAAGCTGGGCTCACAGCTGGCGAGAGCAGCGGTGGTGGCAGGAGCTTCTCCCGCTTCCACGGCAGCTCTAAGGAGCAGTGAGCCAAGTGGTAAGGAACGAGGGGTCCTGGACTGTGAGAGGGCGCAGGCTGGGCTGAGGGACCCTTCCCCCACCCTCCCAGTGCACAAATATTGTGCACAGGGCCTCTAGTGTGCTAATAAACCTCGTGTTTAAACCTCCCCAAATCTACATGCCCATATGCCTATTCCTTCTTCCCACACTTCCTAACATCATGGAAATACACACACGTGAACCCTGTTAACAGTAGAAATCGAACTGATATACAGGGAGACAAACATGTCTGAATAAAGAAGAAAGATCGAAGGAGTTCTGATATGGTCTAAGATATTATACATCAATGTAATTGAATAATGATCAAAAGAATATATTATTTCAGTCAGAATGAGCTGGAATGTCTGAAAACTTTTTCTGTTGCAAAATGAAAACAGGGCACATAAATTATACTTATTATAGAAATAATGCTATTGTACATTATCTGATCTCTGACTACATAGATTTTGCATATTATACAAGATATGTAGAACTATACTTTCCCCTTGAAATCATTCTGATCTACAAAATTTTCATTCCCCTATGTTTACGTATCTTCGTTTTATTCTCTTCCAAGTGCTAATCAGCCTCAAACATGGGAAAAATCTTGTCCCATTTCTCTCTCGAATTCATTCATTTTTCACATCAGTTCCCAGCATTAGTTTACCCATCTCTAAGTTTTGAACTGTTTAAGTCGTTTTCTAATTTCCATTCTCACCTTGTACTATTACACTTTGATCTCCTCCACGTTAATTCACATTAAATATGTTTTTACAAATGTTACCCTTTCTTTACGGAATTCATACAGCTGGACCTCGTGCTGCAGCTTCAGTGTCTGTCCCCTTTGCAAGGTACTCAGCCCGAGCCAAACCCCAGTGCTCACCATTTCCCCAGGCACTGTCCAGTCTTCCGCATCTTCTTACCTTTACTGGGGAACACAGCTTCAGGTTTATTTCATCAGAAGGTGACCTGCCTCCCGCCGCTGAATTTAAGGACGCCTGTGTTCTGTGCATTTTTTGTGATGCTGATCAGACTTCTCTCTTTCTCTTGTAGATGCTCTGTCCCAGGCGTCGCCTGTTGGACGGCAGGGAGATGTGTTCCTCTTTGTATGTCTAGCACCTCCCACAGGACGGAAAAGGGGCCATCGATACATGTAAGTGAAACGGGCTTGAAGAGATTGTATACATGTTGAACACATGTCATTGCTGACCACGTTGTTTTTCATAGTAACTTTAAGGTAGGCTAGGACAGGGACCAAGTTTATAAGACATTTAAAGAGTTATCCTAAGTACGTATAGGCAAGGCCAATAAAAGGAGGTGTAGTAGTTGCCCTGGCATGTTTGCTAAGTGGCTTGACCCGCAGACTGAAGGGTCACGGTTTGATTCCTGGTCAAGAGCATGTAGCTGGGTTGCAGGTTTGATTCCTGGGCAAGGGCACATACTTGGGTTGCAGGTTTGATCTCCTGCATTCGGGGGGAGGGGTTTGGTCGGCAACCAATCAACGTGTCTCTCTCACATTGATGTTTCTCTCTCTCTCTCTCTCTCTCTCTCTCTCTCTCTCTCTCTCTCTTTCTCTCTCTCTCTCTTCCTTCCACTCTTTCTCAAACTCAATGGAAAAAAATATTCTCAGGTGAGGATTAACAAAAACAAAAAAGGAGGTGTAGGAGTGCTCAAAATGTGGAATAGTCATTTGCCATAAATGATCGCTGCCACCGTGCCTTAAAGGCAATGATATATGTTACCCTGCCAATGTCTGTCGCCATAATACACTGATATATTCAAGAACATATTTTCTGGTTACTAGGTAAATGTCCGCTGTGCTTAGAGAGTTAGAAATTCTGAGAATTTCAAAAATGTTATTTCTGTTTTTAATTTATTTATCATGTATGAGAACTATTCATAGCAGCAAAACCTTAGAATTAGTGTACACAATAATTTGTTATATATCAGTTAAATTGTAGTTAATATCAATAAAAAAACAAAATTATGTGCAAGACACTGCCTTCAGTGTTTTACATTGGTTGTATTATTTTACAAAATGTCATCCCTATTTTGTAAATGAGAAAGTGAAGGCATAGAGAGTTGAGATGACTTGATTGTGTATATTCACTGTAAAAATTGTTTAAAAGTCATGCACTTTTTCTTCAAAGAGCATGCAGTCTCTTGGGTGTGTTACCCTTTAGGGAGTACTCATTAAGAAGTTTTGCCTAAGCCTGGCCAGTGTGGCTCAGTGCTTGAGCGTCAACCTTTGAACCAGAGGTCACTGTTTGATTCCTGGTGAGGGCACGTGCCCGTGTTGCGGGCTCAGTCTCCAGTGTGGGGCATGCAGGAGGCAGACAATCAATGATTCTCTGTCATCATTGATCTTTCTATCTCTCTCCTGCTCTCTTCCTCTCTGAAATAAAAATATATTTTTTAAAAAAGAATTTTTGCCTATAAGTTCAGAAAGGAGAAATCTTGATGTCATATACATGATAAGATATGATTTTACTCACCATTTCAAAAGGGTTCCCAAAGTTACTATGAACTCAAGAAGCAATGTATTTTGCACAATGGCTGTACATGCAGATGTTTTCCATATATAGAATTCACTAACTTATGGGAAGAATTGATGAAATTAGTGAATTGTCCACATTGGCCAGCGCACCAAAACGTGTATTCACTCCATTTCCACTTCTCAGGGGATCACCCTTCTAAAAGATTCAACTAGACTTTTTAGATACGTTGGTAGCTGTACAGTTTGAACAATAAGAAGCAGGAGAGGAAGATGTTACATTTCAGATGAATGCCGAGACTGTTACTAGGGACTCTCTGTTCTCTGTCTCCCATCCAATGCCATGGAGATGGTGGAAAACTGGCAAGTGCTACAGGTTTTCCTGAATGGGGAGAACATACAGAACCTCTCGGCAAACGTGTGTATCTATCAGATGTGCCATTGCGTGATGGTTGTTTTGCCCCATCGGACTCCGCATCATTAGGTCAAGGACACATCTGATTTGGTTCACCATGGTATCTACCCCTCTAGGCACAGTTTCAGGACAGAGTAGGCACACAGTCAGTCTTGATAGAAACAACAAAAGAAGTACTCGTACTGGTGCGGGGAGTGGAAGCTGCTGAGACGTCCAGGTGGGGAATGTGAGTGGCCCGTGCTTGTTGCTATGAGGTTCATGGTAGATCACTACACAGACTGACGGGCTAGAATTCGAACTCAGAAAGTCTCAGTTCCAGAGTGAAGACTTATTCATGGGCTCATGCTAATATCTTCTGTAGTGCACACTGAAGTGGGTGTGTCCCTCCTGAAGGATGAGCAAAGCATTCAGAGAGAAGGGCTTGTCTCTATGGAAGGAAATGCACCTTAGACATCTTGACAGCAATCAGGACAGTGATAGCAGCAAACAAGGCAACATTGCACAGTCTTAATTATTCTGGATGATATTCAGATACAACCTCAGCCATTCTCCTTAGAGCCCTCGGAGGAGGAGAATGTACTAGCAAAGAGAAAAGGATAAACTAGAGCTCGAGTCCTTTAACTAGTGGGGGATTGTCACAAAATTCCCATCTGTCACCACTCTTCTGCCCAAGGAGCGTGTCCTGGGAAGCTCGTTATTGTGCTGTGCAGTACAGTCTTTCTGTATTAAAATTTCCTACTTATTGGGCTCATTTCAAATGTTCAGATGAAGAGAAGAGGAGAGAGGTATTTCAAAAAGGAATTTTATTCATCTAAGAGCTATGATAAAAATTTACATATTTTTAATGGTTTGGAGATATCTCCTATTCACTATTGTTTATGGAGTTGAAGGAGTGCATTATGAGTTAAACAAGAAAGCATATTGGAGTTATATTCAACTTTTATCTCAAGACTTAAATTTAAATTCTAAATAAACATGCATACTATTAGCACTTAGTTTTAAATTTTAGGGAGCTGAATGTTTTTTTTTCCTAATCAGCAGACATTGAAAAACACATTACTTTAAGTTTCTTGATTAAATACATTATTCAGGTAGTTAAGTCTTCACAAATATGTCACATGCATATTAAATATTAGGTACTAGGCTTTGGGATTGGAGTCAAGAATTCCTTCAAGTAACAGAATTTTAGCCAAGCTGGCATCTTGTAAAATTATATATATATATATATATATAATTTATTGCCCTTGAAAATAATTTTGTTCCATTTTATTATATTTTAATTATTATGAAAGATAAAATATTTCAGTTATTTTTATGTGTCTTTTCTCACTGCTTACCAGATTTCATTGCTAAAGCAGCATTACATACCAAGTGATTCCTTTATAACCAAGGCAAGTAATTCCTGGCACTGAAATATTCCAGGTCTATAGGATTTTTTAAAGAGTGCCTTCAGAAAAACAGTAAATTTTCTAATTCATATTTACATTTTTCTCATAAGTTAAAATATATAATGTAAAGATTAAATGTAGATTCCAAAGTGTGTGTGTGTGTGTGTGTGTGTGTGTGTGTGTGTGTGTGTGTGTGTGTTGTTTTCTGTTATTTCCCCAGGGAGGAAAAGAACAGTGCTTACTATGGTATGTGTATACAAACATAAACATACACACACAAGAGATGCTGACAAATCTTTGTAGAATAAGTCAAGGGAGCATCAGTGTTATCATGGAAAGTTTTTGCCAGCATGTCAAACTCGTTAGCCATGCCACCCACCTGGCCGCGAGTTTGACATGCTTGAGAGTAATGGAGGTAAGTGGCCAGATTTCAAAACTCAGCTGCCACATTCTCTAGAAATATGATCTTGAGCAAGTGAACTAAATGCTCTGTATTCATTTCTGCATCAGAAATAGAGATAATGAAGAGATAACAGGGTTGTAATGAGGTCTGAATGAGATAATCTACACAGGCAGCACTCACTAACCATCCTATATAATAAAAGCCTAATATGCTAAATGTCCAGTCTGGTCGACTGTTCAACCAATCAAAGCGTAATATGCTAATGATATGCTAAGACCGCTCAACCGCTCACTATAACATGCACTTATCACCAGGGGTCAGATAGTCAACTGGTTGACCAGTCGCCATGATATGCACTGACCACCACGGGTAGACGCTCCAACTGGCAGGTTAGCTGCTGGGGTTCAGCTGATCGGGACTGAGTGAGATTGGCCGGACACGCTCTGGAGCCCTCCCGCGGACTCTCCCCGGCCGGCCCCAATTAGCCCCGATTGGCCCTATTGGGACTGGGTGAGACGGGGCCTGACATGCCCTAGAGCCCTCCTGCAGTCCCTCCCAGGTCACGATTGTGCACCAGTGGAGTTCCTCGGCCTGGCCTGCACCCTCTCACAATCCAGGACCCCTTGGGGGATGTTGGAGAGCTGGTTTTGGCCCGATCCTGCAGGCCATTCCCCTCGGGAGGGCACCAGAGGCAGGGTTCACAGCTGGCAAGCACTGCTGGGGCAGTGAGAGCCTCTCCCAATCAGGACTGATTGGGCTCAAGTCCACGGTATGTGTACTGTGGCCAGGATGAGCAGGAGCAGCAGGTAGGAGCTACAGGCAGTGCTGGACTGTGGGTTTCAGCCCAATCCCTGCAGCCACTCTGAGGGACCCCACCCATGCACAAATTCGTGCACTGGGCCTCTAGTAAACTATAATAGTTAGTGTTTTAAATACAATTACTAGAATTAATGAGAAGCTGAGAGTGATTTGTGATGTTAATGAAGGCTATAGACCATAATTATTTAGTGTTTTATCTAATTAGTTAAGTCTTTTAAGTGGTCCAGTCTGCAGCGTCTGAAAAATAAAAAAAGGAGCCAATTTTATAAACATCTTACAAACCTGCAAGTGCTGCTTCGTTATTCCATTTTAAAATTATGGAAGATCTTCAGGTATTTTTAAATCATAGACACATTTTAAAAATTTTAACTAGTAAAGAATATTTGTGCTCATCACAGTTTTCTTGTTTTTTTTTAATTAATTTTTTTAAAATGTCCATTTATTTATAAAATTACATTTACCAGAGTTACATTTGTTGATGAAATAATATAGGTTTCCAGTGTACAATTCTGTGCTAAGTCATCTGTATATTGCATTCCGTGCCCGTCACATGCAAACTGAAATCTTCTTTCATTTCCACATATTGGACTCCTTCAGCCCTTACTGCCCCTGCCTCCTCTTCCTTTGATGACCACCATACTGTTGTCTGCATCTATAAGTTTTTGTTTGTCTTGTTTGTTTATTGGTGGCTTTCAGTTTTACATCCCACGTATGAATGAAATCACATGGTTCTTGACTTTTTCTGTCTGACTTAGTTCGCTCAGCATGATATTCTCAAACTCCATCCATGTTTTCAAAAACGGCAATATCTCTTAGTCCTGAATGGTATTCCATAGTATATTTGCACCTCATCTTCTTTAGCCAATCCTCTATTGAACAACATTTTGGTTGTCTCCATATCTTGGCCACCGTGACTCATCCTGCAATGGCATAGGAGTGCATATATCTTTGCAGAAAAATATTTTTCATTTTTGGGGGGCAGATACCCAGAAGAGGGGTTGCTGGGTAGAAGACTTTTGTAGAAGACTCCATACTGTTTTCCATATCGGCTGTACCAAATCGGAAAGCCGCAGTTAAAAGAATGAAACTGGACTACTGTTTTGAGTTTGGGTGGTGGCCACGCAATGCGACATACACGCGACTTATCATAGAATTGGACACTTGAAACCTATGTACAAAAATGAACACAAAATGTTTTTTATTATCTTTGAGCTTTTTCATAGTGTGTTCAATTTTGAACAAGGGGTTACTTTTGTTTCAAGCTTATACTCATCTGTGAACTGTGATTACCAAATGAATGAGAATACCTCATTTTGAATTTTGGTGAATCTTTTTTTAAAAACTGAACAAATTGAGTTTGTTTTGTTCCTGCTAGAATTAAATTAGAAAACTTTCCCAATACAATTCCTTTCGAGAGAAAAATGTAAGAACTTGTTTCAAATGTGATACTTTAGGACGATCCCAGGAATTCTGTCCTATCTAATAGACTTTCCAGTGCTGTCCGAGGCTGTGCGATATGACAGCCACCAGCTACATGTAAGTAGAGAGAACCTGAAGTATTGTAAGTGTGATGAAGGTGCTGGACTTTTTAGTTTGTTTAATGTTAATGAATTAAATTTAAGTAGCCACAGATGGCTGTTAGCATTTGGAAGACAGCATGCAAATGGTAAATTCCACATGACGAGCTCCAAATGTGATATTAAATAAAAAGTACTGCTCTACATAAGAAATAAAACAATCTGCTTTATAACATTTTTGTATTTTCTTTTACGAATAATATTAGAACATGACAGGGGTTTTGAAGGCCTGAACCAACATGAAGTACTAACTTGAGGAGCAATCTTGCGCTAGTGCGGAAGAGTTGGAAAAAGGGAGGGCACCCTAAGAAAGGTGTGAGTTTCGTCCGGGATCAAGATCCCTAAGCTTTGATAACTTGCATGTTGCTAGGGTACTTCCTTGAGCTCGATCTCTCTTACTTTGCCCCCCACTCCTAAAATCCCACTCCCACAGCAAGCAGCCTTTGGAGGCAGCTGCAGAACTCGGTCTTATCCCAGAAGAAGCCATATCGCTGTGTATTTGGTGAGCGCAGGCCACCATCACCCCTATAACACAGACACCTGGTTGCAAAGTCTCACACCGTGACATGGGAGGCTGGGGAGTGGGGGCACTGAGTGCGCTTAATGGCTTATTATTTCCTTCCTAACACCTAAATGATTAGATTGTTTCACTTTCCAAATGAGCTTGTATTAAATTTTTTTAACATATTTTAAACATGCAGATGAGTGTGATAATCTGTAATTTAAACTGTTATAGAAGCCATTTCAAAGAAGACAAATTGTGTGTGTGTGTACGCGTGTGCACGTGCGTGCGTACATGTGAGTGCATATGCATGCGTGTATCAAATTTGAGGTGGTAAATTACTGAGAGTTGGTCTTGACAGGTAGAGCTGTGGGTAAAGGGGATAGCGCCCTAAGTGAGGATCACCAATGTGTTTACAGAAGTTCAAAATTAAATAAAATGCAAAGAGAAATATCCTTGGAGGTTTGAGGTTTCAGTATACCACGGAGGATGGAGATGGGTGAGTGCTCTGACTCTCATAAGGAATTGAACTTTATTATAAAGGCAAGAAGCAGTCCTTGGGCTTTTTATCTGAGCGTCATGTTGTCATGATGGGATCTAGCTAGTTTGGAAAATCCACTGTGATAACAATGTGTGTGACACTGTGCAGAGAAAAGAGTGACAATTTAGAAAGCGCTTGTAATTGTCTGGATGAGGGAAGACAAGGTCCTGAACTAGGGAAGCATAGGGGGGTGGGAAATCTAGTTCATTTCAGCAGAATATAGTGCAGAGAAAAATATGAAAGGTACATTGAAACTTAAAGGTATTTTTTAAAGTTCTTATACTTGTGACTGAAAATATGGTAGGAAAATGAAAGATATAGAGAAGGAATTTTGACAAGAAAGGCAATAATCAGTTGTGTTTTAGATTAGCAGTGCCTTCCCTGATAAATCCAGAAAATAAATGTCTTGATTGAGTAGAAGGAATAAGAACATATAAGTGTGTTTTAGGATTTCTCATATGGAGATTATAGGTAAAGATATGGTGGAAGATGTCCGTTTGGATGAAAACTTCACACTCAAAGGTGAATTTAAAATCTTGAAGATTGGAGTAGTTCTGAATGATGATCAGGTTCAATTTGTGAGCATCAATTAGGGCTGTTGAGACTGAGGAATGGACTACAAAACTGCTTGTTTGGGGTGTTGTAAAGGCCATCAACACAGGCATAGAAGTGTTAACCTAAAAGTCAAATTGAGATGTAACCAGTATTTCTTTGGGGTCAAATAGAATTGCAGTTCTGAAAGCACAGATTCAGGCAGAAACCCAAAAGTATCTCCAGGACAGGATGAAGGTAAGGGTTTTTATGAGAAAAGAAAGGGAAATAGTTGCATGTATAGAAAGAAACTCCTACTGGTGCAAGCAAGCTGGGTTGCTCCTTAGCTTTGCCTGGCTGGTCACTAATTTTATCTGTAGAAAATGAGTTTATAATAATCACTCCTTGTTCCAGGATGCCAGCTTTCCTTTTAGCTTTTCCAACAGCTGTGTGTAAGACAGCATTGGTAAGGCCTGGTCCAAACATCCCAATGGCTCAAGGAGCAAGACTTCCTCTGGAGTGACTGCTCTCACTCCATTGAAAAATGTCTCCATTGTGAAGAAAATAAACTGATGAACAAAATAGATCCACAGCCATAGAAGCGTAGAACAGGCTGCGGAATCTCAGAGGGAAGGCGGGGAGTGGGGAGGTTCGGGGGTGGGGGTGGGGGTGGGAAGAGATCAACCAAAGAACTTGTTTGCATATTTTTACAACCCATGGACACAGACAATGGGATGGTGAAGGCCTGGGGTGTGGGAGCCAGATAGAAGGGGTCAATGGGGGAAAAGGGGGACATATGTAATACGTTCAACAATAAAGATTGAAAACAGTATCTTCACTTAGGGCAACTTTTTACAGAAGTAACTAGAGTATGAAATTGGGGAGGAAAACAGTGATCTAGGAGCCAAAGTCCTAGCTTAGAATAAGATGATGACTGTTGTATTGAAGGTTCCACTAAAAAGTGCTTATAGGTTAAACTGAGAAAAAAATCTATCCTTATGACCCTTGGATATGAAATAGGTAAAATATCAGTCATCGTTTGAGAAGGACTTTTTTAAAATGTTGAATTCCTTAAAAGATTATAGCAACTGGCATTATAGGCTTATCCCCTAATCTATATATATAAAAGCCTAAGTGACTGACCAACCGGTCGACCAGTCACTATGATGTGCACTGACCACCAGGGGGCAGATGCTCAGCGCAGGAGTGCCGCTCAGCTGAAAAACTCTCCTGTGGACACTCCCCCGTGCACCCCAGCAGCCAAGGCAGGCACAGCAGGGCTGGGATGAGCAGGAGCGGCACAGCTTTTGGGGGATGCCGGACTAACGGTTTCAGCCCGATCCCGCACGGGCCAAAACTGTCTCTCCAACATCCCTGAGGGGTCCCCGGTTGGGAGAGGACACAGGCCAGGCTGAGGGACCCCACCAGTGCACGGATCTGTGAACCAGCCTCTAGTTATGAATATATAAATGAGAAAGTATTTGTGAGAATTTTTCCACTATGCTCTATTAAGAAATTAGACATGATTCCATGATTCACTATAAAGAAGTCATGATTAAACAAAAGAATGAGAGTCATTAAAAATTATGAGAATTATTGAAAGAACATGAGAAAATTATATGGATTGGATATGCTCAGAGAAATGTAAGGATTTTACATTGACTGAGATTAAGTCTCTGCCATCCAAATGAAATGAGGATTTCAAATCAAAATAACAAAGTGATGTTGAGAGTGTTCTATTTCTTTAATTTCTGTCTTTGTAAGTTGAGATTTATACCTTATATATTAAACTTATGTGTTTCCAAGAGACTTCCTATGAAGCATATTTCTAATTATCTTTCAGTAGCCACACTAACTGGTGAATATAACCACTAAAAACATGGCTGTGGTTTCATTGCTTTAGTCTATTTGATTAATATCCACGTCCCTTTCTCCTCTATTCTTTATGGTTTTGAGCTCAAAGATGAATTCATTATGTGGAAATAAATTATTATAAGGGTCAGATTCCTTGTTCCAGCCTTAATTAAATTTATGTTGAATTCAAGGGCAGTAAGTTTCAACCAGAAAAAAATGAGAAAATCTTGAAAAAAATTAAATGAAGCTGTCAAGAAGAACTTTTATACTGTAAGGACGTGGTATCCCTTTTCCTTTGTTTAGGGAAAAATAATCCTATATAATAAAAGAGAAACATGCAAATTAACTGTCCCTCCGCTATGCTTAAGCCAAACCCACCAGCCACACACACCAGCCAATCAGGAGCGAGTATGCAGATTAACCCAACTAAGATGGCAGTGGCCACGGAGCTGGAGTGAGCAGGAGGCTTGGGTTGTCCCTGGCAATGGAGGAAGCCAAGCTTACCGCCTGCCCTGGCCGGCCCTTGGCTCCGCTCAATGCTATAGAGGCTCTTTATTCTTTTATTTATGAGTAATGCCTTCTCTCTCATCAATTTCTTTTCAGTCCCATGATAGTATTTTATGTTTTTGTTTCTTATTTACTATCGTGTGTGTTTTTGTCTCTTAAGAGACAAACTCTTATTTATTCATTTAACAATTGTTTAATGAGCCCCTATTCCTATCAAAGGAACTGGGGCAGGTACCTTGGAATATTGGAACATGCCTGGGAATATTCAGATTTTCAGTCTTTTTTTATTATTTTTTTGCTTTTATAGGTATATCCTTGAGTGAGGCCTATTCTTGTTTTTATTTATATTTACTAGTTTTTACAACCAAAATTTAAGAAGAACAATTATAAATATGTGTTCATCAGAGATGTGATTATTGGAGGTAAACATATTTACAGACCGGAGTTAAGAAAATTTGAACCTGTATTATTAGTTTCTTTAACTATTTGAATACTTTTTATGTAGATGATTGATGGAAATTTCTCAGAGGCAGTAGCCAAGTCTTCAGTTTTTAAATTTTTTTTATTATTATGTTGGGCTCACAGATGAACTTAATCTTGAGTGATGCAGAGGGTCTAAAACTCCCTAATCCTTTTTAAAAATAAATTACATGTTTGCACAGTAGAAAACATGGGGGATGGATGGAATAAAAACAAAACAAACAAACTCAATTTAATTTTTCTTTTTTAAGAAAAAAAGAGTGCAAATTGATTTTTAAACATAACTTTAAATATTATATCTTATATGTTAGTACTTTGTTTGCACAACAATTTTATTCTTGACTCCATATTCTGACTAGTAACTTAATTTTTTGTGGTTTTTCTTTCTAAACACATTCATTTATCCAACTTGTTCTATAACATGAATGATCCATTATAAGTGATTCATACCTGTTAATTGAATTATGCCAAACAAAAACAAAATTTTTGATTAAAATGAATCATGTTCTGAAGTTCTTGCACAAATAATGCGTGATTATTATGAAGATTATTTTGATTACATAACATATAACATTTGTTCTTTTAGGACATGATTGAATATAAAAGTATGCATCTAATTTTATGGGATATCATTAGAAGAGATAGGATTTCCCCATTATTTCAATTAAAAACATTTTAATGAGTCTATTATGAGATAAGTGGTGTGTTAAGCATATAAAATATGAAACTCTATTTTATTTTACTCACTCAACTATTTCCACAGTCTGTACTCAGGATACAGCTTCATCCTCAGATTTTTCTAAATTCCATTAATCTTAGGATTAGAAAGCAAACAGGAGATTTTTTTTCATCTTTAGGTGGTAAAAACATACAAACAACAACAACCAAAAGCCCTGACTATATTAAATAGCATCCCACAGAATTATTGAGGGTCTTTAAGAAAAGGTGTGGCAAGCTTAACAGCAACATCAGCTCAATGGCAAATAATAAAATAAAAATACAGTTTCGGTAGGTAGGGCTGTTACAGAGTGAATGCTTGTGCTGTGCTGGTGTTTGGAAGCGGGGCCGTTTGGGAGTGATTTGGCTTTGAGAAAGTCTGAAGTTATTATTACCTGGTCACAAAATTCTAGATTTTTGACTCTAGGTCTGACACTACAGAGTCAGGACACCAATATTTCTGCCCTGGAACAATAAAATCAAATATGGTCTGTGGTACAGACTATTAGTTGAAACCTTCATGCCCATTCTTGCTTTAATTTTAGAATCAGACCTCAGTTTTTATTCTTGCACTTTCCCCAAGAACCTGTGAAGCTGGTGTGCCGATGAGATTACATTGAACCCGTGGTCGGCAAACTGCAGCTCTCAAGCCACATGCGGTTCTTTGGCCCCTTGAGTGTGGCTCTTCCTATGCCTTAGGATCAAGTTAATAACAATGTACCTACCTATATAGTTTAAGTTTAAAAAATTTGGCTCGCATAAAAGAAATTTCAATCGTTGTACTGTTGATATTTGGCTCTGTTGACTAATGAGTTTGCCGACCACTGTAATAACCCATCACACTTAGGACATCTTATTAAGGAGGAGAGGGCACCTGCTCTTCACTTGCCTTCTCTCTGAAAATCTGGGAGGTTGCTCTACATCAGCTTTTATTAAACCATAAGGTGACCTTAAGAAACCAGGGAAACAGCACAGCTGCTGTGGCTCAGTGGTTGAGCATGGACCTATGAACCAGTAGGTCATGGTTCAATTCCTAGCCAGGGCACTTGCCCGGGGTGCAGGCTAGATCCCCAATAGGGAGCCTGTAGGAGGCAGCTGATCCATGATTCTCTCTCATCATTGATGTTTCTCTTTCCTTCTCCCATCCTCTCTGAAATCAATAAAAAATGTAAAAAAGAAAGAAAGAAGGGAAACAATATACTACGGATAGCTCATAGATGTGAGCTCGGCTCCCTCATGTTGTTGGGATACTATCCCTCATGCCATACTACGCCTGCCTACCTACTTCTGAACGTTTTGCATGGGAAGTAATTCCCATTGAACTTGTTTAAGCCAGCTTTGTTATTTTGCTTAAAGCTAATCAAATCCACGCTCATGTGGCACTAAAGTAGAAGGTTCATGCAATTGATACTTTGTTTATACAGGAAGTTCCGTATAATGCAAGCTACTGCTTGGGTAATTTTAGCATTACTCTTACGTGCGTGGTTAATGGGAGGATATTATGATGATTATGTGGAAAATAGGGAACTGAAAAATGTAGCAGCACTCCGAATGGTTCAGAGGCATTTGTTAATTATCCCTATTTTAAAGATAATGGATAATGAAACTGCGCTGAGAGCTTTGTTTTCACTTTATAGCGTTTTATTTTAAAAAAAAATACTCACATCTGTTCATTTCTTTATTACCTCTGATTTTCACTCTTTAATTTCCACATCAATTTTACTGATTATTTCTTTTCTGTAATGTTTCACATTTGAAATATTTCCTTTCGAGTCCTTTTTTATTGGCACCTGCAGCATTTAGATTTTTTTCCTAAAGCTCATCATCTCAATTAAGGCTAATTCACTTCATTGTTTGTAAACAAAGCATCAGTTTCTTATGAATCCAAAAATTAAAATGCTCTGGCTATTCAGAAAATATAGCCTGAGTCCACTCAAATGCTTCTATTAAAGCAGAAGCCAGAATTCAAAGGTATTTATGCTGCCACAGAATTCTGATTGGTTACTTCCAGTTTAAGTTTCAGATTGTGTACACATAAAGCGGAATCTTTAAGTACATACAGAATCCTCGTTGAATATTTTGAAGACAGTACAAACTCATCAAAGATGATTGAGCTGGAGAAAACTGCATCGATGTTGGTTTTCCCCAGATGCACGGAGAATCATTAGGGCTAAGTTATGATGAGCTCACAAACATTTCAACTGCTCAAAATGTAAACATCGCTCGTAATGGTATGCAAATGACAGTAATGGTGGTAAAAAGTTTTAGCGCCATTATAATATTCCATTTCAAAGTGAAAACATCTGTGAAGTGCAGTAATTCATTTTCATCAACTGACATTGCAGAGAGCAGTTCCCTTTCCGCAGGAACATCTATTTTGTAATGAGCAACAGCTAGAAAGCAAATGGAATTAATGATATCGTGATCCACGTCCCGTGTTTCAGAGCTATCACCGTTTCATTCTCCTTCTTCAATGTCCCCTTTATGAGGCAGGGAACCCAGATGAAGGGGCCCGTCACCTCCACACACTCGCGTCCTGGCAGCGCTTGGGGCTCACAGGGTGCAGCTCAGCTCATTAGAGTCACGGGTTTGACTTCAAAGTTGGAATATAGAACCATCTGGTCAAGCACAGAACGATCACTTCCCAGGACATCCTCTCCCATACCCGCCCCTCCAAATATGTGTCTGTGGAAGTCTTGGATAGTCTGAGTCCTAAATGTCTGAGCTCTGATGACCTTGAGCAAAGTGATTACTTACATGAAGGATAAAATTCTCCTCCGGGATTGGTCTACATAATATGAACCAGGTTTTGATATATGGATCTTTCTATCAATAGATTGCAAATTCAGCACTTTATCTTACTTCTCAAAACCCAGGATGAAACCTGTGATGCACACTTTACTGAGCATTTCCTGCTGGAATACCCAAAGAAGACTGCAGGAGAGGTGAGCTTCCCTGTTCCACACAATGCAAGGCCAGCACGGAGTTAACCTGAGAGGTTATGAGTGAGATGATCTTGTATAGGATTATTTTTTCCTCCACAAGCTGTGGTGTTATTGCATATTTGTGTCCTTCCCAGAAATTTGGGAACCGCTTGTGAAATACTAAGGAATGCCCTCCACGCGCATTGTAGAACTGAGAATGGGTGTCTTTAGCCTGCCTGAGGAAGGGGATCTGTGGGCGGTTCAGTTGCTCCTGAATCTTGACAAGGATGGTTATCTGTAAACCACCACCGCAATGTACTGTGTCTTCATCACTAGGAGGAATGAGCAGAAACATTTCAACTGCTCAGAATAGAGGAGTGAGAACACTAGCCATAGGAATGACGTCTTGGACACCGTGGTGGACACAGCCGTCCTGCTTAAGGAGCAGAGAGCGCTCTAAATTTCACCTTCGCATGTTGTCTCTGAACTGGGGGCAGCTAGGACACTCCCTTAGGATCCGAGAAGCGGGGAGATCCTGTGGTCCTCTTTCTTAGAGTAAAGAGAACAATGGTAACAATGGCAACATTAGAAGACATTTTTTTGCAGCCTGGTTTCCCAGAAATGTTTAGAGATAACGTTCAACGTCTGAATGCACCGTGGCTAGCAATGTAGGGGACAAGAATTTCTTCCTTGTAAACAAGGAGACAGAGCTCTTGTATCCGCTGAGATGTCAGAGATTCCATTCACTCGTGTTGTCATCTCTGTGACATTGGATATTTTTAAATGTCAAAGACATGCATTACTTAAAGAAAACTGAAAATGGGAAATTCAATTAATATTAGATTTTTTTTTTAATTTGGAAAAGGGGTATCATAGGAACAGAGAGTAGAGCCGTGGTTGCCAGGGGCTGGGTAGGGGGCATGGAATGGGGAGATATTAGTCAAATGGTACAAACTGACATTTACAAAATTAACAAGTTATGGGGATTTAACATTCAACAAGTTGAGGGGATTTAATATTCAACATGGTACCCTAACCAGGTTGGCTCAGTGGATAGAGCGTCGGCCTGTGGAGTGAAGGGTCCCAGGTTCGATTCTGGTCAAGGGCATGTACCTTGGTTGCGGGCACATCAGTAGGGGGCATGCAGGAGGCAGCTGATGGATGTCTCTCTCTCATCGATGTTTCTAACTCTCTATCCCTTTCCCTTCCTCTCTGTAAAAAATCAATAAAATATATTAAAAAAATATTCAACATGGTGATTATAGCGAATAATATATAATTTACTTGAAATTTTCTAAGAAACTACATGTTACACGTTCTCACCACCAGAAAGAAATGGTAATGAAGTGACAGGAGCGTTAGCTAGTGCTGTGGTGGTGATCATTCTGTAATGTATGTATATCAGATCAACAAGTTGAATGCTTTGTTTACAACAATGAAAAAAAGGAGCTAATTTCAAGTTCAATTCTTAGAGGCTGCTGAGGTGTTCAGGTCTGATTGCCGCCTGCCCCAGCCTGCTAGATGCATCTGTTGAAATCCTAACCCCCAGTGTGATAGCATTTGGAGGCAGAACCTTTGGGAGGTGATTAGGTCTCAAGGGCACCATCGTCCTTAATGAGATGAGGGCCTATATGCAAAGTGATCAGAGAGACAGCTCCTGGGACAGGAGGGCACAGGGATGAAGAGCCAGCCTGTTGGGTGGAGGGCTCTCAGGGACACCAAGTCTGCTGAACCCGCAGGGGGCGTGGTCCTCACTCCCCAGCCTCCAGGACTGTGAAAAGCAATGTTTCTTGTTCATAAGCAGCTTAATCTGAACAGACTAAGACAGAGCAAATCATTTAGGAAGACAAGCAGATGTTTTTAAAGGTGTAGAGAGCACATGGAAAAATACGAGTTCTTATGGAGCCTTAGCTGTGGTAAAGAGCACACCAATACAAACCACACAAAATTTTTTTTCAATATTAATAGACACTATATGCTTTTCAAAATCATTCATTTCTAAATTAATGTGTTGTATGCCATCCAGAAAGAGAGACCAATATTATAAGTCTGGGCAATTTCTAGAAATGCATACATTTACAATCTCCCTTATGTTCCTGTGTGCAAAAATAATTTTGAGAGAATATGAGCAGGCTAACTAATGTATTAAGAAAGCTGTCTGCATGGGCTCTGTTATCCATTTATTATGATAAGTCTGCTTTAAGCAAGTTACAGTGAAAAGGTGTTAATTAAAAATATTTGCTTACTATAAATAAAAGTGATGAAACGCTCTCTGGTAGAATATGACACAATATTTAATTTAATTCAAATATTTTTATAAAGTTTAATTTTGTGTGTCTTCCCTATTGGGCTTGTTAGATGAATTTGTAGTTTAAATCAAATCATCTTTATGTCTGAATAAACCACTTTTTAGAAATTGACGAATTAGAAATAACTCCCGCTTCCTAACAAAGCACAATTCACTACTACAGGAACTAGTGCCCCCTCCCATAAACAGATAGCAAACTAAATGAAATATATACAACAATGACTAGCCAACTGTAGACACACAGAAAGCCATTACAGAAGAATGACACCCGAGAAAAGAGAAACAAAGTGGACACAACTCTTGTAAGATTCCAATTCAGTGCCTGCAGGTGGTTGGAGGGAGAAGTGAAACACAGACATGCAGGTGAGAAACACCCACCTTCAGGGATGCGGAGACTTTGCATGGAAAAGTAGTAAAAAGGCGCTGCACCGTGAAGAAACCCCCGGGGGTGGGGTGGGGGGGGAGGTTCTGAAGATGATGTCTGGGCCATAAAATAGCATGAACACGTGAGCGAGAAAACCCTCATGTCTGCACAGAGAATCACCAGGAGGAAGTGGGATGAACAATTGTCAGTGACCAGGAAAGGCTGGAGTAATCTGATTCCTAGAATGTGCAGACGTTGAAGTATAAGGGGCACAGAGTAGAGGTGTCAGGAGTGCGCCTTCAGACAGGTCAGAAAGATCCAGAGTGAAAGCGGCCTTGGAACCAGTGTTAAAAAAAAACCCAAAAATGTAAAACCAAGTTTCAAAAGATTAAACGTATCTGTAAGTACCTGAACTATGTATGATAATAAAATACAATATTTATTAAAAGGTTGCCACACATACCCGCAACCAACAATGAAAAATTCCAATGTCTGGAATCAAATAAAAAAAAATGTCAATATGCAAAGAGGCAGGAAAACATGACTTGTGGTCAGGAATAAAAATAATAACAATAAATAGAAATAACCCAGAAATGGTGAGGATGATGGAATGAGTAGATATAATCTCATAAATAGAATCCAAAAAATGTAAAGGAAAATATATACATGATTAGGAGAGACATAGGCGATATTTAAAAGACCAAATGGAACTTTTAGAGATAAGAGGATAATATCAGAAATGAAAAATAGATTATATGATATTAAAATATTAGACACTGCAGAAGAAAAGACCAGTGAACCCAGGGAGATAGCAATAGAATTTACACAAAATGAAGCATGACAAGAAAAAGACTAAATACAAATGAAAATATTTTAATGACCAGTGGAATATCACACAGTACAGTAAACATGTACCAGTAACTAAACTATTTGAAAGAGAAAAAAGGAAATTTATTAAAGGATAATGGTCAGAAAGTTTCTAAATATGTTAAAATCAATATACCACAGATATGAGAAAGTCTAATAAATCTAAACATAAAATAAACCACATCAAGGCATGTCATGATCAAATTGCTAAGAAATATAGAGAAAATGCCATCTTAAAAATAGCCAGAGAAAGGAGAAATAAAGAGCTCCACAAATATAAAAATGTGTGGGTAAATATAATAGATATATTTTATTTTTAAATCTCTTTTTAAAAATATAACTGGGTGAATAACAATAAGATATAAGTTATATGACATACAATTAAATGGATGAAAACTATTACAAAATACTTGGAAGGGAAAATGTAACTGATACTATCCATGAAGTGTGGATAGACTGTAAAATGTTAAAGATGTGTATTATATAACCTAGAGCAAACATGGAAAAATATTTAAAAAGGCAATAATGATTATGAATTTGATTGTTTTTTAAAAAACTAAATTCAAAATAAGTAAAAGAAAGATGGAAGAAGAAACAAAAAATACACTGAACCAGTAATAAACAAACAGCAAGCATGTAAATGTAAACCTAACCATGCAATAGTTATACTAAATAGGATTATCAACACTAATAAAAGAGAAAAATGGTAATTGGCGTACGAGCTACCCTTTTCATTGGCTAATCAGGGCTATATGCAAATTAACTGCCAACTGAGATGGCAGTTAACTGCCAACAAGATGGCGGTTAATTTGCATATGTAGGCACAATGCAGGGAGGCCAAAGGGAAAGCAGGAAGAAGCCCCCTGCCACTGACAGTGATCAGAAACCCAGGGGGGAGCTAAGAGCTGGGGGGCAGGGCAAAGGCAGCCCTGGGGCCGCCTTTGCCCTGCCCCCCAGCCATGATCGGAGAATCAGGAGCCTTTTCCGCCCTGGCCAGTGATAGCAGGAAGTAGGGGTGGAGCCAGCGATGGGAGCTGGGCAAGGTCGAAGCTGGCAGTCCCAGGAGCTAGGGGTCCCTTGCCTGGGCCTAAAGCGAAGCCCACGATCGTGGGGCCGCTGCAGCTGCGGGTCCCCGCTGCCCGGGCCGGACGCCTAGGCCAGAGGCATCAGGCCTGGGCAAGGGGCGGATCCTGCGATTGGAGGGTGATGGGGGTCAACGCCTGAGGGCTCCCAGTATGTGAGAGGGGGCAGGCTGGGCTGAGGGACACTCCCCCCCACACACACACACCCAGTGCATGGGGATCAGCGGAGCCGCGAGGCCTCCCTGCACCGGCATCAGTGTGACAGGGGGCAGTGCCCAAACCCCCTGAACCCCCTGATCGCCCTGCGGCTCTGTGTGCGACAGGGGGCGGGGCCACAACCTCCCTATCCGCCCTGCTCTGTTCGGGACAGGGGAAGGCGCCCCAACCCCCTGATCAGCCCTGCTCTGTGCCTGATAGGGGGGAGCTGCCCAACCCCCTGATCGCTCTGCGGCTCTGTGTGTGACAGGGTGCAGTGCCCCAACCCCCTGATTGGCCCTGCTCTGTGTGTGACAGGGTGTGGTGCCCCAACCCCCTCCCCCCCGCCCCCCCCCCTAACGGGTCCTGCTCTGTGTGTGACGGGGTAGAGCCATAACCTCCCCTTCGGCCCTGCCCTGAGTGTGAGAGTGGCGGCGCCCCAACCCCTCTGATGGGCTCTGCTCTGTGAGTGACAGGGGCCAGCGCCCCAACCCCCTGAATGGCCCTGCTCTGTGCGTGACAGGGGGTTGCACTGCAACCTCCCCATCGACCCTGCCTTGAGTGTGACAGGGGGCGGTGCCCCAATCCCCCAATAGGCCCTACCCTGAGCGTGACTGAGGGTGGCATCGCAACCTCCTGATCCTCCCTGCTCTGTGCATGACATGGGGCGGTGCCCCAACTCCCCAAATGGCCCTGCTCTGAGCCCGACCAGGGGCTGCACCTAGGGATTGGGCCTGCCTTCTGCCACCCGGGAGCAGGCCTAAGCCAGCAGGTCGTTATCTCCCGAGGGTTCCCAGACTGGGAGAGGGCACAGGCCGGGCTGAGGGACCCCCCCTCCCTCCCCAAGTGCACAAATTTTTGTGCACCGGGCCTGAAAAGGTAAAAAATTTCTGATAGGTAAAAAGTGCAATACCCTATCATATCTTCTACACGAAAGTTGGAATTTTATAACATGACAAAAGTGAATTAAAAGTAAAAGAATACAAAAATATTAAATTCAGTCCTATTCCAAAGAAAGCTGGGATTGATCTATTAATATCAGAGAAAGAACCCTCCAAACATGGAGTCTTATTAATAGGGACAACGAAGGACATTTCACAATGAAAAAGGGATTGTCAAGAAGACAGTCCTAAATGTGTGTGAACCCAATAACGGAGTTCAAAGGACATGAAGGAAAACCTGATAGAACTGAAAGGAAAAAAGAGTAAATCCACAGATATTGTGAGAGTTATGACCACTCCTCGCAGTAATTGGTAGAACAGGGAGACTTGAAACATCGCTGAGAGAGTGAAGCACAGTAAGAATCAGTTTGACCTTGCCGACATTTAGTACACTTACAGTGCACACCCCAGTTGATATTGTTTTCAAGCATCTGTGGAACTACCACAAAGATGAACCATGTTCTGGGCCATAAAATAAGCCTCAATATATTTCAAAAAGGATTTAAATTACAGAGAACATTTTTTCTGATCATAAAGGAATTAAACTACATGTCAATAATAAATAGTTACCTGGAAAAAATCCTTCTAATACTTAAAATTAAAAGATGCACCTTTAAATGACACACATAAAAAATTATAAGAGAAACTAGAGATATAAGTAGGTCACATATATCAGCTTACTGGAAAGAAGGATGAATAATGTGAAGTTGCTCTGCATTTGGTAAAAATGAGTCCATCACTGCTAGAATTATACAAACTAGCACCTGAGAAAAATCCTATATAATAAAAGGCTAATATGCAAATCGACCAAACCGCGGAAAGACCACTGCCCCCTGGTGGTCAGTGCACTCCCACAGAGGGAGTGCCACTCAGCCAGAAGCCGGATTCATGGCTGGCAAGTGCCGCCTCTGCCCCTGCATCTTTGGCAGCGCTAAGGTCCCCCTGAGGGATGTCTGACTGCCAGCACTGGGCCTCTAGTGACATTTACATTTCGGTATTGCCCTTATGAAAGATCACCTGCATGAAAAGGTGAAATTCAGCAAATACTTATACAATCATATAGCAAACTTGCTTAAGGTGAGGCTCGATAGTTGTCCAGTCGAGTGCATTTATAAGAAGCACATCCTTGGACATGGTTATAAGGAAAGGCAGGTGTGAGCGCCGTGCATTGGCCGTGCTGTAAGAAGCTTGTTGAATCCACCTATAATGAGCCACGTTGTCCGTTTTGTTGCTGAATCCCTCCAAGCTTGCTTCTACCTCAGCCTTTGTTCTTGCTTTTTCCTCCCCTTGAACATTTTTACAGAACATTTTTGCATGGTGGCTCCTTCATATTAGGTGTTAATTCACTTTGTAACTTTCGGAGAGGCCTTTCGTATTACACAATCAAAAGCCAGTGCCTTCTACCCCAATCGTTGTCTACCCTGCTTTACTGCTTTATTTTGCTCTCAGAACTCCTTATGTGAAAATACCTTTTTGCTTTTTTGTCTCTCTATTATCTATCTCTCACCCTCTATACATGGAAGGTCCTCTACATAGACTCTAACGACTTGTGACTGTTTAAATTTAAATACATATTAAATAAAATTTAAAATATAATTGCTTGGTCACATTATCCACATTGAGTAGAAATTTAAGACTCTTCTGCTTTAATATGCAAGTATGACTAGTGGGTACCATGATGGGCTAACAGACTATTTCTATCATTACAGGGAGTTCTATTGGAAAGTGCTGCTCTATTATGTCAGCCTCAAAACATAAAATAGTTGTCATCAATTCATCATATATAGAGAGTCTAGAAGGTTTTAGGCCCAGAGAAAGTATTCCATTAGTATTCATTGAATAGATTTGTTAAATAGCATCCAGAACATTTAGCATCCTCCAAGAACAAGGAGCTGAACTAGGCAAATGAGCAAACAGAAGAGCACAAGGACTATTAAAAATATCAAAGAACCCGGCCAGTGTTGCTCAGTGGTTGAGTGGCAATCCCATGAACCAAGAAGTCACAGGCTTGGTCCCAGCAGGGGGCTGTAGGAGGAGCTGATTGATGTTTCTCTCTTATCAATGTTTCTATTTCTCTATCCCTCTCCCTCCCTCCCTCTCTGAAAATCAATAAAAACGTATTTAAAAATATATACCAAAGATGTTGCAGATCCTAGGTAAATATTTCAATTTCAGAAAATCAATCTCTCGTTAATTTGATCTCTCACTCTTTTTCTTCCTAAAGTATGCATATATAGAAAATTTTATATTTCCTAAAATATGTAAAAGATGCTGCATCCATAAAAATAGAGAGAGCAGTTGTGGAGCAAAATCAATTTAAGATAAAGTGTAATTGCATGTAAATGCGAGACTTGATTGGTAAATGCAAATCCTTGATTGAAGCAGTAAACAGTAGACTGATTAGTACAGAAAACTGAAGAACAAGCGTAGGACATGCTTTCCTGAGACTCAAAAATCTCTGAAACTTGTATAAGCGAAGAACATTCCTAGTAGGTCCTATCTATACATAATAAAACATAATAGAATGAAAAAGAAGTGACAGGGTAAAATGCTAAATAAAAGTAGAAGGAAACTATGTTGGTTTGAAGGAAGAGCTGAGTCTTCAGATGGAGTTCCAGATAGAAATTTATTAAGATGATAAACAAGTTGTAAAAAAAAATAATAAACTTCAAAGAAAAATGTGAAAAATATCTTAAAGTTTACACCCCTATCCTCTAACCCAACAAACTCAGAAAATGACTTTTTGTACAAAGAAATGTCAGACTTTTCTGCCACAACAAATACATGAACAAATAGATAAATATCTATAGGAGTTTTGTTTTTGTTGGAAGGGTACCGGGGAAGTGAATGGTGGCACTTAAGAAAAAGGGTTCTGTAACCACACAATTATATTCATTGGAAATTAAAGTGAGCTTTGGCCTCCACCAAATCGGAGTCTTCCAGACAAAGTGAGTTGTCTGTTCTCTTCAGGATCCAGGAACACCAGCCATCAATGGCAGCAGCACAGATCCCACTCCTAACAGAGTGATGGCTGTGAATGGATGTGTCTGGGGGGCTATGTCACTGATTTCTGTCAGATTTCTAATTGTTCAAGGAAGGCAAGGAAATTAAGCCCCTTGATCATTTTACCAAGGAGCAGCCTCTTGAAATCTTATTATAACTGGTTTGAATGTTTCTTTGCACTCAACTTTCATATAAGACTAGAGGCCCAGCGCACGAAATCGTGCATGGGTAGGATCCCTAGGCCTAGCCTGCGATCAGGTCCATCTTCCACCTGCTCGCCAGTCTCCAGTCCCACCTCGCCACCAACACCCAACCCGTACCCCTCGCCTGTCCCCAGTCCCACCCACCACCACCCACCCTGGTTCCCTGTTCGCCATCCAGGGATTGGAGCCTGTGGGCCAGGGCGGGGGTGGGGGGGGGAGAGGGGGTGGAGGGACCGAGGGACCGAGAGGTGGTCAATGCACTTCATAGCAGCTGGTCGAGTGGTTGTTCTGGGTGGTAATTCTGCCATTATGGTTGCTGGGCTTTTATTATATAGGATCCGGCATATATAACAAGCCTGATAGCTGCCATAGTCAATGGATTGTGAAATTAGACCTTAGGGGTAAAATTTTAAAATTTCAGAATCTATAGTACCTTATAGCCTTCATGAAAGAAAGGTTTCACAGACCTGGGCATATGGGGAACATGATCAATTTTTTCATCTCCCTATTAGACAAGAGGCAAGAAAGAGAGAGAAGGATAAGCAAACCAAAAACCAACAAACAAACCCAGCAACAGAAACTTCCCTACCACCTCTTTTATCATTTAATGAAAATGTATAATCATCTTCCTTAAGAAGACATTGGGGGGAGCAGGGATTCCTTTGATGGCTGGACACTTAGCATGGTTCTAGGATATGGTTCTCCTGCCAGGCTAGCCTCTCCTGTTGCACGCCCGCCCCCGCCCCCCGCCCCTCCCCTCCAGTGCTGGGCATCATTTGTTGACACAGCAGCATTAACTGAAGGGAAAGAGACTAGATCTTCCTGTGTGAGGCTCTTTTTTAAGAGTCTGGAAGCCTTTTCCAGGAGCACCCAATACGTGTCCTCTCTCATCTAATTCATTGGAATTGCTAATGCTGTCATTAGCAAAGGGAATGAGATCACCAGGATTGACTTTAGCCTCTGAGCTGGAAATAGAGTCCCTCAATGCTGGTCAACCTATAAAAGTCTGTGATTTCATTGAAAAGAAAGAGGAGGGGATTTGGAGTTGAATAGGGAGCTAACAGTGCTGCTATACTAATAAAAACCGGAAGCTAGTTTACAATAATCAATGGTATCTGGAGCAAAACAGCTTCCTTGACCAGTGGATTGTCTTGAAATCTAATGCGTTGCTGCACAGCGACTGCTGGTTCATCTCCTCTCTGCCGTTTGGGTGTTAATAAACAATAGCTGGGCTTTGGTGGTTTCGGCCTTCTCTGAGTGTAAGAACATATGGCAGCACCACAGGGCATGGAGGGCAGGAAATTGGTATTTATAGCCTCAAGTAGAGAGGCAGTAGTGATGCCAAGAACCAGGAGGTGTTTGGAGTTGAGGCAGCCTCCACGTTTCTGACAGCTGACACCTTACAGAGCAGACCCAACCTATTATACTCATGAAACTTCCATCTAGCCATGCTCTCTAGATGCAATAGTGAATTTTGAAATGGATGGGGATTTGGAGAGCCGACTTGACATTTCAGAGAGAGTTGCTCATTCCCCTGGCAACAGGATGGTTGGATGGTGTAAGAGAAAAATCAAAGTGAACATTTTTTTGTTGTTACAAGAACAACTCAATAAAATTACTGACTAAACTAGTATGTATGTCTATATGTTTATATGTATGTGTGCATGCATGTATGTGTATATCTACATATATCTTTGATATAGCTTAGAGCAGTACAAGGTCATGAAGTAATTCAGTATGATGTCTATAAACCCTAGTGCAGTTCAGTAGCTGCACATCCAATTAATGATCCACTTCAGTGCACATAAAGCCAACACATGACTTTCTTTCAGAAGATTATTTATGTGGCGTCCGCTCATGCATCCTTTTATACATACGGTACAAAAGAAAACTGTACTAATTTGAAGACTTTGTAAACTATAAGATTCTATTTTTTAAAATATATTGTTATTGATTTTAGAGAGAAGTGAGAGGGAGAGAGAGATAGAAACATCAATGTTGAGAGAGAATCATTGATTGGCTGCCTCCTGCACTCCTCACACTGGGGATCGAGCCTGCAACCTGGGCATGTGCTCTGACCAGGAATTGAACCATGACCTCCTGGTTCATAGGTTGATGCTCAACCACTGAGCTAAGCTGGCCGGGCTAAACTCTAAGGTTTTACAGTTTAGTTCAATTTTTTTAAAAAGATGCCTAACTACTTTTAAAAACAATATTTAGTTGAACATAATCATATACTATAAAATAACAATTCCTATCAATATAAATAATGAAAGACTAAATTGTTGGAAAGTTTTGCTCACCTTCAAAAACAACTTAATTCAAGTGATGGTGCACCTACCTTCCATTATAAGGATGAAATGAAAGCTTAATTTTTGAACTTTAATGCTATTTTGTTCCCTACTTTCCAAAAATAATAAAAGAGTAGCTATGAGGGTCAAAAAATGGGCTTTTGATTTCTATTCAGTGTATTTCTTTTTCATATGCAAAAAGAGTAAAATAGTTAGGTGCTATTTTTGATCCTTTACCCTTAGATCCTTTATGCACTTTGCAAAGGTATCATGAATGTAGGAAATCATTTGGGAATGACTTGAGATCTTTGAATAGTATCATGAGTAGAAAATATCAAATTATTATTCTGAGTCATTTATTTATAGGCCACTAAAAGAAACTTAAAAGGGTAGAAAAGATTGCAATCTATAGGAAAATATTATATTATTTAGTATATACATACAAAATAACTGGAAGTCATTTGGCAAAAATATTATTTCATTAACTGAAGCTTTATCAATATTAAATTCTTATAAATGGAAAAATATTAAAAATGCACCAGCAGAGTATTAAAGAGCAATAAAAAGAGAAATTCATCAGAAATCATACGAATAATCTTAATATGATATGAGCTTACTAGTAAATATTATGTATATTGTAGTATATTTATAATTATAATAATTTAGGTATCTTGTGTAGCAAAACAATTCTGATCACTATCTCTAAGGAATAAAAACAAATAAGGTATTGTGAAAAGGAAATTGAATATTGAAGATGATTATTTGTTAGGTCCATTTATCATTTTGGTTCACACAAACAATCCTATATAATAAGAGAGGGGTATGCTAATTAGCCCAGATATGGTAATTAGTCACGGCCAGTATGCAAATTAACCATCACTCCAACACAATAAAAGAGGGATATGCTAATTAGTCCTGATCTGCTAATTAGTCACGACCAGTATGCAAATTGACCATCATTCCAACACATAAGATGGCCACCCCCATGTGGCCATAAGATGGCCTGCAGGGGAGGGCAGTTGGGGGGGACCCAGGCTTGCAGGGGAGGGAAGTTGGGGAGATCAGGCCTGCAGGGAGGGCAGTTGGGGGGATCAGGCCTGCAGGGGAGGGCAGTTGGGGGTGACCAGGCTTGCAGGGTAGAGCAGTTGGGGGGAACCAGACCTACAGGGGAGGGCAGTTGGGGGCGATCAGGCCAACAGGGCAGGGCAGTTGGGGGCCATCAGGCTGTCAGGGGAGAGCAGTTGGGTGCCATCTGGCCAGCAAGGGAGCACTTAGGCAGCAATCAGGCCAGCAGAGGCGGTTAGGGGAGATCAGTCAGGCAGGCAAGTGAGTGGTTAGGATCCAGCAGTTCCAGATTGTGAGAGGGGTTGTGGATTGGAGAGTGTGCAGGCCAGGCTGAGGGACCCCCACCCCATGCATGAATTTCGTGTACCGAGCCTCTAGTCCAGTGATGGTGAACCTATGATACGTGAACTCATTTTTTTGGTTGATTTTTCTTTGTTAAATGGCATTTAAATATATAAAATAAATATCAAAAATATAAGTCTTTGTTTTACTATGGTTGCAAATATCAACAAATTTCTATATGTGACATAGCACCAGAGTTAAGTTAGAGTTTTTCAAAATGCTGACACGCCGAGCTCAAAAGGTTCTCCATTACTGCTCTAGTCCTAGGTAATAAAAGGCTAATATGCAAATTGACCAAACAGCTGAATGGCCAGTTGCTATGATGTGCACTGACCACTAGAGGGTAGATGCTCAATGCAGGAGCTGACCCCTGGTGATCAGTGTGCTCCTACAGGAGGAGTGTAGCTCAGCCAGAAGCTCGGCTCACAGCTGGCGAGTGCAGTGGTGGTGATGGGAGCCTCTCCCACCTCCGCGACAGTGTTAAGCCATCAGTCAGACATCCCCAGAGGGCTCCCAGACTGCAAGAGGGTGTAGGCTGGGCTGAGGGACTCCCCAAATGTGTGAATTTTGTGCACCAGGCCTCTAGTAATATATAAACCAGAATAATGGTGGGAGGGGAAAATCTTATTAATGTAGGCTCCTAAAAATGTGCTTAATATAACAGTTTTAAATATGAGTTTCTAAATTAGAATAATGATGTTAGAGGTGTTTATGCCATCTCAACATTTGTTTAAGTTTCATAGTAAGTTAAACACATTTATTAAATGCTATGTATTCAGTCCTGGGCAGTGTGGCTCAGGTGGTTGAGTGGTTGAGCGTTGTGGTCCCATGCACCAAGAGGTCACCCTTTAGATGCCTAGTTAGAGCACATGCTGGGTTTCAGGCTTGATCCCCAGTAGGGGCCGTGCAGGAGGCTGCCGATTGAAGTTTTTCTCTCCTCCCTCTCCCTTCCTCTCTCTCTAAAAATCAATTAAAAACAACATATTAAATACTGTGTATTCAGAACTGAAATCTGACGCATCAATGGTTAAAGTTTCAGTTAACAGATTCATTCCCTCCTTTTACCCGGAGGCTTGGGAGAGGTGCTTCTGGGAGACAATGGATTCCGAAACCCAGACTTATCTTCCTATAAACATACCATGGCAGGTCTCCAGGCCCTTCTCCCAAAAATCGCCAGCAGAAACACGCTAATCTGTGAACTGCCGCAATCTATGGTTTCCGGTGACTGGTTCCCTGGAAAATGCCACACACATTATGTAAACATCAAAGTATAAAACGGAGAGGTTCACACCTACATGGCTCCTTTATGTCAATGAGGTGGACTCACAGCTCCCTTAAAAACCTCAACCTGGGCCTGATGCGTCCGATAGGAAAGAAAGAGCCTGGGGAGTCCATCGGAATACCCTACCCCTCCCGGAATCGTGGCTTCATTAACAGTAGTTGAAGAGAGATCTGATTCTCCCAGGACTTTACTACCCTTTTTCTGATCTTACATTGGTCTCAGACATTTACTGTATCATTTGGGCTGAAAAGGAAAAATCACGTGTGCAATATTAACATACCACTATCTGAAAATTGTGGCTCTGCTTAAAAATCATTTTAAACCCCAATTGTGGCTTCACAATTTTTGTTTTAGCTTCACATCATCTGTAGGTTAGACAACATAGCACTGTGGGTAAAGACTGTGGTAACAGGATTAATTCAAATCTGGCTTTATCACTTATAGGAAACTCACTCACTTTGGCTTCACTTTACATGTTGGTGAAATGGATATATTATTGTTTGTTCTAAGGATATATATATATATATATATATATATATATATATATATATATATCACAGAGAAAATATTATATTAGATATTGTTCCATTTTAATTTTATTATCTAAGAATGTTATTTATCAGAATAACCTGAAAATTTTGCTTTTAGAAATATGTTAAAATAAATATTTGATGAACATGGAGAAGAAAGTATGCTGGATAAAACATATCTGAGTATATATATATATATATATATATATATATATATATATATATTTATGTGGAATATATATTTATATCTATTTGAATGTTATTCAAATTCTTCATACAACCATTACTTTCTCATCAATTTCTTTGTGATATACTGAAGAATTCTAATGTATTTGGGTTTCCTTTGCCTATGCTTACATTTGATTTGTAGGTTCCTATGCTCTGCTAAGCTCATGTTATTGGGAACTGCAGAAAGGGTGCTAACAGTATGCAAGGAGTCATGTTTTCCTTCCGTTGTATGGCATCAGTGCTGGGAAACATATGCCCATCCTAGGAATACATTTTCCAGAACTTTTAGTTCTCAGGAGGAGGTGTATAACTAATTATTACTAATTGAAAATATGCAAATTAACACTCATCCCTTCAGAGCCATAGCTGTAAAGAGGATGTACCTTTGGACTGTCTTTGGCTATGGCCTGACTAGAAGCAGAAAACTCTAAATCCTTCTCCTGTAACAGAATTGAAAAATGGAAGAAACCAGGTACTCTGAGTCACAGCAGGGAATGCCATGCACCCAACCCTTGCATTGAAGCATCCACTAAATTATATATTCCGTAGTTAAAATAGTTTAGACACTGTAGAACTGTAAACATATTTACTATATTTATTGAGCTTTTACAAAGCTCAGAAATTTAAGAAAATACAACAATATAAAAATGTTCACCTAAGTGTATTGTAACATGTAAAAACTAAAGTGCCAGGTTTTTACTAGGTCTTTGTAAGTATTTGGAGTTTCTTTGCATTATTTTAAAAGATTACAATTTTCTATTCTCTTTTTAATAAAATTTGCTTGAATTAGCTAAAAAATTAAAGGTGCTTGACTTTTAGAAGAGTTATATAGTATTCTTAAATATCCAACTGAATTTAAAATTGCTTCCCTTCACATTCCTGAAGCATGAAAATTCATACCAATAAAACTTGAATTTGAGACTTTCTAATATACGGCAAGTTTCTTGATTTCTCCTAGAATATATATTTGACAGATTTTCTACAAGAAAAAGGAAAAGTAACTGATTTAAAATACTAGTTGGACAGAACTGTCCATATGATCCCAACATGTTTTGACACTCTGTAGTTTAGCTCCCTATTTCTGAGTGACATTAGACACTTAGAAATCAGTACAAATAGGGTGGAAATCATTATTCTCTAAGAATGTTCTATCCTTGCAAATGAAAAGTATCTATTCTGAGGGAATGTTTGCCTGCTCCAGTTAAAGCCAGTGGATTATAGTTCATTGATACATGGTAGATGCTTTGAGAAGTCAATGACCCTAACCACTGACTTAAAATAAAGTTTTACCTAACATGGGTTTTTACTTAAAATAATTTTAAAAATGGATATAACACACACACACACACACACACACACACACACACACACACACACACACACACACACGATGGCCTGACAATTTTGTTGTAAATAATGGGAACATTCTTGTTCATAAAAATTATTTCAATATCACTGATTGTGACTAAAGGAATTAAGAATGAAATAAATTACATAGGTCTTCTTTTGTACCAGAAACTTCTGCATAACATTAATAAGCTACAAATCTCATGGACTGTTATTTACCTAAATTCTAAAACTCTCTACCTGCTCTCACATACTTGTTGCTTTAGGAGCATTCTTCAGACCGACAAAAACAATAGTGTTTTACTGGCCAACACAATGTAGTATGATTACAATTCCTATACATTTAAAAACATTGATGCATAACTTATTTGCCTCTCTTTTAACAAGTCAATAGAATTATGCTTTTTGCCATGCTTTTAACATAAAGATAGATTTATTATCTAAGTTCCAAATCAACTTAGCTCAGTTATTGAATATATCATTTCTCCAAACTAATATATGTGTATGTATGTAGAAAACTTTATCTATAAATATAGTATCATATTTCACAAATGCATTTTATTCACATAAATTAAAGCACTATTTTAATTTCATTTTTACCAGGATATCTTTTGAAGATAAGGAGACTGGTCATGATACGCACATTCTGTGATGTCCTTCTTATCCTTCATTTCTCCAGGTGCATGCATCTTTCTTTTCAGTTTAAAGCTGAACCAAATTATTTCATTATCACAGTTAGGCGCTATCTTTGTGTATCATGAAGCATTACTTTGTGCGACATATCAAATGGGGATGCTTCACTATTTATAAGTACCATGAGACGGAAAGGAAAATAAAAATACCTATCATTCAACAACTACAGAGCAAAGAAACTTACCATAATTGTGCTAAATGATGCTTAAAATATTATGTTGCTGAAAATATTTTGAGTGCTCCAAGGAAAATGATAAAATACAATAATGTTGCTTATGGGCTGTGTCTTAGACCAGCCACCATAGAGAAGGTAACATTCTTGAGGAATCCAAGATGAGGGAAGAAAAGAAGCTCACAGGCACACAAGAAAACGTCCCTTGGAAATGAGTGGATATTAGAAATATCCGTGGTTCATTAAAGGAACTGCAACTGGTTCCATGCTCCTGGAGTTTAACAGGACAGTAGCAAAATAGAGCAACAACGATGAAGCATGCACAAGAGGGCTGTGGGATAAGTCTTTATTTCGAAATCTCTCAGCAAATACACGGAACCTTAGTTTCAGCTGCAAACTGTACCTAATTTACATCTCTTTTAGAATTTTGCTTTGCTCCATCCTGACCCCCTAGTGGGGAGTCCATGGCCAAATGGTCAAACTCAGACTTTCAACACCAGTTGGGTAGGTCATTAGCCAGGAATAGTTTAACATTGAAAGCTGACCTAACACAGACGCTCTTTCTGTTGAAACTTGTTCTGTATAATCCTCATGTAGCACTAAAGAAAATCAGCACTAAACGCTCAACTGCCTCTGCTAATGTGATCACTATGTTAGAATCTTCCCTCTGATCATTGCCCATGTAGCTGTTAGATGCACGTTCACATAGTGTACTTCCTTTTGAAGATGAGCTTAGGTCAGTCCTGTGTCCTGCATTTACACTTTATTTTTCATCTTTAAAATGTTTGGCCTGATTTGATAGGCAGGTAGCCCTGTCAGAAGGCTTTTATATTTCAACTAGAGGCCCAATGCATGAAATTCGTGCAAGGCGCTTGGCCCTCGCAGCCATGGTGGCTTGCCTCGGGCCGAGCCCCGACTTAGTCCTGAAGGTCGTTTGGCTGTCCGGTCTAATTAGCATATTATGCTTTTATTATTATAGATACAAAGCATTTGTTATATCTGCAAGTCCTTCACCTTTACTATTCACTTGTATGACATTAAATCTGTATTGTTATTTTCCAAACATTGTATAGCCTGTGTTATGAAATGATCTATAGCTGGAACTGCATAAATTCATTTCATTCTTTACAATGGTGGTTCTCAAGCGTCCATGTGCGTGATGCAGATGTCTAGGAGGACTTACACTTGCACACAGCTGACCCTTGGACAGCCAGGGTGTTAGGTGTGGACTCAACCACACTCAGATAGAGAAGACGGTCTTCCACCTGTGGTTGGGAATCTGGTCCTGGGAGACTATGATTAGATATGAAGTTACTGTTTGCAACCCAGTTGGTTGAAACCAAGGATGTGAAAACCATGGATATGAAGGGCCGATTGTATTCATTGAAAGCGGACCAGTGCAGTTCAAACCCACATTGTTCAACAGTTGTCTATATATGGAAGGCCCACTTCTAGGTGCTGATTTTTTAGATACTAGAGGCCTGGAGCATGAATTTGTGCACCAGCGAGGTCTCTTGGCCTGGCCTGCAGGATTGGGCTGAAACCAGTTCTCCAACATCCTCCGAAGGGTCCCAGATTGCGAGAGGGCACAGGCCAGGCCCAGGGACCCCACTGGTACATGATCGGGGCTGGGGAGGGACATGGGAGGTTGGCCAGCCTGGGAGGGATTGTGGGAGGGCTCCAGGGCACGTTCGGCCCATCTCACTCCATCCCAATTGGCGGGACGCCAGCAGCAAGCTAACCTACTGTTCAGAGCGTCTGCCCCCTGGTGGTAAGTGCATGTCATAGTGACTGGTTGACCGGTTGACTGTCTGACCTCTGGTGGTAAGTGCACATCATAGTGAGTGGTTGAGCGGCCCTGGCATATCATTAGCATATTACACTTTGATTGGTTGAATGGACAACTGGACACTTAGCATATTAGGCTTTTATTTTATAGGATAATAAGATAAGGCCCAGGAATCTGAACTCTTATCAAGCACATCAGCTGACTGTTTCATGAGATTCCTTCGTTTAAGGAATCTATATATTGTAGATAATGATGTCTTTGAAAGAAAACAGATATAGGGATTTTTAAAATTCTGTTCTATTTTGTTTATATTTAGAAATCATTATATGACTGGCAGAAAAATAATTCTTTATAAGAAAATAGATTTTATGTTTGGTAATTTATAAAGTACGAATTAATACAATGCTTTTTAAGTGGTAGATAGCTCCTCTGCACTGTTCTGGGTGACAATACATATTTATGAATGAATAATATTTGTATAAATGCATTTGTACTGAGGGGAAAATTGAAATAATTAGCTTTAATTAGAAGCTGAATTAGAAACAGATTTAGGTAGGGGAATGACAGTTTGGGCTATGCATCGTTTTATTGCCATTGTTATTATTGAACTTCTGCAACTTCCAGATGGGGCTGTATTAACTGCCTATTGTCATGGCTACCATTAGCATTGCTATTTTATATGCAGTGATATCAATGATAAACTGAACTGTGATCCCAGAAACATGGATTCATTCTATATCTTTCTCTTCTAAGATAAATTGCATTCATTTTATTTAAATGGCACATAAATTAAGACTTATATAAGCGTAGAGAAACTACAAGACATAACTCACTATTTTAAAATAAGAATTGACTCGCTTACAGTTTAAGTCACCTCTGACTCTCTCCTACCGCTTTCTCGCATCATTACCTGCATTTTTCCTCCAGGGGCTTTGGTATCCATCAGCGTGTAGCCACAAACATAGACACAGCTTTAGATTGTTCAAGAGGGAACATGTACCGCAGGGAAGTGGTTTCACAGGTCACAGGAGAGCCGAGACCACGCTGAGATTAGCAAAAGCGGGAAGCTCCTCCTTTACCCAGAGTTTTGAACGAAGGGGGAGATGATGCGCCTGGAATTGGGGGTCTGGTTCCCCTAAGGGGGGACGAACCAGGGTGCACTCATCTGCACCCAGGACCAGCTGCCCTGAGAGACAGAGCAGGGGAAGGAGGACAAGGATGGATTGAAGACCCCATAGCCCAGGACGTGCACAGGCGTCTGGCCCTTGGCTTTCCCTCTGTGCTGACACCTGGTGCTGCCCCGACTCCCGTGTAAAGAAAGCCTCAGGTGTAGACTGACAGGAAAGTACAGTTTTTCTCACCTTGGAGACAGCATTTTCCTAAGAAATTAAAAAATAATAATATATTGACGGAATAATTCGTGTCCTTTTCCCTAAAGGATACGGTGATGCCCGGCCGGTGTGGTTCAGTGGTTTAGTGTTGACCTATGAGCCAGGAGGTCACCGGTTCAATTCCCGGTCAGGGCACATGCCTGGGTTGCAGGCTTGATCCCCAGTGTGGGGCGTGTAGGAGGCAGCCGATCAATGATCCCCTCTCATCATTGATGTTTCTATCTCTCTCCCTCTTGGAAATCAATAAAAACACATTTAAAAAAAGAATAGAGTGGTGAGTTATGCTCAAGTATCCTTGATTAACAAGGAAGCTACCCAGACCCACTGCAAGCTGAGCTCATTGGCAGCGCCCTTCTCTGGGGGAGAGGAAGCTGTTCCCACCAGCACATTGTCCAGGAAACCCACACGGAGCACCTGGCCCACTTTTGGACGAGTCCATTCATTAGGCAACGTGAACATTGGCGGGCAAGTAAAAGAGAAGCTGGGAAATACTACCCGAGCATCCGCCACTGCTTCCACTTCCTCCGCCTTCCAGACCCTTCCAGTCCGTGTGGGCATGCGTGCCTGCTTCTTATCAGGGTCACCAGGAGTGATAGGCAAGTGGATCAAAGAGATCATGGAGAAGAGCTTGCAGCTGTGCTATAAGATGGAGACAAAGGAAAAAGAGGTGCATGTCATTGGTTAGTTTCCCAGGGATAGGCAAGAGCGTCACCAGTGGTCCCCTTTGCCCCAAATCATAAATGTCTCCACATTGAATGAAGCACAAATTAAGCCTGAGCTGACACACTCATTGCTCTCTTTTCTGGTTTCAGGATTGCTCTATGAAATTTGCAGGGAATACATGTTTCTGTAGAAAATCTCTGTTTCTATGTTTGGTGTCCCAGAAATATTTAGGAAGGCACTTTATCATGATCTCAATAAAAATTCAGGGATACTTTAAAAATTACAGTGATACAATGATTTTTAAGTGTGTTTAAGAACAGGTGAATATGTTGCAAACATCTCAAAAAGATCAAAGTAGGAATCAGAAAATTTATGTGACAATCGTCCTTGTTTAAGAAATTGCATATCTGATTATTTTACTTAGCCGTGATACTTCTGACTTAAAATGTCTTTTGAGAAAATGTATGAAATTTATGAGGAAGGAGATAAAAATTTTAAAATATATAGAGTTAAATATTCCAGTTTTACAAAAAAAAATATTTTAAAGATTGCTATTATTTTAGCCTTTGCAAAAAACAAAAAAGAAAGAAAAAGAAAAGTTATAATATATTTCCTGCCAAATGCACAAAATTTGTTTCTTACTTCACCAAATTTAATCTCTATATAAATTGAGGTGACTTTCACTTTCTGTAAACTATACTTACCTAAATAAAGAAGGAATACGTAATAATGTGGCATTTTTATTTAGTGATTTATTGATGAAAAGGCTGTGGTTGGTGCAACTGCACATACATATCTCAGCATGTGAGATAATAATTACCTAGTCTGTCACCTAATTATTCTGAGAACAATTAATGTATCAATTTACAGCATCAATAAAGAGGCAGACTATTGCTTTTTAAAAGTTCACAAAATGCTAAAATGTCTTTTCTCAGTAAAGTCCAATCAAGACAACATTTTTATCAGGATGTGAGACATTGTAGAATTTCATGAATGAGAATTTTCAGAGCGCTCTTGGGCTACCTTGATAGAATGAATGCCATGGTGATCAGTTTAACGGATTCTGTAATTACTACCAGGAAATCAAAGTAGTAAAATGCATGTGCTTTTTTTTTTTTTAAATTAAATCTTTATTGTTCAGATTATTACATTTGTTCCTTTTTTTTCCCCCCCATAACTCCCCTCCTCCCAGTTCCCGCCCCACCCTCCGCCCTCACTCCCCACCCACTGTCCTCATCCATAGGTGCACGATTTTTGTCCAGTCTCTTCCCACATCTCCCACACCCCTTTCCCCCCCAAGAATAGTCAGTCCATTCCCTTTCTATGTCCCTGATTCTATTATAATCAACAGTTCATTCTGTTCATCAGATTATTTATTCACTTGATTCTTAGATTCACTTCTTGATAGATGCATATTTGTTGTTCATAATGTGTATCTTTACCTTTTTCTTCCTCTTCCTCTTCTTAAAAGATACCTTTCAGCATTTCATATAATCCTGGTTTGGTGGTGATGAACTCCTTTAGCTTTTCCTTATCTGTGAAGCTCTTTATCTGACCTTCAATTCTGAATGATAGCTTTGCTGGATAAAGTAATCTTGGTTGTAGGTTCTTGGCATTCATCACTTTGAATATTTCTTGCCACTCCCTTCTGGCCTGCAAAGTTTCTGTTGAGAAATCAGCTGACAGTCGTATGGGTATTCCCTTGTAGGTAACTGAATTTCTTTCTCTTGCTGTTTTTAAGATTCTCTCTTTATCTTTTGCTCTTGGCAATTTAATTATGATGTGTCTTGGTGTGGTCCTCTTTGGATTCCTTTTGTTTGGGGTTCTCCGCGCTTCTTGGACCTGTAAGTCCATTTCTTTCACCAGGTGGGGGAAGTTTTCTGTCATTATTTCTTCAAATAGGTTTACAATATCTTGCTCTCTCTCATCTTCTGGCACCCCTATAATTCTGATGTTGGTACGCTTGAAGCTGTCCCAGAGGCTCCTTACACTATCCTCGCATTTTTGGATTCTTTTTTCATTTTGCTTTACCGGTTGGATGTTTTTTGCTTCCTCGCATTTCAAATCATTGACTTGATTCTTGCGCTCCTCTGGTCTGCTGTCGGGCGTCTGTATAATATTCGTTATTTCAGTCTGTGTGTGCTTAATTTCTAGTTGGTTCCCCAATATAAGATCGAGGGTCTTATTAGTTTTCGTGTAGATCTCATTAAGTTTATCGGCAGCTTCTAAACAGTTCTTGAGAGACCTTAAAAGTGTGGTTCTGAACTCTATTTCTTCCATTGACAATTTTGTCCTGTTTCTTTGTCTCCGCATTTTGTTATGCTTCCTTGGTGCACCCCCTAGTGGTCTTTGTTCGCAGTCTTATAGATAAATCTTGATTGTTGTAGCTAATTCCAGGGAGGGTTTGACCTCCAGGCCAAGTGGCTATGAGAATCAGCTGTGTCAGCAGTGAGAGAACTTCTGTCCTCTAGGGAGGTGCTAATCTAGCCTTTGCCTGAGGCTATCCGGCAAATGCCTTTGCCTGAGGCTATCCGGCAAATGCCTCTGTGCAGGGCTTGGGCAGGGCGGGTTGCACAGGATCAACAGGGTGGGCCGGAGAGAGCAGTTATGGCGGCTCTCAGTCCTGTCCCAAGGGGCTCTGCCTCTCTGAGTCCCAGCACCCGCTGCAAAGCTGGGAGAGAAAGCTGCACTCGCTCTGACCGAAGCCAGACAGTCCCGCTTCTCCCGTTTGAGTCTGGGTCCCTAAAGACTCGCCCGGATCTGGTGCTCAGAGTCTGCAACTCCCTCCCGATTGAAAACAACAACCGCGCCCTCCACCGCCAGCCCGCTCCGCACACTCCGCACCTCAGAATTTGACTTCAGCACTGCGCCTCCTCTGAGTGTCCGTATGCGTTTCTCTTTCCTCCTAGTTGTAGGACTTCCACTCAGCCAGCGTTCCTGTGGTTCTGGGTGATGTCCCTTCCGTTTTTTGGTTTCACTTTTGAAGTAGTTGTTCAAAGCAGCAAACTCCGGCGTTAACCTATGCCGCCATCTTGGTTCTCCCCTGCATGTGCTTTTTGATATGATGTTTTCCTGCTTTAAACTGCTATCATATAAGCTGATTGAAAGTGATATTGCTTTTAATCTGTGATTACGGGAGAAGACTGGCTCAAGAGGAACTTAACGTTGTCCTCTTACTTAACAGGATAAGTTAACCAAGGTGGCATTTGAATTTGGCATGTTACATAATATATTTCACTCTATTACTAATATTCATGCTAAACATTCTCTAGTAATGAACTGATCTTTAAAAAATATCCTACTGCGCTGGTCCTAATTACAACTGCCCCAGAATATATGACTTCCAAGTAAGCTGGGCCCAGAGATACTGAAATGGGGATCTAAATTAAAAGTAACTTCACTCTATTATAAAGCTGCACCACGGAGTTGATTCAATGAAATGAAACTATTCTTGGGCCTTAAAGCAGATATTTGTGTGGTTGTCTTATTATCAGTGGTGGACTGAACATTAAAAAAATGAAGGAAATTGATGGAAATTTAGTTGATTTCTTGTGAAAGGTATAAAAGATCAAGTCCTATACCAAGTTCCAATGGTCAGTGGGAGACCCCACCCACTATGTAATCTACTTTCACCTGACTCAGTGGAGTTTATTTAATAACAAGAGTCAGTGTCTTAGCTAAATGTCAAAGGTATAGGAATCAACACTATTTTTTTTGTTCATCCTCGTTTTCTAAAACACGTTTATACTGCTATTAATGAGTCAAGTGCACAACATTTATTAAAATTAGTAAACATACATAGGACAATAAGTCCTCCTGGGTATATAATATAGTAGTTTAATTAAATGCAGTAGCTATGGTTAAAAGGTGTTAAATGTTAGCTTTCAGAATTATAACTCTTATGAAAAAAATGTGGTTCCTTTATTATCTTTTAAAAATGCTATTTTCAATATTGTAGGTGTCTGCCACTATAGATTTCCTGATACAATGTCAAACAATTTAAAAGCTTCTTTAGCTTTCTGTATATAAGCCTTCATATATGGATACAGCAAAGAGGAAAGTGACTAACCAATGAAGTTATAGGTATACTAGAGGCCTGGTGCACAAATTCGTGCATGGGTGGGGTCCAGCTGGCCTGCCCCTGATGGTGGGGGTGGGGGGGGAAGGGTGATCGGGGGTGGGTCCAGTCAAGGGAAGGGGCCATGGGCAGCTGGCTGGCTGGCCCCACCCCCTGATCAAACTGGTTGAACTCCAGGTCCAACTCCCAGTCAAGGGGACAATTTGCATATTAGCCTTTTATTATATAGGAAGTACATAACCCATAGATAGACAATAGTGGGGGGAAGGCCTGGGGAGGGGGCAGGAGTGGGGTGAAGGGGTGAATGGGGGGAAAAGGAGGGACATCTGTTATACTTTCAACAATAAAGATACATTTTTCAAAAGTTAATAAAATTAAAAGCATAAGACAGTCCATATTTTGATATATTTTTATTTACTTATTCATTTTTAAATATATTTTATTGAGTTTTTACAGAGAGGAAAGGAGAGAGATAGAGAGTTAGAAACATCGATGAGAGAGAAACATCGACCAGCTGCCTCCTGTACACTCCCCACTGGGGATGTGCCCGCAACCAAGGTACATGCCCTTGACCGGAATCGAACCTGGGACCTTTCAGTCCGCAGGCCGACGCTCTATCCACTGAGCCAAACCGGTTTCGGCTGATATATTTTTAAATTTTTTATAAGACTTTTATACCTAAGAAGGTAACCTCAAGCATACTATTAATTACTATGGGGTGAAGTCTAAATATTTTTATCCTCTTTACTCTTTATTCAAATTGAAATGTCTAAAGCCACAACTCCTACTTTTTTATCGTGCTAGTCATCAGTTTATTACTTAAATTGTATCTACATAAGTTATTTTGAAAAATAATAAAGTTGTCAAAATATTAAAAACTAATATGTGAAGTTTGCATAACGGTCTGTGACTACTAATATTTTTAATTGATTTTTTAAGAGAAAGAAAGGGAAAAAGAGATAGATATATATCAATGTGAAAGAGAAACATTGACCAGTTGCCTCCCATACGCGCCCCAACCGGGGATCAAACGCACAACTTGTTAGTGCACTGGATGGTGATCGACCACCTGAGCCACCCGGCCGGGGCTGAGAATGTTGTTTTTATGTGTTTGTAGCGCAGTGTGGTTCTGCTGCTGAAATAGCACTCTGCTTTTATAACAATGGTGCTCCCATTCAGTGGGGCTTCATTGTACCTCACTCCTCTTTTCTTTTTTTTCTGGCTGTAATGTTGAGAAATGGACTGTTTGTTCCTGTGAAGATTAATGTTTAAATATAGGTAACTTTCACTGGATTTTCTGCAGGAAGCACTCAGGACTAACAAATCAATTTACACTCAAATACTTAAAGTGCCCAGGCTTAAAATAAAAAGCACAAAGAGTTTAAAGATTTTCAATCTATATTAATTTAAAATCACGCTTTCCCTGTGGAAACTCTCAGAGCTGTCATACCTTCACATGTCAGATTTGCTTTACTAGTAACTTCCATTTCCTTATGGCAGCATAGATTTTCGGTAAATACATAAATAACAATGATTTTTCAGGGGTCGGATTCCGTTTGCTTTAAGGCAGTTACAGACGGTAATGAAAGGCCCATAGAGTGCATTAGGGCTGTTGAGCATGTTTTGGAAAATGACATCCAAAGGAAAGACTTTTATTAGCTTCCTGCAAAGTGAGAGGCACTCTCTGATGCCCTGTATTTACCCCACGGAGAACCCGACAGGAAGTATCGAGCTTGCTCTCCACCTGTGGCAACTCCAACCGCACTGTCTGCCTTCAGGAGCTGATTTTCAGCTCGAGTCCAGTCTTAGTCCTGGTAGATTGCTGTTTCTGAGTAAATAGATTCATTTTTGACTAAAAAGAAACAGGGACCAGTGGCAGCTTGCTGGTTTTATCCTTTTTCTTCCTGGAGTTTGGATGTGTGAACCAACAACGATTTTTTTCATTATTGTTACCTAAGAAAACTCCTACCTCCTTTCTATGATTGTACATAAAATTCATAGCAACATCAAATTATGAAAAGATTAGACATTTTCAAACTAATGACCTATTATTTTCTTAAGTCACCTCAAAAAGGACAATTGTTTTATCTTTTCTGTATGTGTTTGGCCATTTCACCCTAAACAGTGTTCAAAAAAAAAATACCCAACGGGTTTATATATATTTTATTAAGGGGAAAAGGTAAACAAAAGTGTTTTTAAAAACCTGTGTCACCTGGCAAGCATGGCTCAGTGGTTGAATGTCGACCCATGAACCAAGAGGTCATGGTTGCATTCCCAGTCAAGGGCACATGCCCAGGTTGGGTGCTCGATCCCCAGTGTGGGGCGTGTAGGAGGCAGCTGATCAATGATTCTCTCCCATCATTGATGTGTCTATCTCTCCCTCTCCCTCTCCCTTCCTCTTTTAAATCAATAAAAACATATTTAAAAAAATAATAAAACTCTGTGCATTGTTTACAAAAAAAAAAAAAAAGGATAGATTGAGAGGAAGTAAAGAAAGCGCCTGGACAGGAACTTGGGTCTGACCTGGGAAGCATTGTGATGTGTTCAGGGAAGATGGATGAGTTCCTTAGATGAAGAGGAGCCCTGGAAGTTTAGACAGGAGTGGGACCTGTATGTTTCCTTTCCATTCCAAGAGTCTAAAAACTTCTGCATAAAATTTGAGCCTGAAGAGTGGTTGAGAATAAACCATGGCAGATGATCGACTATGGCGGACAAACTCTTTAAGGTTCCGGAGCCTTCCATTTGTGAAGGCGATGGAGTACATAAAGAACATATGAGGTCAGGGGACAACTGGTGGGTGAATCAAGGCTGGTGTCAGGGTTCCAAGGATGCAGGTGCTGGGGCGGGGTGAGCCCAGGCTTGGAAAGAGGCCACTCCCACTTCTGCAGGGTGCTATTAGGTAATGCAAGTCCCAGGCTAGCCCAACTCAAGAGGGGGGGCAAAGGCTGTTGGGTGAAACTGCAAAGTCACACTGAAAAGGGCTTTATACAGGGCGTGGTAAAGGAGGGATAAAGAAAAGAAAGAACTTTATGTTAAATCAATACAACGTGCATGTTAGGGAATATACTTTCCTAAGATATTAATTCACTTTACTTTGCATATTTCATTGATTCATTCTGGAACCTCCCATCTTAAAATCTCCTTGACAGAGTTCAAGAAGGCAATGAGAGAGAATATTTATAAATTTTAAAAGACTTCATATTACAATATATTTTACTTAAGTTTAAAGTATTTTTTAATAGTTTTAATCATTTTAAAAGCCTGTTCCTTGATTTCTATAAGATAGCATTTCTGTTAAATCCCATCAGTCTCAAGTTTGTTCTTTTGTGTTTGACCTACTATTTTATTCTAGATTTGACATTTTAAAAAATTTTTTTAGATTTCTGATCATGGGATTTTTTTTCTTATTTATTTATTTATCTATTTATTTATTTATTTTTACCTCTGCAACCCCTCAATCTTATAATTTATATCTTTTCTTTTTAGTTTTAGGTGACAGCCAGTCTTTATTTCAAGTATTTCTCCTCATTTAATTCTTCCCATCTTCACCTGGAACTCAGGTAGGTTTTGAACACGATTTTTGTCTTCTATAGATGTTAACATTTTGTTTTATCTTTTCCATACCTGTATCAACTCTAGGTGGCTTTTGAAATACTAGAGCCTTTGCCAGTTTTTTTTTTTTTTCCATTTTTTAGTTCATTCCTTGTGTTTTGTCACTTATTGTTGAACCCAAGCAATTGGTTCTGTGGTTCTTTATAATGGCTTGTCTTCAAGTTTCCAATATTTGCTTTGCTCCTAAGGCTATTCACTGTGTATATTTTGAGTTTTGTTCTGGGTGATTCATTTCTTCTGATGCCTCTGTTTTAAGTTTAGTTAATTATGAAATTTTATTTTGTTTTTTATAGTGCTTGCATTTCTCACAGATTTCATAAGTTTTACCGTTAGTACAAATTACCTGAAAATTATGAGATACTATGCTGGGATATGACGCTTTTCACTTACCTGGTAAATTAAGAAGGATGAAGCCCTCAGAGTCAGATAAACTTTCATGTTGGGATCTGGGTTCATTCTGACCTTAGGAAGCCCCCACTGCTTCACCCAGCCACTGTTCTCTCCCACAAATGATCTCTTCTTCATTGGGCTACTCGGTACTTTGGGGGTAGAAAGGGGGACATTGGAAATGGCAAGATGAACTGTACTTATTAAAATTCCTCTTAAAAAAAAAAAAAGCCCTGCTGGTGTGGCTCAGTGGTTGTGCATCAACCTATGAACCAGGAGGTCACGGTTTGATTCCCATTCAGGGCAAGTGCCGGGGTTGCAGGCTCCATCCCCAGTTGTGGTGTGGGGTGGGGAGAGACAGCCAATGGCTGGCTCTCATCACTGATGTTTCTATCTCTCTCTCCTTCTCTCTTCCTCTCTGAAATCAATAAAAAATATTTTTAACAAATATCTTCCCAACCCAGCCCCATCCCATCTGCCCTAATGTTGTAACGTCTTCAGAGTCTGTGCTGTTAAATGCTCCTTTCCTGGTGGTGCTGGGCCAGGTGGTCAGAACCTCGGGGCATGAGTGAGCCAGCGGAACCAGCTGGGAGCTGCACACCCCCTCTCCTGCCTTTATGGCGCCTGGTCCTCCGCCTCACTCAGCTGTTCATTTGCCCCCTGCCCCATTGAACCTTGTACATTTGGTTTTGAGAGTTTCCCAAAGTTTTGTTATCGTTGTTGGCCGTGTATTTTACCGTTGTTCTTTGGCTCTGGAGTCTCACAGTGGTTGTGTGTCGACTTATGAACCGGGAGGTCACGGTTGGATTCTGTGACCTTCTTACCCCCATGCTGCCTCCCAGAGTTAGGTTTAGGTTTGAGAAGAGCCAGGAGCTCTTTCTTTTGTGACCTTCTGCGTGGAGGCAACTTTTAAGTCATTGTCATTGCCCCCTGCCTTAGTCGGGGGCACTTTCTAATCATGATTTCAGTTTCTTGTTTCAGTATTGGCACTGTTCTCCCTATAAATGCCTCTGGTTTATGATAAAAATAACATTGATTGGCTTTTCCAATGATTGTGGAAGAGCAGCCTCAGAGTGTGGTCCAATTTCTCAAACTTTCATATGAAGAATTTAACATCCTCAGGCCTTGAGTCAGGCACAGGGGTACGCAATTCTAAGAGTCATCCTGGATGGTTCTCATTTGCTTGGTCCGCAGCCCATACTGTGAAATGATTGCCAAGGGCAGTGCCAACTCGGAGAGTTGAGCACATGGAAGCCAGGGGAGATCTGTTAGGAATCTCTCTGCCCCCTTTAAGGAAGTGACCTAACTACTTTAGAAATCGTATGCCCCTTAGGCAAGGATGAATAACATTTTCCAGCCTGCTCCTTCCCAAAGGAGTTTTGTGGACTTATTGATTCCATTAATCTCACATATTACTGATTCTTCATGTTAAATACACGGTATAACCCAAAACAGCGCAAAACAGGTTTATCTGGCCCCGAAGGATGCTGTGCCAGGCACGTAGTATGGCTTCAGGCCATGAGCATGTGGGGCTGGTTGAGCTTCTCAGTGGAGACAGCTCCTCCTTTTCTCAGAGGCTCGACCTGAGCAAACGCATCTCCTCACTGCCCGCTTTTGTTGGTTGGCTCTGTCGATGGCTTGCTCACCGGGTGCGCGGTCTTTTCAGGCTCGTGGGCATACGCAGTGTCTCTCCCCCTGCTGTCCTCCTGCCGCGTTCCCAAATGCAGCTTGAAGTCACATGAACTTGCAGAACACGTAACACAGTGAGCGTATCATGATTTGTGTTCATGTTTTGGGAGGTTTCTTTTCTTGACTTTTGAGAATGTCCTTTACATCCGAGGAGGCTTTTTGTTTGGGTTGATTCTGATTCAGGCTCACAGTTCTGAGCTGTGCCTTTTGAACTATTCATTTCCTGTGTTTACTTCCCAGAAGTCAGCGTCTGCCTTCTCAATGCCCACCCGCCGGTCCGTAGGACCTTATATGTAACGTTATCTGGTAATGTTTGGCGCTTTAGAGTTCACCCCATTGTTTTGAGGTTCATATTGAACGAAATGAGGGAAATCATTTTCTCTCACTCATTTATTCACTGTAATGTTTTAGCAAAGCAGCTAACATCTTTGGTTCTTAGTAGGGAGTGTTGACTGAGAATGAAGCATTGAGATAAAACCATTTGAATAGAATCCCTTTCTTCATGATTCCACCTTTGCAAAAGAATTAGATCCCAATAATATCCAAACACCTTCAGAAAATGTATAACAAACCAAAATTTAAAAACTTTATGTAGATGAAATCTTCTATCCAGGTTCATACACATTTTCATCATTTTGTCATTTAAATACAGTATATATGTTTATATATACTTTGGTGTATACGCATGTACTTATCGATAAACACACACTGACATACATATATGTTGATGGAAGGAGCTATCCCTTTATTTTATGTACAGAATGTACTATATCACCATGTATATGAAGGTGACCTGTTAATAAATAGTGCATATTTCAATGTAGTAAGAAACTCTCTCTTTTACCGCTATCATACATATCACTTATTCCACTTATAATGTGTCTAAGCATGTTTTCCAAACACTATCAGGCCTTTCTTTTCCTGATGAGTGCCACTTAATTTCTTCCCCTCCCTCAAAAAAACATGTGAGAGAAAAAAATAGCAATAACAAAATACCCACCTTTATAGAATTTATATTCCAGTGGGAAAAGACACTACACTTAGCTTCTCCTTGTATTTGCCGTATGATCTAGGCATGCAATTCCTCCAGCTAGCTGTCCTTGGCTATAGTATATAGATTGTTGCCTCCAAACAAATTACCAATGAATTAGGAGCTGCTACAAAGTCATTCCTCAGCTCTGTGTAATGGAGTTGTAATAAGTAAAATGAGTTTGAATTCTAGAGCTACAGACTTCTCAGAACGATCTGATTACAACAATACATTTTATATTCGTAGCAGGAAGCATGACAGAGGCTACTAAATAATTTTATTTGTAAAGTGCTCATAACCATTATTTGCAAGCAACAGATGGGCAGGAGTCATTAAAGAACCCTGCCATCTCATTCATGCCAACAGATCCGCCAATTCACCCCTATTCCCTGCCATATTCTGAGATAACTGACTTCTGTTTACTGGCCACCAACATTAAAATGTCTCTTTCTTCTAGCGCCCATTTAGCAAAAATCAAAATTTTCCAAGTATATTACATGTATGAGTACATGATTTTTGTAGCTCTTTTCCTTCTCTTCCTATTTTCCCCTTGATTCATAGATTTACTCTCACTTCACACTTGTCCACACCTTCATGTCAGCACTTTTACCATCCAATGTTTTTGACTCTTGCTGTCATTCAAGACTATTCTCTTGACTTTCCTCTCTATGTATGAAGGAGACATTTCTCTGGTTCTCCAAGGTTAAAAGGCATTTTATTTGCCATATTTAGTGACTAGAACTTCTCCATAGCATGGCTAAATAATGGTCGTCTGTTACTAGTTCTTACCCCCCACCCCCCATTTCCCACTCTTTCCTCAAACCCCAGGATAGTAAGAGATGGTTCTTGTTTCAAGGCAGTCAGAGGGAAGCTAATGTTATCTGCTTCCTCAAAGCTGGGCACTAACCCTCTCCGGCCCTTCATCCCTCACTGTGTCCTTTCCCTCCCAGAAGCCCAGGCTGCCCTGATGTGAAAGGTCTCCGCTTGTGCGGGAGTTGAGGAGTCCATCTCTGTCGTTTCTCCTCTCTTCTCTACTGAATATTGGAGATTAGACCTCATTGCCTTTCCTGAGCAGTTCTATGCCTCCTAGAAAATAACAGTCTTTCTTATTTCTTCTCCTTTGGTACCAGTGGTCGGCAAACTGTGGCTCGGCAAACCACGGCTCTTTGGCCCCTTGAGTGTGGCTCTTCCACAAAATACCGACTTCTGAGCATGGGCCACGAAGTTTCAATCGCACTGTACATGCACGCTCTCATGTGGTATTTTGTGGAAGAGCCACACTCAAGGGGCCAAAGAGCCGCATGTGGCTCATGAGCCGCAGTTTGCCGACCACGGGTATAGACCATTTCTCAAAGCAGAAGAGTAAAAGCCTGACTGCTTTGATTCAAAGGTTTCATAGCATAGGACAAGAAGTAAAAATACTTTGTTATAGTTCTACACATGGGCTGGAGTAAAATCTAATTTATTAACTTTGAAGGTATATACAGGGTGGGGCAAAAGTAGGTTTACAGTTTTGAATACATAAAACAGTTTATTCTTTTCTTGCATCATTATTAATTAAGGTATTATCTTCCACACAAACAACTGAAGCTATTTTTGTCCATATATATATATATATATATATATATATATATAGATATAGATATAGATATAGATATAGATATAGATATAGATATAGATATAGATATAGATATAGATATGTGTGTGTGTGTGTGTGTGTGTGTGTACTTTTTATAGTTAAATTTTCTGGGGTACAATTTGAATATATCTAGCCAAAATATTAATAATATAATTTCATTTTACTAACACCTCTTATAGGATTTTAACATCCCAGAGAAACAACAAGGATCTTCCTAAGTTAGCCCTGGAGGGGATGGGGTGCCAGAAGGTGAAGATGGGGAACTTTAACTTCCCGCACAGGCCAGGACATGCAAGTGACCAGACCTTTCATGGCGCTCTTTCCCAAAGACTAGGAATCCTTTATGGAAGAGTCTGTATATCATTCATCCAGGTTTTCTTATCGTAATCATTTAGCATGGTAGTCAGTGACCAATATACACCAGATAAACTAATGAACTAATATGCATCTAATTTAAGCATTTCTGCATAGATGCTTGGGCTGTGAGACCAGATCTAAAGTGATCACTGCTTGGCTTTCTATGCTCAGTTCTCAGTTTCTACTGTTCTTACCGTTATTTATTGCACTTTAGCCCCATGGGCCTTCTGAGGGGAAAACAAGGTAACACACAGGCTTGCTGCTCACACTCTGCCCTGGGCACTTCCTCCGCTTGAGATGACCAGTCACGCGCCGTTAGCTCCTCAACCTTTGTGCCTCAGCTAAGATGTCACCGGCCTAAAGAGGCCTTTCTTTATCAGCCTGTTCCAGCCTATAGCCCTGGTTCATCCATTACATAGTTCTATGTTTTAAATCTCATTTAATAGTATATGAAATTATTTTAGTTAAAAATTTGTTTATGTTTGCACTCAGGAAGAGATAGTTTATTGTTGCCCAAATGTTATCCTCAAAACAGTGTTTAACATAGAGAAAATACTCAATAAATACTTCTTGAGTTTTTAAGTAAATGAATAAGTATCATCGTGTGTGTGTGTGTGTGTGTGTGTGTGTGTGTGTGTGTACTGGATTATGCTGGTAAGCATTTTACAACTGACTTCCTGGGAAATAAAGCCTTCATTTTGTAGATTTGCTGATTTTCATAAGATGGATAAATATGCCTACCACAGCCAAGTTCAAACTGCCGATGTGATGTCACTGAACTAGGAATTAGAAGGATATGTACATAATCACCCCTTTAATCCTGTGAAAATTGGCTTGAGCTGGCTTCAACACTCCAGATCAATTTTTCTTACATCAAGTAGATGTTTTTTAACAGACATTAGGATGCCTGGCCTTCAGATGTGTCCGAAATTGGGCCCAAACCTACATTTTCCAACCGTCTTGCTGCCAGTTTCCTAGACCAGCTGATCACGTGGGCTCATTTAGTCGTTAATGTGCCATTTGCATGTCCTTCCCTCCTCTCTCTACCAAATGTCTACTAATACAGTAGGAGAACACTCAAAAGTAACTTGAACTTATAGTTTCCATCAAAACTTAATATTTTTTCCATATACTGCAATAGCTATTTGATTTATCTGCGTTTTTACATCCATCATTCAGTTATGTGTTATCTTGAGTCAGACGTGTGTTTCTCCCAATTGAACAGAACCTTGCTGTGGGTGGAGAACATATTTCCTCATCTCTATATCAGCAGAGTATAGGAGGATGCCTAACATATAAAGAAATACAAACATTTGTTTAATTTAATGAATTTTTAAGTGAATGAATAATAGTGTAGTGGATTTCAAATGAAGTATAAATTTGGTTCTTGACAATGAAAATAATGAGTTTAGGTCTCTTCTCAATATGAAAGCAGTTTTTTTTTTTTTTATCATGTTACGTTTTTCTGGCGAGTAGTACATTGTGCCATGCAGTTCCACCGCAAGTTGAAGGGGACACAGGTTGATCCTCATTAATAGTTGGAGATGGTGAGTCATCAGAGCGTGTGTGCGTGCTACATAAAAAGCAAATCTTTCATTTAAACCATCCAAATGAATTCTGACATGTAGCATTTGAAAAATGATTGGTCACAATCAAAACAGGTCTTTTGAAAGCAATTAGTTATGAAATTCTAATAATTTATTAGTTAAAACCATAATAACATTGTTTTCCTTAAAAATGAACCCCCATCCTTAAAATATCCCTGCTCACTTGTTTAGGTTCCTGTAACCAAAGCCTGACTTGACAGGAAAGTGTAATCTTTGTTTCTATGGAAACTCTGTAGCTACTAATACATGTGTTCTATATCAGGATTCCATTACTTTTAGATTAATCATCTAAATTTTATCATAGTACAATCCCAGTGAACTATATTATCATGATTTTGAGAGAGAGAAAAAAATAAGAATGTCTCACATGATTTTGAAGAAAACTAAAAGTCAATGCTTGTGCAAATGCCATTATAAGGGGGTCACTAATTTAGTTAATGAGAATTTTCTGGGAGATACAAAACAAATTTTATTATTCAATGTTGGCTTACATTAAAATGAGTATATATAACTTTTCAAGAGATAAAAGATGTACACAAAAACTCAGAATATAAAATTTTAAAGTATATGATTATTTATAAGAACCATATCAATTTTCTAATGTCCTCTGAATTCATTTTCCATTGCTTTATAAAAAAATTTACTACAAATTTAGCAGCTTAAAAATAACACATTTTTATAATATATTTTTATTGATTTCAGAGAGGAAGGGAGAGGGAGGGAGAGAGAGAAACATCAATGACAAGAGAGAATCATTAATGGGCTGCCTCCCGCACGCCCCACACTGGGGATGGAGCCCACAACCTGGGCCTGTGCCCTGACCAGGCCTGGAATGTGACCTCCTGGTACCAAAGGCCCATCTTCCTCCTGGCTGTTATGGGGAGGCCGCTCTGAGATCCCGGACGCCTCCTGGGTGCTCCCCGGCCTCCCATGTTGCTCACTTGTAGGGCGGCCTACGCTGTGGCCGTTTGTTCTTGCACGGCCAGCAGGAGGCCACCTCGCCTGCTCTCCCAACTGTGCAGATGCAGTAGCACCATCGCCTTTGTCATAAATGGACCCTAATCAAGAAGGTCATATAGGTGCTGTTTTGCCATATTCTATTGGCCAGAAGCAAGTTATAAGAACCACCCACACTCACAAAAGGGAGTTACACGAGGTCATCGATCCCTAGGAGACAACCGGCGATGTCCGGGCCTTACTTTAAAAGTGCTGCAATAGTCCGTTCCCCCGAATGTGGGGAAAAGTGAGTCCTGAGTGTTGCTATTCTACAACAAAAATATGTTCCTAGGGTATTAGTTCTAAATTATCTCAATATTCCTCATTTAACAAAGAGCCCAGGGTTTATTTTTGACAAATTTTATTAGCTGCTCTTTTTGCTTGGTATTCATTTTAATCTCAATACACATGTGAGGTACAGAAGTGAGGAAAAGAACAGAAAAATGATAGCACTTTTCTTCACCTAACAACATGTAGTAGAAATTCAAGGTAATTGAAACAGACATCAGATTAAGGCAATTAAATTTTTATTTCTTTGTTTCTTTTATTTAGCTCCTAGCACTCAACTTTACATAAATTTACATAAAGACAAGGTAGGCTAGGATCTGGGATAAAGAAGATTGAGAAAACTTGACAACGATAAAATAAACATCTAATTTTATTTTTATTTGACGTTCAACCAAGAGACCAAATGTTAAAATCAAAACAAACCCTTAGGCTTGTATGTGCCGGTATCCAATGTACTCAACACAGCAGCAGTTTGTGTTGAATAAACAGCTTCTTGCCCGATGGAGAAAATAAAACAAATACCAGAAACAAATTCTGTCCTACCTTAGATTACAAACTTTTATGGTAATAGTAGCTACAGTAAACTAAAACTGAACTAACAGGCAAGGAAACTAAGCTACGTTTGTTTGTGAGGGTAAATCCTAAACATATTAAGATTTCTGTATAGGTTTTGATTTTGCAATTATAGAAACTAGGAGAATGCCTTTTAAAATTAATTAAATGGTGGAGTATTTATGTGGAATTACATGAACCATCGCCACATAATATGTGTTAATACAAATATTCTGTGTGTATCTTTCATAATGTCAGCAAAGAAGCATTATTCTATGTTTTCTTCCCATTAATATTCTCATGATATCAAACCCAAATCTAGAAGTCCATCATTGATTTGCAGAAATCCAAAATGGTTTTCACCATGAACATCACCTAGAAATTCCATTTATGTTCAGAATATGTAGCCTTACTTTTGAAGGCTTTATCTAGATGCACATCATCATTTTGATCTGTGACATTAAGAGAAAATCAATTTAATTTAAAAAAACGCACATTAAATTATTGGTTGGGGAAGGTTAATTTTCCAAAGTTTAGGATATTGAATTAATGGGGGGAGGGGGAAGGGACAAAAAAATGAAGTGCGTCAACTATTTATGTGCAAAGCAATTTATTTAGAAAAAATAGACAAGCAATAAAAATCAACAAGGTACAATTAACTTCTCAAATGTAACTTGAACTTATGATCTTCTCCTCTAATTGTGATCCTCCCCCCGTGCTCCCATCTCAGTAAATGCCATTTCCAGTGTGTGTGTGTGTCTCCGACTTGGAAACTGGGGGTCACCATTTCCATCTCCCTTGCTCACAGTGCCTGCGTCCAACCTATCACCAGGCCGTGCTGTTTTTCTTTATTCAGCGTGTATCTCAAATCGTCCTCTCTTCGCAGTAGTCCTAGAAGCCATCATCTCTTACCTCCACTATTTCATCATACCTCTTTCAACATGTACTCAGACATTCCTTATTATGGAAACCAGAAGCATTATTTAAAATACAAACTGGATTACATTATTCTTGGTTTTAAAATCCTCCAGTGCCTTTGTAATGAATTAAGGGTGATATTAAGAATCCTAAACAGGACAGATTTCTTCTGCATGTGCTTGTCCCTGAGCATCTCCCCACGCTTTCCCGGCCACCTCCTGCCTGCTCCGCTGCTCCCTCCCGAGGCCACCGCCACACGCCTGCCTCCCCAGACCCTGCTCTCTTCCCAGCCGCTGCACATGCAGTGCTTGATCAAACGCCTGGCCACAGGTTGCTTTCCTTGCTATGACTTTGCAGGTACAATATTCTGGGTAATACTCACTTATACTATGTTCACGTCAGTGTTATTTGTGTGGTTATCAACTTCCACTGGATTTTAAGAAATAAAAACCCAGAAAAGTTATTTGCTCCTTGCTACATTCCCAGTTTCTGGCACCGAGCTAGCACATACTAGGCGAAGAAAAGTATTGTTGAATATATACAGGGCTAAACAGTGGAGTGTGTGTAATTTTCTAAGAATGTTGCAATTATCTCGTGTGGTATAATTTGGAGAAAAAATAGAGGAACGCTGGGAATTTAAATTTGGAATCAATCTTAAAGTCTACGAGGTCGTACTTTTATAGCCACGTCTCAGGGAGAACCGGAGGCTTGTTAGATGTCATGCCATTAAACTCAGGACAGGGACGGATCGTGAAGTCTCCCCCCTCACATCTGGTGTCCGTGCTGTTGGTACCATTAACATGACAGCATAAATCTCTCTAACTCTCTTCTCAGTAATGTGGGTTTCACTTTTGTATCTGTAGGTCTTTGCAGTTAATCTCATTCCTGCACGAATCCACTCTTTGATTTCCAAAACACCACTAAGCGCTCTTTTTCCCCTCTACATCTCTGACCACTCTGTTTTCTCCAATTGTTGCTTAAATGGAGCTGTTGTTCTGATTTGCTCTCCCACCCTTGCCATCCCCTATCACACTTCAGGTTGATTCCACGTATTTCAAATCCTTTGGGATCTAAAATTTAAATTCCAAGGTGATCTCTTTTTTATGTTTTCCCAAACTCAGTAGCCATCTACCAGAGAGTCCTAGTAGTGGAAGCTGGAGATAGTAGTAGTAGTTGGAAATTTCATATGTCCTCAACAAAGTCATCGTTTACTCTTCAAAATAACCTTCTCCAATCTGAGACTTGATGGACAGCATCGTCATTCCTAACTGGCACGCCCACTGCCTGAACAGTGCCAAGTAGCTCCTCTCTGTCCTTCTCACTCGGCCCCACGACAGTCAGCTTCTCCTCCTCAGAGGCTCTCACCGCAGTATTTCCAGGCTCTGTGCCCCGTCTTCCTCTCCTGCGACACCCTCACTGCTGCCCTCTCTCCCCACTCCGTGATATCATTGCACCAACTTCATCGGGCAGCTGGCTGTGTCCTCTTCACGCCACCTGTCATGGTGCACCCAGCTTCCTTTACAAACAAAAGGAGCCTGTTGCTTTTAATCAAATGGCCTTACGAGTAAATATTTCACTTGTCTTTACCATAAAATGCAAATCTATTTCTTAAGATTCTTGGTCACAAGTGACAAAACCACACTCAAATTAGAAAAGAAGAATGTAATCCAGAATCCGTGGCTCAGAGGCTGAGCGCTGTCCTATGAATCAGGGGGTCCCAGTTCCCTTCCCAGTCCCCAGTCATGCAGGAGGCAGCCAGCCAATTAATGATTCTTTCTCATCAATGACATCTCTCTCTCCATCCCTCCCCCTTGCTTTCTGAAATCAATCAAATCTATCAGGATGACATATACTATATATATCTTTTTTTTTTCTTAAAGAAGAATGTATTGTCCCATGGGGTCTAAGGAAGGAATGAACCTACTACTGAAAAGATAAAGGTACAGCTGGACCTCAGATGTCACTGAACACAGCTACTCAGACACCACTGAGCACTTTCTCCTTCTTTGTCTCCCATTTCCCTAAATGCCAGTGTCATTCTCTCTCACTGTATACTCTCTCCTGCAGTGAGGGAGAATATTAGCTATAGATAGGGGCCTCAGATTTATGGAAAATAATACATTTTATTCAAATTGAGGTTATGATAATGTTTAGTTTTCTAAAACACATTTTTTAAAATAATCACAAAAAGGAAAACAAGTGGGACCAAAGCAAAGAAATACTAGAAAAAGAAATTCCTACAAAATTATTGAACTTTAACTATAAATCAAAAGTTCTTAAGTACTTAAGCAATTTAACCAATGAATCTATATCTATCTATCTATCTATCTATCTATCTATCTATCTATCTATCTAAATTGCACTGCTTCAGACATATTACAAAATTTGAAATTTATTTTCTCTTTAGTAGTATAAATTGACTTGCAAGAAAGCTGCAAACATCTTTCAGATAAAGAGGATGAATTGTGGTTTCAGGAAATACTGACAGTCCATTGTTGTTTCTGCAGGAAAAGTCTACAGTGTTTTTGTTGTTCAAGATGGGCAGCCGATCTCTCCTACTGTTGTTTTGTTAGCAGAGTCATGCAATTGACAATGGCATTCAGAAGAAAGTGGCATTTCTCAATACTCCTTAATTTCCATATGTAGCCCCGGACTTAGCACAGTATGTGCCTGTATCTAATTTGCTTCCTTTCTCACTCGTACATAAAATATATGGTTTCTAAATTGGTTTAATGGAAGCAATTATCGGAATGATATTCACTGGAAGTGCTGTGTGTGAGGAAAATGCATAAAAATAGGAAATGCATTTTCTAGATAGACTTGTATAGCCATTTAAGCTCAAGAAGTAAGCAGATCAGCACTAGGCAATTGAACCGCTTTCTTATTAAGCCATCATGAGTTCAATGTGTTCCTTTAGAACCTAAAGGACCCTAAACCCCTTGAGGATTGTTGGGGCTTTGTTTTGTTTAATATGAAATTCCCATTGCCACAAACAAGGAAACATTTGCCTATCATTTCATGACTATGTACTTACTGACATTCATATGTCTAATTGTATTGTCTTTTTCTTTTAAACTGCTAAAAAAAAAAAGAGAGAGAGAGAGGATGGCTAGTTCCTGAGTATCAGTTATGTCCACTTCAGTCGCACCAGTCGATCTCAAGTATTCAGGGAACATTTTCCCTACCGTCTCTTTTCATGCCAAACTTACACCCCCATTTGTTCTCCTTAAACTTGAATCTCATAGCCCATCACTTGTTTACAGAGTAAAGCAATATCAAAATTTTCTTCTAAAAGGATAAGAATGGAGATATTTATAATGCTTATCAAAAGAAAATATTAACTACAGGGAGGTTTATTTTTGAGAAGTAACCCCCCAAAAAAAACTGTTCTTTGAAGTATGAAAAAAAAAGGAATAGAAGATAAGAGGATTGATAAAGTATCAGTAGAAGGTAGGTAGAGGGATTCATGTGTGCAGTCTACTTGTTGATCACACATTTGTGGAATTATAGGAATATATTTTTAACTAATATACCTCAAAATTAGAGCCATCACAACATTTTACATGAACTTGCATAAAAACTCAAAATGTAAGTTATTTCTCATGAACCTATCCTATATAATAAAAGGGTAATATGCAAATTGACCCTAACAGCAGAACGACTGGGAATGACTGGTCATTATGACACACACAGACCACCAGGGGGCAGACGCTCAATGCAGAAGCTGTCCCCTGATGGTCAGTGCGCTCCCACATGGGGGAGCTCTGCTCAGCCACAAGCTAGGCTGATGGCTGCCAGCACAGTGATGGTGGTGGGAGCCTCTCCCGCCTCCTCAGCAGCACTAAGGATGTCCGACTGCAGCTTAGGGCTGTTCCCTGCTGGTAAGTGGACATCCCCTGAGGGCTGCTGGGCTGCCAGAGGGATGTCTGACTGCTAGCTTGGGCCCGATCCCCAGGGAGTGGGCCTAAGCCAGCAGATGGACATCCTCAGAGGGGTCCCAGACTGCAAGAGGGCATAGGCCGGGCTGAGGGACCCCCCTGAGTGCACAAATTTTTGTGTACCGGGCCTCTAGTGTTATATAAATGTAGAGGGGAAAAAATAAATACTTTCTCCAACATATTATTCTATGCAAAATGTGAAAAAAACTTCAGAAACTCAAGAAAATCACAACTATATCAGAATAAAAGGTGATTAGAAATGTAAGAAACTAGTGGTAGTTTAAAAATGATTGTAAAATTTTGAAAAGTATTATAAAAATTTAAAGTACATGTTAAAGTAATTGAATATAAAAAGATAGTGATAAATATGCAATATAAAATTTACTCTGGGTCTCTCCATTCGCTAAACAACCTATAGTAAAGTCTGAAATTATTTTAACCCTTATTTCAAAACAGCAGTTTTTTTTGTATGAAAATTTGAATACAGGAAGAAGAAACTCTTCATGCTCTTTATAAATTGTCTAAGAATTTGTTTCACAATTTCCTGCAAGTGATTGTGCTTTAAACAGTACCTATCTTAATGGCCAAGGGCAGACTTTAAATGTTCCAGGCAGAAGTCAACCTGCAGATAAACACCAAATAATTAGTTTTTTTGTGTATAATTCAGAGAGAATCTAATGATTAAGGATAACTAAACAAAACTAATATTTGTTAAGTAAAAACTACCATGTGTCTTCTCCCTTGTATTCCTGCATTCTAGATTGAACAATGCAGTCATTAGAAAGGTAACCCCAAGGGTCAGGATGGGCCACAGTCCAACAGCAAACTGTCTTTCCTGCAATTTCTCTTATGATGCATCCATCTAAATAGATATTTCCTAGAAAGTACTTCATTCTTCCTGCTTTGTTTCTTTCTATTAGATTTTACATTTCCCCAATTTGTTGGAATCTTTGTATTTATTAATGATCACAAATATACAATATCTCCACATCCCTGGTTTCCTGAGCAGGAAGTAATTATCCACTCATATCAATCTCTTTAAAATGTTATGGTATGTGACCACCCATTAGATTATGTTTGTTAATAATAACTTGTGTATTGCTGTGTAATCTCCACTAATAGATTTTAAGGTCTCTTAGAATAATTAATTATTTTCTTTTTGCCTATTCACACCTAAAAAGGCACCTTGCACATGGTAATCTTTCAAGTAAATGTTTCCTGAATAAATATTCTGACCTCATAAAGAGACAGAGTGTCATCTAGTTTTGATTAAATTCCAAAAATACAGTGCAAAAATGTCAAGATGCTTTGATTAAAGTTCCTAATTGTTTAATTATCATTAGGAAAATGTATAAGTAGCCTCATTACATCATTGTCACCTTCAGTCACTTTTCATTTATACTTAGAACTCATTGTCAAAGAATGACATTCTAGGATTTGGGACCAGTCATTAGGAAAGTCACTATAATTAACAGGATATTTCTCATGAAATACGTTTTGATTATTGGCAGCATTTTGTATGTAATCAAACCAAATTATGACACTTAGCATTTAATCAAAACCAATTATCAAAAGAAGGTTATTTTGTACAAATTTTCTTTGTGTTCATAGTCACTTAATGCTTAGAAGGTGGTTAGCATTATCAAGTAAACTCTATGCTTATTACTTTATTTTAATTATATATCCAGCATTCTTTTATTTTGGACAATATATTATATGGACACAAATGTTTTTTATTAATTAAATTATTATAGAAATTTATTCAGTGACACTTAAAATATAATTCCATCTTCTATATGGTAATACTAATTTTAATAACTTTCTATAAAGGAAAATTCTATTTTTATCCAGTAATGGAATAGATTTTAGATATGTATATTTTCAATATGAGTAGAGAAAAAAATTCTTGACCAAAATTTTTATCTTTTTAAATGTTTATCTATCATATTTAAAATTATTTTATGATTGATATCATTAACATTTTAGTTTATTGCATATCTTTGAATATAACTGTTAACTCATGATGCTTTCCAAATGAGTAAATTTTCTTTCAAGTTCCACTACTTAAACAAGTGGTTTTGTTAGAACTTCATTTAAAATAATATTAATTTCCATTTTAACTTGATTTCTTTCTTAGGTCATATATCTGATTTCTGAATAATGTAAAGAGATATATATATGAAATAAGAATACATAATTCTAAATAAAATTCATTTTAATTTAATAAAATAAATTAAAATTGAAAATTAAAAATTGATAAAAATAATATGCCAGAAAATAGTGATTTACTCTTACATGCCAGTAAAGAGTGTTTTACTCTAATTTGTAGAGTTTTATAATTCATGTATTTTAATAATTATGTAAACAAATTAATATAAAAGGGTATAAAAGCACAACAAACAGAATCACAAAAAGGAACAGTAAGATAATATAAATGTATTTAAACTCATTTTCAATATAAAAAGATGTAACTGAGCAGAACTTTTCAAACTTGCACTAAAAGTGATAAGATGTGTCAGATGCTACTAATGCACTGGTCCTATTGCCTGAGAACATATCTAGAGCACTAGACAACTGCCTTTTTAAAGGCTCATGTAGAAAGTTTTCGTTCATAAACATGTCTAAATATTGATTTTGTTATAGTGTTTTTATACATGCCATATATCAGATTAAGAGTGATTGATAAAACTGATTATTGTTCAGATTGACTTCTAGTGTACTTTACTTTTATACAGTCAATATTTTTTTAGAAATTAATTTACAGAGTTTACCTTTCTATTGCTTTATGTTAATTTTGAATCTTTTTTTTTTCATCAAAAATTACATTCAGGGCCAGTGTATCATGCAGGGACTGGACTTACTTCCTATGTAAACAGCTAAAAAAATGGACAAACTATATAAAACGATGGTCTTCCAGATTGGCCATAAGTCAGTGAAGCTCAGTGCCCTGAGGGGGGGGGAGGGGGGTGGGAATTCCTGAGGTAGATCTGCAGTAGCTGCACTGGCTACAGTGAAAGGATGTCCAGGACATGTGGCCAGAAAGGGTGACCTAAGCAGAAAATTCTCAGGGAACAGAGCAGTCGATTATACAATTTTTCAGATAAGGCACCTGGAAATAATATTTTAACACTGTCACAGAACCAGTACTAAAACCCAGTAACCTGCAAATTAGTTTGGTATATATTTTGTCAAATAGAATGTCTTATTTAAATTGGAAATGAGATAATTATCCTATAAATTACACTGATGGGTATTATTTTTGACACTGGTGAAGAAAGAGGACTAATCCATAAAATGTTTGATATTTTAAGTTTTATAGATTATCAATATTTTTATATAGCATTCTATGTTATTCATTTGTCAACAGTAAGAAAATCTACACATGCAGCTTGCTGCATTGCTTGTCTGGATAGCATATTGCTTAATCAACCATTTAAAGTTGTTCGAACAAGAGATAAATATGCATTCATGTTTGGACTAAAACCACAAAAATAGTTTCATAAAATGAACATATGGTTTTCTTTGAGGGCACCTTGTGAAACATTCAACAAATCTACTCAAGGTTTTTTCAACTCTGATTCTGTCAGTTCTGATGTCCTTAACGCCCTAGTCTCAAAATATTTTACTGTTATGTTTGTATTTGCACAATCTTAGGTACTAATGGATTAAGAGACTTGTATGGACTATGAAAAAAGGGAAATCCATTTTCATACAAGGTTTTTGATCCCCACTTAAATAAGTTTTTTAAACAATAGCAATTTTATTTACATGGTAACCCAAAATCAAAGTTTCAATTTAGTAAATATTAAAAGCAAAATTTTGTGCAAAGATTTGCAAAATGGTAATTTCTAATTTTCAGTGATTCAGAAGGAAAGTGGACACTTGTATCAGCATTAGTTCTAGGATTCATGGCGTTGCATAATTTTATCACTGAAGTTGTGATCATCATAATTAACCAGTTATTAGTATTGATAATATTCATAATGGGAAGAAAGCAAGGGGGGGGGGCGGGACTGGGCTTTACTATGGAGCAGAGACTCTGGGCAGTGGCTTTAATCCTAGTCCTGCTGAAGACAAGATTGGACTTTGTCCATGGCGAGCGGAGGGAGATGGGGCCTTGGAAGGGAACCCCTTACTTTTACATCATCAATAAAGCTTTCCACAATGCCTCATCCTCCCGCAGGGCCTCAGGAAATTCCTCTCCCAGCGGCACCCTAAGAACTCCACTTCCACGGGTAACAGGTGGGGACACAGAGGGCACCCCACCATTAACCAAATGCTTCGCAAGGATCCTGGTCTGAAACTAATTGTATCTATATCTATTTATCATTTTATCATTTACCTGGCTACTCAGTAAATGCGTGTTGAGTATTCTTGGATTGTTCCAGAAGCAAGGCACTTCGATACATTGTGGGGTACAGTGCATAGACAGTTGAATATCTTTGATTCAGGAATGCAGCATCCAAGAGCCTAGTCCAGTGGTCGGCAAACCGTGGCTCGCGAGCCACATGCGGCTCTTTGGCCCCTTGAGTGTGGCTCTTCCACAAAATACCACGTGCGGATGCGCACATACAGTGCGATTGAAACTTCGTGGCCCATGCGCAAAAGTCGGTTTTCAGGAAGGAGATGGACAAAACAAGTACACAAGACAAGTGTGGATGGGAGAGTTGGAAGGAGTCGACCTCAGTGAACATACCTCCATCAGATTGAGGACGTTTTTAGCAAAGGCCAGCTTAGTAGTACCCTAATTAAGTTAATAACAATGTACCTACCTAGATAGTTGAAGTTTAAAAAATTTGGCTCTCAAAAGAAATTTCAGTCTTTGTACTGTTGATATTGGGCTCTGTTGACTAATGAGTTTGCCAACCGCTGGCCTAGTCTAAGGGGCGTGGCGGGGGGGGGATGAAGGGTATGTACAAAAATGTAGCTAAAAGGATGTGCATTGTTGAGAATAAATAATGAAGCATGCCATGCTAAAGAACAGGCACTTCTGTGAGGTGGCCTTATCAACAGTGGCACAGGAGCACAGAACCTCTTGTTAGTGGAATCCAAGCATGTGTTTCTCTATTCCTCATTGTGGTCGCAGAGGCACTGACCTTCTGCTTCTAAGAATAAGGCCTGCAATTGTGGTCCAGCTCACCTTGGCTCGCATGGCAGTGAGCGTCTGAGCACGTTGGGGTTTCATGTTCTCTCTTCTTGCATCGGTCCAGTGGATTTCCTCAACCTCTTCTCCCCGAGATGTTGATACCAGCCAGGTCTTGTGGCTCTGAATGACTTGGTCCTACTTCTTTGTAGTTTGTGTTTAGAAGAGATACATTGCAACCAAGCATGTTGCAAATACTGTCCATGAGTGTGCAGTTTTTATATGCAAATTATGGAATTTTAAAATTAAGGTTCTGTCATAGCCACCATGTTCCAAGAATTCCTATACTCATTCTTTCAAACATTAAAAAAATGATTTTTTTTTTTTTTGGCAAAAGATAGTGGGAAAACCATTGATAACAATTCCTAAAATAAAATTATAACAAAAACAATGGACAATAAAGACGTTATCACATATGTCTGCACATGAGTAATACAGAAGATATAAAAAGTAATACAATTGATTGACTGTCACAATGATTAACATGTAGGTTTTTAATGTAGGTAGGTGTTTTTTCAAAAAATTGCTTTCCATTATATCTGATTACTGTGGCATAGACAGCTTTCTCTTGAAGCTAATTACTCCCTGGGATGCGTGTACCTTACAATCAATAAAAATTGCATGACCTTTGCGTGAAAGGTTGCAAATTTTCCATAACAGCTGAGCAAATGATGGAAACAGACTTGCAAAACAACTACCTATAATTAGTGCATGGATTTGAGTTAACAACACAAATTTGCATTTATGACTTTGAGCCATATACTTTGCTCATAGGTTTTTTAAAAAATAATTTTAAATGAGTGATTCTAATGCTAATAAATTATAGGTTACTATTTAATTTTCTTTGTTTTACTCCTACACTCAGTCTTCCTGATTGATGGTAACGTTCAAGTAAAGAATTGGCAATAAACTGAATTAATTTCCTGGTACTCTAATATGTCAATTATTAGCTTCAGAAATCACAAAGAAAAGTAGAGTTAAGAACATAATAATAAATTATTAGTAAAATGAAGATAAGAGACCTGTAAAACCATTAATAACAGGATTAGGTAAACCTATTAGAGTCCAGAGCCTATAACTTTTTAAAAGTCTTTGTTAATGACAAGTAACATCGTTATTGCCTTTCCATTAGTTGGTTTTAATGATCAGGATGAATATCTCTCAGCAGGTAAGAACTTTGAAAGCTTGGTGCTCTTACATTGTAAACTCCTTACTGTAACATGGGACACAGGATTGTTATTAGCGCTGCAGAACCTGTACAGAGTGAGAACTTAGTACATGCTAACTGCCTGCGTTTATAACTCCATGGAAGCAAACCCCAGCTTGCCATATCCATGATTTTCACAAGCTCTCCTGGCTCACTGTGGGCACATAGAAAACACTGCTCCTTTGAGATCACTAGGGGTGTTCGTTCTTTCTCCCCAGATAAGATAAGGAAGGGGAAGGGGTACTTCCAAAACCTGGGATCTGAAAATCAAATCAAGCCTTTATTGTTATCATTATTTATTTATTTATTTTAATCCTCATCATTGTTATTAATGTGTGTGTGTGTGTGTGTGTGTGTGTATGTGAGAGAGAGAGAGAGAGAGAGGAAGGGAGAAGGACGGAGAAAGAGAGAGAGAGATAACATCAGTAGGTGTCTCCTGCATGCGCCTGTGTTACTAATTGGGGTTACTAGCTGGGACTTTGGTTCTTCTCATCAACACAGAAAAGGTTTTAATCAGCAAAAATGAAAGTGAAGCCAAGTGGGATTTATTGAAGATACACTCCAAGCGAGGAGAGACCATGGCCCCGAACTCTGGGGTTATGTGGTTTAAACTAGAGGCACAGTGCACGGATTTGTGCACCTGTGAGGTCTCTCGGCCTTGCCTGCAGAGATTGGGCTGAAACTGGCTCTTTGACATTCCCTGAGGGGTCCCAGATTGTGAGAGAGTGCAGGCCAGGCTGGGGGACCCCTGATTGGGACTGGGAAGGGACTGTGGGAAGGCTCCAGGACCTGTCCGGCCCCATCTCCCCAAGTCCCGATCGGCCAGACCCCAGCACCAAGCTGACCTACCGGTTGGAGCATCTGCCCCCTGGTGATCAGTGGGCATCATAGCGACTAGTGGAATGGCTGAATGAATGGTCGGCCACTTAGCATATTAGGCTTTTATTATATAGGATGGGGGATTTTCTGGGTGAAGACTGTCATTTGCATTCAGGGATGATTGATAGAAAAGGGTTATATAACTAAATTTCTTTTCTGCATGCCCTTACCCGTAATGCATACAGAAAAACCCAGGGGATGGGGCAAAACTGCAATGCAAATATGCAAATTTCATTATAATTAGTCCAGGGCCTAGTAAGGTCTATTGAGGTCACGTCCTTTTCCTCTGAGCTTGTGCCAAGAACTGGCTGGTTCTGAACCTGCCTGCTCGCGGTCTGCTGGCTGCTGGGCCGCCCATAGAGAGGGGGTCTGAAGGCCGTGTTGATCTTGACCCCAGGGCAGGCCCCACCCTAGCCACTCATGTCTAACTTCCTACCTAATACCTGGACCAGGGATCAAACCCGCAGCCTGGCATGTGCTGTGAATGGGACCCTGGCCCGCGACCCTTTGCTGTATGGAAGGTCACTCCAACCAACTGAGCCATACCGGCCAGAGCTAGAAGTTAAGCCTTTAAATATTATATCTACTGGGTGAGCGTAGGTAAGAAGACTACCTTAGTGAGTAGTCTCCGACAGGACATCCCCAAGAACTTCGCTAAGCCTCTACATGCATTTTCTTATTAATAGAGTTTGTTTTCACATGCTGCTTGTTTAGCTCTTTACTTTTCATTTCTTCCTCTAACCATCTCTGCTATGATTTTGTTTTATTTGTTAAAATAGAGATAGCAATACTTTGCACTGCGTAGCTCACTGCTTTAAATGTATTACACAACGTACAAAGCGTCGGGCAAGCATTATTACAGAGCACAAATGGAAGGTAAAGTCACGGCAGTCCTTCATGCCCATAAAATATTGAATTTACTCATATAGAAGTTTCTCTTAGATATGTAATCCTATGAATTATTCACTAGATTGAAGCTATTAGTAGAGTTGGAAAATACAACACTTTCAGGGAAACGTGTTGAACAAACCTCATGCATAATTAATGGTGCATGCCATTGTGAGCATTGTCTTGTTGAGTTGGAGGTCAGGATTAATGAATGGCTTAAGTGACAGGACAAATAATGGATATTGGCTCTTCAAATTTTAATGGCAATTTTACATGGTAACTTATTAGCAGCCTTGCTGATGAAGATGACCATTCACATAAAAATACCTCTGTTTTTAATAGCTTGCTTTCTTTGCTATTCAGATTCTTTAAGTATCTCTGAAAGTACCTGGGCACATAAAGATCTGGCTCTCCTAGTTCATATCTGTTTGTATCTTTAATGTGTTCTTTTGTATATTAAAGTGAACACTCAATATGCAAAACCATTCCAGGAATAAATTATTCCCACTCTTTTCAGCAGTTAGGGAAGTTCATTTGAAAGTTAATGCTGTGACGGCCTTAGGTGAAGTGCTAATGAATCAGCCTCGGATGGCACGTGACCTTCTTGGCTGTCTTACCAGGACATTTTATAAATGTGTGTTATGTTCCTTATGCTTCTGGGTGTCATTCAAAAGTCCCAACATTAGAATTATTTGCCTAAACCAATTGGTCGCCATGTGCAAAACACTCTTTTTAAAATCCTTATAGTCGAACTGTGTTTCCTCCGTACATTTTTGTATTATTATCTATTTTTATCGGCTATAAAACTAAGAAGATTCATTAGTACTGACTCTCAGGTAGAGCAACATAGGATGACATACTTATATCAAATATTTTTATACATTTGAGCTTATATGAGGGTCAAACTCAGGTAGATTGGAATCAAATATAGGTTAATGTACATATCCATATCCCATTCTATTGCCTTATGACATCCTAGTTTCAAACATATTCTATGTCTCAAAATTCCCATCATAAATACAAATATTGGTAGTGTTCACTTTGCTCTGACAAAGACAATTTAGGAAGGAAGCGTTGAAAGCCCCACTTTAATTTTTCACTAAATTCTGGTGCTGTCCTGAACTTTTCCTTCTTAATGTATTCATAAAAGTAATTGGGTCCCCAGCAAACCACTCAGATGTTTTCTGACCTCCTGTGACTTTCAGGAATGAGAGTGACACAAGGAGAAAGGAGACTTCAACCGTCATTAATCAATGGGTTGCTTTCCTTAAAAAGACAAAGTAAAAGGCTGCATTTAAATTTAGCAATGCTGTCAGGTGCCTAAAAGTCATAATGACCCAGGGTTCTTTCCTAATTGCATCTTCTCACACAAAGGTAACATGCAGAGAATGATCAGAGAGCATAAGGGCTCTAAATTTTACAAACACCTAAACATTTTTTAAAAAGGACATTTTGAACATGTTAAAAAGCATTTCATCCACATTCTAAAGGTGATAGGTCCAATACGCTAGTCGATAAGCCTGAACAAACTGCAAAATGTTCAACTCTGCTAACACTATAGCATGAACAACTTGCTTCATGTTCCATGAGTTTGAAATATTCTCTCCATTGGTGTCTCTGTTTTGCTTATCATTTATTTACATCAGGGTGGACTCATGGATATTTTACCTCTTGATAATAATTCAGCACGTCATCATTTTTTGGTTGTGGCTGCTCAAACTCTTCCCTCTTGGCTATTGAAAGTTTTTCAGTTGACGTTTTGCTGCTTTGATATACCTCCATGGGGGTCATTGTCCTGTTATGTTTGTCTTGCTTTTTAGCACTTCCTTGCTTTCTGTTGCTATAAGATACTCCAGGCTCATCTTGTTTACTCCCTGTTCCAGCCCTAGAATCAGCCATTTGCATTCCCCCCCGCCCCCCGAGGATGAGAAATCAATTTCTAGGTGATGAGGGGCTTCTTGCTACTGCAGTGTCTTCCCTGCGAAGACCTCTCCACTGTTAGAGCAATGAGGTACATGTGCATGCGAACCTGTGCCTGCACACTCATCCATAAGTACTTGCACGGGGATCCATCTTTATAGTAGGTGTCTACTGGTGTCCCCAGCTCTTATCTAGGGGACCCTGTTAGGCTTGCCCTGTGCTTCTCTGCAGTCACCACCCCAACCATGAGAAACTTGTCTCCCAGCATCCCTCATCTCCTTACTTCATGGTTTACTCCCAGGACACAGGGATACTGGGTCCAAATTGTTCACCTATACTCCCCTGGTTGAAACCTTTACCAACTAAAGCCCAGTGTCCTGTGCACAGTGCCTTTTGCCTTTAGTCTTACAGGCTCCACGCATTTCTAAAATCACTGAGGTCTGCACTGTTCCACTCCCCTTCCCTCAGTGAGGTGATTCCATTTGTAATGCAATTAGATTAGTTTGTCATCGTCTGCATTCCTCTCTGGGATCCTGTGGCATCTGAAATGATGTTTTAAATGGCATACATTCAGGTTTATTCTGTACGCTGTACAGTTCTGTGGGTGTGGATGAATACAGAGTCTTTATCCACAATGATATCATCATTCAGAATAGCTTCACTGCCCAAAAATAACCTGTGTGGGACATCCCTTCCACCCTCCCACATCCCTAAATTCCTTGCAATCACACATCTGGTTACTGCCCTTTTCAAGAATGTCATAGAAATAGACCCATGTGTTACATAACCTTTCAGCCTCATTTCTTGCAGTCAGTGATTTTGTGTCCTCTATTTGTGCCCTCCTAGCTTTGCCCTTAGCTTAATTGCTGAACCGCTCATCTTTCGTTGAGTTTTGTTTGGTTTAGATTTTTGTGTATGTGTTCGTGTCTTTTTGTTGTTACTCACCACCTGGACCATCAGTTTAGCCCTCCTCTGCTCCCTAATTTATGGAAATATATTTAGCTCCGTATGATAGCTAGTAGCAATTGCATTACGGGCTTTGTATGTGGAATATATTAAATGTTTGAAAATGTTTGCTTCTTTTATATATGCTTCTTTTATTTTACAATGATCCGTGGTAACCTCATGTTCCCCTTTCATTTTTGTCTTTCTTCTGTTTAAATCTATTGATTTTATTTTGTAATTAATGTTTATCCTCTTCACTCTCTTCCCTCCATCTCTCTCCTTTTCTCACTCTCATCTTATCTGTTTCTTTTAGTGAATGCAAAGGACATCCAAAAAGTACAAGCCAGGGATGCAGCTATATATCTTACAATGCAAAGGACAATATCCTCGTAACAAATAATCACCTTGCCTAAAATATCAATGGGGCTGAGACTGAAAAACCCATTTTAAACAGGCTTTATATTTTTTCCTATACATTCTAATTCTGTAGAAGATCTAGATATACTAGTACACTAGGCATTTGCATGCATAATTCGTGTAAATTGAGGCATCAGGTTTAATGAATGTATTATTCAGTTTTACCAAATTGATTTAGAGTATTAATGTAAACAGGATATTTTAATTTAATTAAATTTTTAACCTCAAACGCTATCACAGAGAAATGACTTGGTGTGCTCATTAGAATCAGTTTTTCTTTGTCTATCAGGCATGTAATGACCAGAAGAGTTGGGCAATAAAATGTTGAGTATGTTTTGCTGCACATTAAAAGATTTTTCCCAGAATTTTGCTAAGTAATTAACTTTGATACCATGTTTTCTGAAATTATTTATTTTTACTAGTAAGAGAATTAGATGATTTATACATTTTTTTTCTTAAATAAAAATTAATTCTAGAACAAAAGAGACAAGTTGAATTGAGTAACAATTGATTTATAATACTTTTCTGGGCTGAAAACAGGAATATGCACACTATCTTAGTAACAATAATTATTTATTGAGCACTTACTACATTCTAGGCATTCTGGTATATACTTTGGACTCATTTAATTCTCCAGCACATATTCCCATAGACATAGTCCCATAGACAAACACATGGAGAAAATGTCATCGACCACATTTTCATGTGAAGAAAAAAAAAAGGTTAATAAGGTAAAATGACATTCAGAATATTTTCTTGTGTAAAGGTTATGAAGCTAAAATCAAATCCAGTTCTACCTGATTAAAACCCATTTTATTAAACATTTGCTGTACTGATGATACTGACAGAAACAACTAAACAGAGTATCAATTTAAAACAATCTGCTTGTCACCTGGCTGGTGTGGCTCAGTGGTTGAGCATCAACCAATAAAGGGCGTGTATGAAGCAGCTGATGGATAATTCTCATCATTAATTTTTCAATCTCTATCTGCCTCTTCTTCCCTCTCTCTGAAATCAAGAAAAATAAATTATAAAATAATCTGCTTGTCCGTAACTATAGCATGAGGTTGATGAAAGTCATTCATATGCTATTATTGCTCTGATTTTGATACCTTAACCATATGGATACACTATAGGCATATGATTATGATAGAAACATGTTGGTTCAAGAGGTGTCCACTATTACTAAATCTTCTAATATTTTTATAATTTTTCACCTTTAAACTTACAAATGTGATTTGAAAATATAAATGTGGTTTGTAAACACGGCGAATTATATCTCTATAAATAATTGCTTTGTTTCCTTTGGTTCTTCTGACAAAGGAAATTTCTGAAAAGTAACATTAAAATTTATCATTGATCTCAAAGAACTATTATGAATGAATCAATTGCAAAAAACTACTAAGTGCTAGTCTCATTTCCATAGAAATGGTCTCATTCTGACTAAATACTGAAAATGTATGAGGACAGTATTGTTTAGAGTAAGTCTTGCGGCACTTTCTTTCCCACTAACTCATATAAATGTCTTCTCTCAGCTTTAAAATTAAATGATTTGAATTCATCACGCACACTAGGAGATACTCTCCGAGTTTCGCTCTGAACTATTAGTTCCATTATTTGTGTAAGTTTATTTAGCCCTATAATGACAATGAACTGGGTCGAATCAAATACTGCTTGCATATTTTTAAATAAAATATGTTTCTTTTCAAAGTTGTGAGCAACATTTACATTTTTTCTGTCTATTGGTTTAATAAGTAAATATGCAAGATGTTGAGGTGCATCCAAATAGATTATTGTATAATAAACACAACCTTTTTTTCCTGTCCCTTGACTGACGCCTCAAGTCTAATAAGTTCTGTCATCTCAGACATTCACAATCACAGAAATGCCCAGCTTGTGTGGCTCAGTGGTTGAGTGTCAACTTTTGAACCAGGAGGTCACGGTTCAATTCCCAGTCAGGGCACATGCCCAGGTTGCAGGCTAGATCCCTAGAAGAGGGCGTGCAGGAGGCAGCTGATTGATGATTCTCTCTCATCACTGATGATTCTTTCTCTCTCTCCCTCTCCCTTCTTCTCTGAAAGCAATAAAAGGAAAGAAAGATATACCCGTGCTATGGAAGGGCACCGGCAGGTGTCCATTCACTTGTACAGGGATCACTAATAACATCTCTTGTTTTCTCCTCTTCGTGCTTTTGTAGGAAAAGAAATGTTTTCACAACTTTGTCTGATGGTATATGAGAATCATCAATTTATGGTGCCTGCCATTCGTTAAACAAAATAATTAGTAGTTTGATATTTTTTCAAAATTAGCTTGTTACCTCTAATCTCCATAGTGCCAAATGTAAGTATTTTAAAAGTCCTCATGATACATAAATAGGAAATACAAAACATCTGCACAAGAAAACAAAGACTTTTGTTACTTTCCAAGTAAAAAGTCCAGAGAAAAATATCATATATATACTGAGTGGCCAGATTATTGTGACCACCTGACATTTGTAGGCAAATTAGCTATAATTTCGCGCTGAGGTTGCTAGAGGGCCAGACAATTATAAATAGGGAAGCAGGTTGTTTACCACCACAGTAGAAGTTATTTTTTTTTCTGAAGATATGGGTAAACAACGCAATTTAACACCTTTGAATGTGGGATATATTTGAATGTGAGTGGCCATTTATTATGACCACCCCATCAGTACTTCGTTGGGCCACCTTTTCCCTTCAATACTGCGGCGATTCTTTTTGACATTGACTCCACGAGATGTTGAAAGGTGATGCGAGGAATCTGACACCATGCCTGATGAACAGCACTGTCCAGTTCTGTGAGATGTGATGGCTGTGGAACCAGCTGCCTGATGGCTCTTTTAACTTCGTCCCACAAATGCTCAATTGGATTGAGATCTGGTGATTGTGGGGGCCACCTAAGCAAGATAAATTCTCCCTCATGTTCTTGAAACCACTCCTCCACAATACGAGCACCATGGCATGGCACATTGTCCTGTTGGAAGAAGCCATCTCCATTGGGATACGCCATCAACATGATAGGATGAACTTGATCAGCAATGATACTTAGGTATGTTGTGCTATTCAGACGTTGTTCCACACGAATTAAGGGGCCCAAATCATGCCAGGAAAACATGCCCCAAACCATAACACTGCCCCCACCAGCTTGAAGGGTTGTACTCATGCATGTGGGGTGCATGTTTTCATGCTGTTTCCGCCAAATTCTCACTCTGCCATCTGCATGATGCAACTGGAAACATGATTCATCGGACCACATGACTTTTTTCCAATGCGCGACTGTCCAATCCTTGTGTTCCTTTGCGAATTGGAGACGTTTTATCTTGGTAGCTGCAGACAGCAAAGGTGTTCGAACAGGCCTTCGGCTTCCATATCCCATACGATGCAGGTATATGGCTAATTTGCCTACAAATGTCAGCTAGTCATAATAATCTGGCCACTCACATTCAAATATATCCCACATTCAAAGGTGTTAAATTGCGTTGTTTACCCATATCTTCAGAAAATTATCACTTCTACTGTCATGGTAAACAACCTGCTTCCCTATTTATAATGGTCTGCCCTCTAACAACTTCAGTGTGAAATTATAGCTAATTTTCCTACAAATGTCAGGTGGTCATAATAATCTGGCAGTGTATAGTGTGTGTGTGTGTGTGTGTGTGTGTGTGTGTGTGTGTGTGTGTAAGCAAATTGTCCCCTCTGGAGATCACCCTGGATACCAGGTGTTCAATCACTCGCTATAGTAAGGCCCCAGCCAGCAGCCTGAAGGCCCCAATGGGCCCAGATCGCCTGCCAGGCCTAGGGACCCTACCTGTGCATGATGTTGTGCACCAGGCTTCTAGTAATCACCATAAAGGGGAAAATTAGTAAAAATAATTGCATATATTTATTATAATTTTCACTCCCTTGAGACCTACTATTTTCCATGTACTATACCGAGTACTTTATTTGTAGTCAGTGGCCCTCACAATAATGTTAATTTGACAAAGGCTCACCACAAGCAAAAGGCAGATCCAGGATTTGAATCAAGGTCTGTGGCAACTTCAATTCCTATAATACAAGTGAAACACTGAAACTAAAACAAAGCATTTGCTCCAGGGAAAAACGATTATGGGTTACATGCGGCTTGCTGAGGCGAGTGGCTTGGTTATTTTTCAGTGCTCAAGAAAGGGTTTTAAAAGGCAGGAAACATAGGCACTGCTACTTAATATAATATAATTACAGCATAAATATTTTTTTTCCTACTGAAGGTCACTTCTTCATCATTTATGTAATGATAGAGGCCTGGTGCATAAAATCTGTGCACTCAGAGGGGTCCCTCAGCCCAGCCTGAGCTCTCTCACAGCCTGGGAGCCCTCAGGGGATGTCCAACTGGCAGCTTAGGTCCACTCCCCGCATGGCTTAGTGGTTGATCATCAACCTATGAACCAGGAGGCCACGGTTTGATTCCTGGTCAGGGCATATGCCTAGGTCGTGGGCTCAATTTCCAGTTTGGGGCATGCAGGAAGCAGCTGATCAATAAGTTTCTATCTCTCTCTCCCTCTCCCTTCCTCTCTGAAATCAATAAAAATAAAAAATATATCAAAATAATCACAAAATAGTTTCTCAGATTCCAATTCACATCCTTATCTGCTTTTATTTTACAAACAACTTTAACAAATGTTTTTCATCAGCTTTCCTCTCTTCCAGTACAGGAGAAAAGGCAGGGGCATTTATACTCAAATGATCTCAATTTGTAATTGCGACCTGTCCCGTATATGTATATATGTAACATACATGTATTTTATTAACTCTTAAAATATTCATATGAGTTGCTATTTGGAAAGGGATGGTAATAATCAAAGTACAATTTATGACAAAGGAAATTTTATTTTAACTTTTTAAAGCAAAAATTAATTTATTTTCAAGTAGTTGTTATGCAGAACAAGAATAATCACGTTTAATGACTGAAAGAGAGAGATTTACTTATTTCTTAGCTATGAAAATTCCTAATGTTTGAACTATTTAGTCCCTCTCATTCTCTCTGACATACTTTCTTTTGTCAAGATTTTGTGTGGAAGCACTGAGCTACAGTTATGTCCATATAACAAGAAACAAGGGAAATGCCTACTTTCCATCAACTGTGTCCTCGCCATTCTAAACCTAATCAGGATCTATATTTTTAAATCACTTAACATACTGCATGACACATATTAAAATTTCAATACAAGTGCCTAGTTATTATCATTATTTTCAATCATTATGGACAATGTTATTATTAATGGTAGGCTGTAGGGGAGATCCAAAAAAGACATGTGGGTTTATATAGAATATTAACTTTCAAAAAATAAATTTGATTTATTGAAGAATTTGAAAAAAAAAAACCCTACTGTTTAAATTAAACATCCCTTCGGCATAAACTTTAGACAAGTCATTATTAGATCTACTACCAATTCTTAAACTTATAACTTCACAAATAATTGGCTTTGGCACTGGTATATTGAAGAAAGAAGAAAAGATTATATAGATATGGCATGTAATGCTTGGTAAGAAGATGCATGTGTCAGGATAAATCACAGAAAACTTAGCAGGGACTGAATCAAAACACTCTGGAAAAAATGTATTTCATATGAGACAAGCAGCTTGACAGATGTCTGTGTTCAGTTTCTGAAAATAAGAAATCTCATTTCCTCCAAAATAACTTCTCTGATAACAGGAGAGATGATAGGACAAAGGCCCTGGTTCTAGTAAATGTAGGTCGCTCGGGTCACAGCCCCTGCCCGCGTGGCTGCGTGGTCTTACACTTGCTAGCACTGGTCATGCTTCTGAAACTTCCTGGGACCTCACAGCTGAGCTGATGGCATATTACCTTCTAAGACAAGACAAAATTCTACTGCGTAATGAAGCAATAGCAATCTTAAAGTTTACATTTAGTTCCACAAACATCTAAGGAAACAACTTACACCTGACTTTTAAGCCTTTTAACTTGCAATATACTAAACACGTTGTAGTGTTTGAAGATAAAATGGTCCCTAAAAGATCCACAAGTTTCCTATTTGGAAAGAATATTTCTTGACACTTGATGCACAATTTCTAACCTGGGAAATCGAAATGGAAAAGGAAAGTTGAACCTCTGGTGAGGTTGTTAAAAGTATAGACTCTGGAGCCAAACATCTTTTCCTCCGGATCTAAGATTTCCCCTGGTGAGTGATCCCCTGTGGGGCCGTCGCCACATCCACACACTGAGAGGAGCAGGACCCCACATCCGAGGACTGTTATGCGGATTAAATAAGCTCAGTCCTGTGGGCCTCTCAGAACAGTGTCTGCCACACAGGAGGCTCCGTAGTGTTTAACTAGTCATGTATTCCTTACCTTATAACACCAGTAGCAAAGGTCATAATGAGACGTACAGTTAGTTCAGTATAATTTATATATATATATAATATCACATGAGCATAGTTTGTTAGTGGCAATTAAACAAAGCCCAAAGAATGTTTTTCTTTACTACTTTTTTCCTTAAGGAACAAAGAAATAATTGAGCAATTAGTTACCAGACTTTTACTCTTTAACTTTTATTTTATGAGGACCTAGACCAAAACGATACATGCACACAGAGGTAGAGAATAACTGTATTACAAGCCCATTTCTTGTTCTGCCTTAGCACACAGCTGCTTTTCCCAGTCTCCTTTGCAATCACCAGGAGACATGTGATTGAGTTTTAGCCAATAAAATGGGATGGAAATAGAGTGCACCATTTCCAGCCTTGGTCTTAAAAAACAAAAACAAAAACAACAAAAAAACTCCCACTTACAAGCCTTCATGCTCTTTCCGCCTTCCATTGGTGCACTGCAGACAAACTGAGATTTTGGGATGGCTATGTTGAAGGTGATGGAGCTACAAGATGCAGTGGCCTTGATCCCAGAATCACCACCTAAGAGAGTAGGGGAGCCACCAAGCCATCCACCCATAAGGACCACTGAGTACAACCTTTGCATAGTGAGAATTGCTCATCTAACCTTTGTCACTATTTTTTTTTGTTAGATCCTAAGGAATTATTTTAATTAATACATATTTAATACATATTTTCCCTGACTTCTTATGAACTAGTAGGTGAGAAAGGCCAGTGAAAAAATATAATTTTTGTCTGAGCAATGGTAGCTTTGATTTTTGAACTTTTAGAATTTATGTCCCCCAATCACACATTCACCACCAATGACAAGTCAAGATGGCTGCATCTTCATCTCATGAAGACCTAGCACCTGATCTCTGTCTTTTACTGATGAAAAGACCTTAAGATTTTTTTCTGTCATCTAGTGTAATGGAAGCAGTTAAGATTTAATTTTTCTAAAATGGCTTATCTTGCCCACTTTTACAAGCCTATTGGAAGAAAACAAAACACATCTCCAGTCCTTAGGCTGAATTCTGCTTTCGTAGTTTAAAGATTCTTCCTTTTGGAGAGAACCAAGATGGCGGCGATATAGGCAGACGTGTCCCAGGTCGTGTCCCGGAGCAAATGGAAGCTGAAGCTAGTAACACTCACACAGAATTGGCGAAATTGCTCAGCTGGTGAGAGGGTTTGCAGCCGGGAAGAGCAGAACTCCCCTGGAAAGGTAAAAAAAAAAAAACCAGGGATTTGGGCAGGAAAGTTTGCCTGACCTCTGAGCCCAGAGAGTCGGAGGGAGACCGCGTGGCAGACAGCTGCGTCCCCTGGGACAGGCACAGCCACTGACGGGGGAAAGGAGAACTGCGGGATTCCTGGCGCCGCCAGGGAAATTGAGAGCTGGGTTCTGTGATCACGGAGGACTGAGCCTAAAGGGGGCAGCCTGAAGAGCTGACCTGACCATGCAGTCCCGGTAAGAGAAGAAGCTTACAGAAACCAAGCCTTCCCCGTTTCCGCGGCCGGCATTTGTTTGTTTGTTTACACTGAATCCTGTTCATGGGACATTTCGGATACAGACACTCACCTGTGCTGAAGAGAGGGAGAGTGTGCTGAGGAGTGGAATCTGGGGAGAGACTGGGGAAAGAGGGGGAGCCGGGAGAGGTGGTAGTGAATTGAGTGCTGAGACACCCCTGAGGCCAGGACTGGGACAGCCACCCGCTCCTGAGAGTGAGTCTCCTCCCCCCAGCCCCCAGGCAAGGAGCACAGCCACACCCAGATTCCACCCTGAACGAGATCAAGGATTAAGATAACCTGATCAGTCCCTGGGAGTTAACAGGGTCTGGCCTATAGGGGGATTTTCAATCCCAGCAACAACATAGCGCCGGTAACTAACTACTACGCAGTCAGCTCTGGGCAGTGAACTTCCACTGGACAGAGAGGCCCTATAGCCTCAGAGGCCAACCCCAGAACACTGCCACCCAGAGGCTGACCCACAAACTGACTCTTTGCTAAACACAAAATAAGGCAGTCTGGGAAATAAATGCGGCATGCTTTAAAATAAGGACTGTGGTTTACAACACAGAGGAACAGTATATTGCAGGGAATCTCAACACTCTCCTGAATACCTGGAAGGTCTAAGGCGAGCCACACTGAAGAATAGAAGAAACGAAGGACATTCACTACTGCAATTTTTTTTTCTTTTTTCACTTTTTAACTAAGAAACCAATTTTTTTTTTCTGTTTTTTTTTTCTTCTTCTTTTTCCATCACCTGATTTTACCCTTTTAATTACTACCTTCTTATTTTTAACCAGTATTATTACTGCTACCATTTTACCATTTTTTAAAGTGCCATTTTATTTTTTCTTTATTTTATTTTGGGATTAGTGTTCACCATTCTATTTTCATCGTTATATTATTGGTTGTTTCTAGTTTGCATTCATATCCAGGGAGCTGTTGCTGGAATTTGTTGGGATTAATGGCTGTTCTATAGGAGTATTCTCCTCATATAAAAAGTCTCTTCCCCTCTTCCACTTCATTCTCTCTTTTCGCTCTTTTTTTTTTCTTTTCTTTTCTCGCTTTTATTTTCCCCCTTCCTTTTTCCCAATTTCATTTTTGCACTCCCTTTTTTTGGTCCCTACTTTTCTTTTCCTTTCTCTCTTTTATCTTTTTCTCTTCCTTCTTCCTTATCCCCTAATTCTCTTAATTCAGGTGGTCACCTTTACTTGGGGTTATTAATATCGTAAATATATTTGTGTATAGTGCCTGGTACGTGGTGCCTTGTTGTGTTGTATTTTGTGCCTTTAAATCAACGCAGCAGATCCAAGCAACAGCAACCTCCTGAGCACCACATCCTCTGCTGAGGAACAGCAGCTGTACGTGAAACCTCGCCCCACCAGCCAGAAGAGCCACCACAGCTGTGAACAGCACCCACCAGAGGAGCTGCTGACAACTGAAGAGCAGCTGCTACCGCAACCGCCCGAAGAGCAACCACAGACCAAGGAGTCACTGCCACCAAGGGAGCAACCACTGAACAACTCAACGTCTAGATATGTCATTGAGATCAAACATGGGTAGACAAAGAAACCCCCAAAGGAAAGAGAAGGAGGACTCTCCAGAAAAGCAGCTAAGTAATACAGAGGCATGCAACATGACAGATAAAGAATTCAGAATAAGGATCCTAGAGTGCATAAACCGGATGGAGGAAAAAATCGACAACCTCTTCAAGAAGCAAGAAGAAACAGATGAAAAAATCGATAACATATGGAAGAAGCTAGAAGAAACAGATGAAAAAATCGATAACATATGGAAGAAGCTAGAAGAAACAGATGAAAAAATCAACAACCTAAGTAAGACCCAAGAGGAAATGAAGAGTGATATAGCTGCAATGAAAAACTCCATTGAAAGTATCAACAGTAGACTAGGAGAAGCGGAGGACCGAATAAGTGAATTAGAAGACAAGGAAGCAAAACACACCCAAAATGTACTGCAATTGGAGAAAAAAATTAAAAGACAGGAGGAGAGCCTAAGGGAGCTTTGGGACAACATGAAACGAAACAACATACGAATAATAGGAGTACCAGAACAACAGAAGGATGAACAAGGATTAGAAAACCTACTCGAAGAAATAATATCAGAAAACTTTCCTGAGGTGGGGAAGAAAAAAGTCACACAAGCCCAGAGAGTCCCAAACAAGGTGAACCCGAAAAGACCCACACCAAGACACATCATAATCACCATGGCAAATGTTCAGGACAAAGAGAGAATCTTACAGGCTGCAAGAGAGAGACGGAAAGTTACATACAAGGGTTCTCCCATTAGATTGTCAAATGACTTCTCAACAGAAACACATCAGGCAAGAAAAGAATGGACTGAAATTTACAAAGTGATGCAAAGCAAAGGACTGAATCCAAGAATACTCTATCCAGCAAGGCTATCATTCAAACTTGAAGGGGAAATAAGAAGCTTCACAGACAAAAAAAGGCTAAGGGAGTTTGTCACCACCAAGCCAGCATTGCAAGGAATGCTAAAGGGACTGATATAAAAATAAGAAATAAAAAGCTCAGAAAGAAAACAGCCACACAAAAAAAGAAAAATGGCTACAAACAAGTACCTTTCAATAATAACTTTAAACGTAAACGGACCAAATGCTCCAACCAAAAGACATCGAGTGGCTGAATGGATAAAAAAACATGACCCATACATCTGCTGTCTACAAGAAACCCACCTCATTAGAAGGGACTCACACAGACTGAAAGTGAAAGGATGGAAAAATATCTTTCAGGCAAATGGAAAGGAAAAGAAAGCTGGGGTAGCAATACTTATATCGGACAAAATAGACCTCAAAGTGAAGGCCTTAACAAGAGATAAGGAAGGCCACTTCATAATACTAAAGGGATCAATACAACAAGAAGATATAACCCTGGTAAACATATATGCACCCAATGTAGGAGCACCCAAATTCATAAAAAAACTCCTGGAAAATATCAAAGGAGAGATCGACAACAATACAATCATAGTAGGGGACTTTAATACACCATTGACAGCACTGGATAAGTCCTATAGACAAACAACCAGCAAAGATATAGCAATCCTAAATGATTCACTAGATCAGATGGACTTAATAGACATCTTCAGAACACTTCACCCCAAAGCCAGAGAATATACGTTCTTCTCAGGTGCTCATGGGACATATTCAAAAATAGACCACATACTGGGTCACAAGCAAAGTATCCCCAAATTCAAGAAGATTGAAATCATAAAAAGCGTCTTCGCAGACCACGATGGCATAATATTAGAAATAAACTACAATAAAAACAACCCAAAATACTCAAACACCTGGAAGCTGAATAGCATGCTATTAAATATTGATTGGGTTACCAATGAGATCAAAGAAGAAATTAAAAACATCCTGGAAACTAATGACAATGAAAACACAACAATCCAAAACCTATGGGACACATTGAAAGCAGTCCTGAGAGGGAAGTTTATAGCTCTACAGGCCTATCTCAAAAAACAAGAAAAAATGGTAGTAAATCATCTAACTCTACAACTCAAAGAATTAGAAAGAGAGCAACAAGAAAACCCCAGAGTGAGCAGAAGGAAGGAGATAATAAAGATTAGAGCAGAAATAAATGACATAGAGACCAAAAAAACAATACAGAAAATCAATGAAACCAAGAGCTGGTTCTTTGAAAGGATAAACAAGATTGATAAACCTCTAGCCAGACTCACCAAGAAGCAGAGAGAGAGGACCCAAATAAATAAAATCAGAAACGATAGAGGCGAAATAACAACAGACCCCACAGAAATACAAATGATTGTTAAAAAATACTATGGACAGCTTTACTCCAACAAACTAGACAACCTGGAGGAAATGGACAAATTCCTAGAAAAATACAACATTCCAAAACTCAATCAGGAAGACTCTAAAAATCTCAACAGGCCAATAACTATGGAAGAAATTGAAGCAGTCATCAAAAAGCTTCCATCAAACAAAAGCCCAGGACCAGATGGCTTCACAGGGGAGTTTTACCAAACATTCAAGGAAGAACTAAAACCTATCCTCCTCAGACTACTACAAAAAATTCAAGAGGAAGGAACACTTCCAAGCTCATTCTATGAAGCCAGCATCACCCTAATACCAAAACCAGGTAAAGACAACACAATGAAAGAGAATTACAGGCCAATATCCCTCATGAACATAGATGCCAAAATCCTCAACAAAATCTTAGCAAATCGGATCCAGCAGTACATCAGAAAGATCATACACCATGACCAAGTAGGATTTATCCCAGGGATGCAAGGATGGTACAATATCCGCAAATCAATAAACGTGATACATCACATAAACAAATTGAAAGAAAAAAACCACATGGTCATATCAATTGATGCAGAAAAAGCATTTGACAAAATTCAACACCCATTTTTGATAAAAACTCTCAGCAAGGTGGGAGTAGAAGGATCATACCTCAACATAATAAAAGCCATATATGACAGGCCCACAGCCAACATCATACTCAACGGACAAAAACTAACACCATTTCCCCTAAGAACAGGAACAAGACAGGGATGCCCCCTCTCACCACTCCTGTTCAACATAGTACTGGAAGTGTTAGCCATTGCAATTCGGCAAGAAGAAGAAATAAAAGGCATCCAAATTGGAAAAGAGGAAGTAAAACTGTCCTTATTTGCAGACGACATGATATTATACATACAAAACCCTAGAGATTCCATCAAAAAGCTACTAGACTTAATACATGAATTTGGCAATGTAGCAGGATACAAAATTAACCCCAAGAAATCTGAGGCATTTCTATACACCAATAGTGAACTTTCAGAAAGAGAGATTATAAAAATAATCCCGTTTACCATTGCACCAAAAAAATTAAGCTACCTAGGAATAAACTTAACTAAAGAGGTAAAAGACCTCTACTCAGAAAACTACAGGACGTTGAAAAAAGACATAGAGGAAGACATAAACAGATGGAAGAACATACCGTGTTCATGGATTGGTAGAATCAACATCATTAAAATGTCCATACTACCCAAAGCAATCTATAAATTCAACGCACTTCCCATTAAAATACCAACAGCATACTTCAGAGATCTAGAACGAACTTTCCAAAAATTCATCTGGAATAAAAGAAGACCCCGAATAGCTGCAGCAATCCTGAAAAAGAACAAAGTAGGTGGGATCTCAATACCAGATATCAAGTTGTATTACAAAGCCACTGTTCTCAAAACTGCCTGGTACTGGCACAAGAATAGGCATATAGATCAATGGAATAGAATAGAGAGCCCAGAAATCGGCCCGAACCAATATGCTCAATTAATATTTGACAAAGGAGGCAAGAACATACAATGGAGCCAAGATAGTCTCTTCAATAAATGGTGTTGGGAAAATTGGACAGATATATGCAAGAAAATGAAACTAGACCACCAACTTACACCATATACAAAAATAAACTCAAAATGGATAAAGGACTTAAATGTACGACAGGATACCATAAAAATTCTAGAAGAATCCAAAGGCAAGAAAATTTCAGACATATGCCGAAGCAATTTCTTCACTGATACAGCTCCTAGGGCACTTGAAACTAAAGAAAAAATGAACAAATGGGACTACATCATAATAAAAAGCTTCTGCACAGCAAAAGAAACCATCAACAAAACAACGAGAAAACCCACTGTGTGGGAAAACATATTTGCCAATGACATATCTGATAAGGGCCTAATCTCCAAAATTTATAGGGAACTCATACAACTTAACAAAAGGAAGATAAACAATCCAATCAAAAAATGGGCAAAGGACCTAAATAGACACCTTTCAAAAGAGGACATTCAGAAAGCCAAGAGACATATGAAAACATGCTCAAAGTCACTAATCATCCGAGAGATGCAAATCAAAACAGCAATGAGGTACCATCTCACACCTGTCAGACTGGCTATCATCAACAAATCAACAAACGACAAGTGCTGGAGAGGTTGTGGAGAAAAAGGAACACTTGTGCACTGCTGGTGGGAATGCAGACTGGTGCAGCCACTATGGAAGACAGTATGGAGTTTCCTTAAAAAACTGAAAATGGAACTCCCATTTGACCCTGTGATCCCACTTCTAGGAATATATCCCAAGAAACCAGAAACACCAATCAGAAAGGATATATGCACCCCTATGTTCATAGCAGCACAATTCACCATAGCTAAGATCTGGAAACAGCCTAAGTGCCCATCAGTAGATGAATGGATTAGAAAACTGTGGTACATCTACACGATGGAATACTATGCTGCTGTAAAAAGGAAGGAACTCTTACCATTTGCAACGTCATGGATGGAACTGGAGAGCATTATGCTAAGTGAAATAAGCCAGTCAATAAAGGAAAAATACCACATGATCTCACTCATTCATGGACAATAGAGACCATTATAAACTTTTGAACAATAGTAGATACAGAGGCAGAGCTGCCTCAAACAGACTGTCAAACTGCAGCGGGAAGGCCGGGGAGGGTTGGGGGGCAGGAGGTAGGGGGGTAAGAGATCAACTAAAGGACTTGTATGCATGCATATAAGCATAACCAATGGACATAAGACACTGGGTGATAGGGGAGGCTAGGGGACTGTCTAGGGCGGGGGGATAAAATGGATACATATGTAATACCCTTTGTAATACTTTAAGCAATAAAAAAAAAAAAAAGAAAAAAAAAAAAAAAAAAAAAAAAAAAAAAAAAAAAAAAATAAAGATTCTTCTTTTTTATTTTTTTGGTCTAAAGATTCTTGCTCATTAACATTTAAATAAAACATTGGTTTGCAATAATGAGTCAAGGAGTAACATACTTTAATTAACTACTTGAGGGGAGTAATAAAGCTGTTAATTTAGTCTACTCACTTTCACAGGACAAATTGAAATCAGAGTGAATTTTTTCTCTGATTCAAAAAAATGCAGATGATAGAGAAGTGGTGTGTTTGTGTCCTTTTTCCTCTTTTTTATTAAAAATCATTACTCAGGACATTTTTTCAAGTTCTATATCTCTGCCCTTGTGTATAAATATTTTTGAATAAATTGCTTTGGATATTGCTTGCAGACCTTAAGCGATAATATTAAATTAAAAAAAAAATTGAAGGTGATGAAATTGACGTGGTGAGAGAATAGCTTTCATGTTAGGAAAGACCTAAGCAGACATGACGGGACCATTTTATCCTGGACATAAGGAAGGTACTGGCTTTGATATGTACTTAAATTATGGTTACATTTTCTAGACCCTCAACAACAGAGTGGAAGCGGGGGTGTTCTGAGTGTGTGTTTTCTTGTGCTCCCTTTCACTTTGTTTGATGAGACAATAATGATTAAAATAGAAATAAAAGTTTGTAAAGAGGATGGTGTCATTTATGTAATACTATCTTAAAATGTTTTCTACTAATACTAAGTACATCAAAATATATTTTGAAAAATAATCGAAGTATAAATGAATATTACTAATATCTAAGAGACATCTATGCCAGTTATCTATTTATTTACTCTCAGCTCCACATTCACTATTTTAGCTTAGGCTGCCCTGTGAGAGTTGACATAATTTTATTCTCTTACAATTGAATTAAAATATATAGGTATAAAGTATGTAAATAATAATTGGCCTACATAATGAATTCTCAATGCACATTGAATTCTTTGGGGGTTGGATTTTATCTTTAATTTTTATATAATATAGCAGTCATAGAATGCTGACAAGGATAAAAGTAAAAATAGAGTGTATGCCACACAGATTTTTTAAAATTGTGTTTATCGTCTACTATCTGCCTATGTAATTATCTACCTATTTACCTATATCTGTCTATCCTTCTACCTCTCTATGTTTAGTAGTGACAAGTCAGAATAAGGACAGCTTAACTTTAAATTAACTTGAGATTCTCAGTCACAATTTCTCTTTTGAATAATTATATGTTAAGATGAGATAATGTCATATTCAACAGTTTGTATTCTTTTCAAATTATACTAAATTTCTGCTTATCAACACAGATTAATGATTGTATAATGTAAGCATATCTATATATATAAAAGCCTAAGCAACCGGAGTGACCAGAACGACCGGTCGCTATGACACACACTGACAACCAGGGGGAGACACTCAATGCAGGAGCTGCCCCTGGTGGTCAGTGTGCTCCCACAGCCAACCTCCCCCGGCTGGCCAACCTCCTGCAGTGGCATTGTGGTGGCGAGGGAAGGAGGATGGGGGAGGCAGGGAACCGCACGGTGGTAGAGCATTGACAATGGCGGTGTCGGAATCTGGCATGTTCTTTCCGCGCCTGGCCCGGTGACCATCACCTCCTCTCCTGACCCCACCGGGGCCTTTGGGCCCTGGGCTGGGACGGGAATCGTGGGTGGGTGGTGGCAGACACAGCCCCTTTCTCAGGGGGACCAAGGGCTGGCTGCTTCGTCAGGGCCATGCCCCGTGCCTCCCCCTGGCTGGCAGGCCCCGAACAGCCCGCTGCCCGCCTGCTGTGGTGGCGAGGGAAGGAGGGGGGGGTGGCAGAGAGCCACGCAGTGGTGGGGCGCCAGCAATGGTGGCATTGGTGTCCAGCATTTGTTCCTTCTGCACACAGCCCAGCCACCATCGCTTCCTCTCTGGCCTGACCCCGATTGGCCTGGCCCCAATCGGCCCTGATCGCTGGCCAGGCCTAAGGACCCCACCCATGCATGAATTTCATGCACCGTGGCTCTAGTTTGTAAATAAGCAAACTATAAAGAATACAACTAGCCATAGCTGGTTTGGCTCAGTGGATAGAGCGTCAGCCTGCGGACTGAAGGGTCCCAGGTTCGATTCCAGTCAAGGGCATGTACCTTGGTTGCGGGCACATCCCCAGTAGGGAGTGTGCAAGAGACAGCTGACTGATGTTTCTCTCTCATCGATGTTTCTAACTCTCTATCCCTCTCCGTTCCTCTCTGTAAAAAAATCAATAAAATATATATTTTAAAAAAAGAATACAGCTAAATAAAACAACTAAATGTGTAGTTCTTGCTACTACACATTAAGAAATAGAATAATATTTTTTATAGTGTGGGATAAACAAAATTTTCTGCCACATGCCAAAGCAATTCAGACTAATATCTTTTTTCCATTGTTTGAAGTTTTACATATGTCTCCTTTTCCCCCAATTGACCCCCCCCCCCAAGCCATTCCCACCAGAGTAGTATCTTAACATTCAAAAACCTTATAGCATCCAATAATTAATAAATAAATAAACTATCAGGTAGCATTATTTTATATAAAGCTTTAGTAGAACAAAAATATCCCAGCCACTATGAAGGTAATTTTCAGTCTGTTAGTCATACTCCAATGCCTCAGAGAGGTAGACAATAATCTCAGTTTTATTGGTTATTTAATCAAAGACGTCTGAGGATATGCAATTTATTCTACTTTAATACAGTATTAGTAGAGTATGGAAAAATTCAAAAGCACTCATCACTTTCTAACTTTTCTTTCATGGTTTTCTGTATTTGGTTAAAAAATATAAGCAGCTCTAGTATTACTTTCAAAAGTATCCAGCTCATTCTCATTTTTAATAAGCAAGACTTCCTTTTTTCTTCTATTATCCCATCCCTGAAGAAAATTTTTTCCCATCCAATTTAGCACCAATTCATCATAGAGAACACAGAATTCTAAAAAGTTTTGGTTTTTTTATCCAAATATGTCACTCTGTTGATGACTTTCATACTTAAAAATGTTTACGTGCATGTTTGCCCATGGGCAACAAAACCGATTCATGACCAATAACCTTATTAAGAAAGAAATATTCATGATTACGGATAGCAATTACTAGCTTAAGGAAAATGCTTTCTTTGATGCATAGGTGGTTTCATAATATTGTTGCAGTCAGCATGTCATAGTGGTTCTCCATTGGCATATTTTCTGAAAGTTTGTAGTCATTATTATTTAAAAATTTATTCCATAATTATATAATTTCTAGACCTATTTGTTTGGATAGTCAAACAGCATTTGGATATATATATATATATATCGGCTTTAACTTTTGTAAATGAAAATATTGATTATTATCACCCCTTCTTGCCAAGTATTATCTATGCTTATTGAGTAAACAATATTAAACTAACATTAGTTGCTTTATGTGGATTTTCTGAATACCTGCTGCTTTGGGGTCAAAAAGCTATGCACTAAGTAAATATTCTGAGAAGAATGAGATTTGATTCTTTCCCTCAAGGAAAATATAAATTCAGAAATTGATAAGATGATGCATATCATGCTGTGTCATCTTTTTATGAAATAGTTTCTGTGGGAATACAGGCTTTCAGGGCCACTTAAAGGAAAGGACAGGGATGTTGAGCTAGGTTCTTTTTCTTGGGTAATGGTGCGCTTGAGCTGAAGTTAAATTTGGCCCAAGAACAAGAAAAGCCTAATAACAAACATTCCCTTATACTGATGTTTGTGTGCGTCTCTCTGAAGTGGAAATGCAAGTCTGAGGACTAAAAGTAATAGCATAGGAAGAATTCTTTTATAAGCTCTGCCAACACCTTACCTAAAGATGGAATTTAGCGGTGGCAAATTCCACAGGCAGTTAGGAAGCTTGGGGAAATGTCACATAAAAGTGCAGCACCTTTGGACCTGCTAGATGAGTTTTTCTTTTAAGATTAATCTTCACGTCTTTATTAAGTAAATAGATGACTTATAATAGAGAGGTGTGTTTTCCCTTCCTCCAAAGCCATCACCCAAAGGAGTTAGAGTAAAAGCATAGATCGCACACAAACAGATGAAAACAGGTAAATCATACAGGATATATTATATATCATATCCACAAATAAATTTTTCTAAGACTTAAATGAAATGAAAAACACTCATGTGTGATTTCATTAGCTTTTCCATGGGAACAAGGAAACTCTGAAAATGTCAGTTGCTTCCAAGACATTTATTTTGTGACACATTGTATGTGAGTGGCTGTGAATCAGCTAATGCACCTTTGCTCTGTGCTTTTTCTCATTGCAAGACCCAGGATAAGAGCATTTTTTTTAAGACACACTTTTCATTAAACGGAGGGAAAGAGGGCAGAAGACAACATGTAGTAGCTCTTAAAGCATCTGCTAGGACATGGCTCATATCACGTCTGTTAATATCCTATTAGCCAAAGCAAATAGCTAAGCCCAAGGAGAATGAGGAGTAGAAGAATAATCCCACATGAGACTCACTGAAAATCAGGGTCATAGGCAAGAATGTGTAATGCTCTTACAAGGTAGGGGAGCGCAGATGATGGGGAGCAGTACTGCAATCTAGCAGAGCTGGGATGAAGAACATTTGAATATAGAGTCATCTTTGAGCTCAGTTTTGATTTGACAAAGAATCTGGGTAAGGTTGTAGGTGAGGAATGGAATGCCAAATATTTTATCCTGGCAGAGAGAAATCAAGAAGCAACAGTTAGAGATAGAAAAATAGAGATTGCATCAGAAGAGCAATCGGGCAGTGCTACTATTACGGAACCTGGCCAAGTTTACAGTGTACTTATGGTTAGTATACTGGGAATTCAATAAAGCATTTCAATGTTTAATTTATTCTGAAGTCTGAGCTATTCTAAAACTGCATTTTGGTAGAACTTCCATTCTTCTACCCACTTCCAAATATACTTTTAATTTGCTCCAAATTTTTATAGTTGTAATAAAATATGAAATATATGGTATCATCTGTGTGATCTCAGTTTTCCCTGTGGGGGTGCCTAATCAGAGATATGATCCTTGTCTATCTTCTCACCTCTGCACTGGATAAAGACTAACATAGCTGATTGGTTGGTCTTTTGAGACAAAGGGTCAGGCAAGGCTAAGACCCTGGGGTCTCTCATAGTTTAGTGTGTGACCTGCAGATGAAGAGGGATCATTCTCTCCTCCTCTCCATCATGAAGCTAAAAGCCTGCACTCAAGGGGACCTGTCCCATAGCCTCTGACACTGAGTGCATGAGTCTCCCTAAGTCAGGAAATGTCAGCAAACCCTTTGCAAATCTGTAGCCACCGCCTCCCACCAGCTAATCGCGATTGATGCTTATGATTGTGTCTCCAGCCTACGACCTCTTTTTCTATAGCTGACCTTCGACTAACAATCCTGCAACCTGCAGGGACAGCAGATTTCTGAGCCTCCAAGAGGCACATTGTATCTTGATTTTTAGTGATAACGTGTTCATGCATTTCTAGTCTTGCATTGGTTTTGTTCTCACTGTATGCCAGGCACTTGCAAAATTTCTTGATTTTTTTTTCAATATGAATAAACAACTAAACATTTAAATCAAAGAATAAAAATAAATATCAAAAGAAGGTCTGTGTTATCAATGTGCATGTAAAACATGCCATGCTGGGGGTTACTAATACTAAATTTCTCATTGTTTGATTGAAGTGATATAGAGGAATAAGGGGAAATGATTATGGATATGGAGTCTAAGATAATAAAATACTAGAATTTCAAGTGGTCTTTATATACCTTTACTTGGGAAGTAGGGAAGTAGGCATATATGAAGACCTCATTAAATTGATTTCTGGTTCAAAAAAAAAATCACTGTTTGGCCCCAACAGTTCCAAGAACCCCCTGCCACTCCCCCCCATTGGTCATTTTCCTGATCCTGAGAACATTGTCAGGATAGAGATGTAGCACATTTACATGAGTTCTCTGGTATCCTATCTAATAAAAGGCTAATATGCAAATTGACTGAACGGCGGAATGACTGGTTGCTACGATGACCACTAGGGGGAAGGCACTCAATGCAGGAGCTGCCCCCTAGTGGTCAGTGCGTTCCCACAGGGGGAGCCAGCTCAGCCAGAAGCCCAGAAGCCGGGCTCATGCCTGGCGAGCACAGCAGTGGTAGCGGGAGCCTTTCCCACCTCCATGGCAGTCAGACATCCCCTGAGGGCTCCTGGACTGCGAGAGGGCACAGGCCTGGCTGAGGGGCACCCCTCTCCCCCACAGTGCGTGAATTTTGTGCACTGGGCCGCTAGTATAGAATGAAAGCCACCTTGGTAAGAAGGTCAAATGTAAGGTCTGGAAAATCTTCCCAAGCCTCCTCCCCCACCCCCATTAGCCAGTATAAGTTATAAGTAATACTACCTCCTGGTTGGGATTGTAGAGATCATTGACACCCTCCTAGGGCTGTGGTCCTCATAATAGTCTGATCTGTTCACCAGGACGACCACTGCAAAAACTAGACGGCTAATGGAGAATGACAACTCACTCCTGAGAGTGTAATCAAGGGGTCGTTGCACTCATAGCTGCTGTGTTGATGTGATGGCTGCACTGGAACAGACCATCACAGCCTTTGGAACTTGGCAGGTGTCTGTTGATCTGGTGAATACATTTTGTCAATCCCCATCGGGAAAGATTATCAAAATAGTTTGCATGCACATAGAAAAGGGAGCAGTTCACAATCCATAGGTTATGCCAGAGCTATGCTAACTCTGTCCTCCGTTACAGGGATCTTGATTGTCGTGACACTCTTTGAACACCTGCAGACATCACTATATTGACGCATTGTGCTTGTTGCACCGAATTTGCAGGAAAGAGTAGGGACGTTGGATGTCCTTGTAAGGGAGATAAATAGAAAAATCTGTGTGATAGCCCTAGCTCAGCGGTTCTCAACCTGTGGGTCGCAAGCCCTTTGGGAGTCAAATGACCCTTTCACAGGGGTCGCCTAAATACATCCTGCATATCAGATATTTACATTATGATTCATAACAATAGCAAAATGACAGTTATGAAGTAGCAACAAAAATAATTTTATGGTTGGGGGTCACCACAACATGAGGAACTGTATTTAAAGGGTCATGGCATTAGGAAGGTTGAGAACCACTGCCCTAGCTGGTTTGGGTCAGTGGATAGAGTGTTGGTCTGAAGGGTCCCAAGTTCAATTCTGGTCAAGGGCACATGCCCAGGTCCCAGGCTCCATCCCCAGTGTGGGGCGTGCAGAAGGTAGCCAATCAATGATTCTCTCTCATCATTGATGTTTCTAGCTCTCTCTCCTTCTCCCTTCCTTTCTGAAATCAATAAAAATATATTTAAGAAAAAGAAAAATCTGTGCAATAAACCCGAGAAAGATTCAGGGATCTGAAAATTAATGCACTTTTTTAAAAGTTCTGCTTCTTATAGTGCACTTCCCAGGTGGCCCGCAATAGCAGAGGTCAAGGGGCAGAGCTGTGAGTGATCCACGGTGGTTAGCTCCTAGGTGGAGGGAATTGTGGTCTGCTTGGAAACTGGCCCAGGAGCTGGATGTTTGTCAAAGGTCTGAAATAAGATTCGATAATTGGAAAGAGGGAGATGTAGGGGAGAGGCGTGTTGTATCTGTTTCCTGTTGCTGGTCTATCAAATTACACAGCAGTGGCTTAAAACAACACACATGTATCATTTTACACTTTTAGTGGTGAGCTGTCTGAAATGGACGTCACTGCTCTCACGTCAATGTCAGCGGGGCCAGGTTCCCTCCTGGAGGACTTAGAGGAACAGTGTTTTCTTGCCTCTTCCAAGTTCTGCTTTTCTTGACCTGTTGTCCCCTTCATTTTCAAAACCGGCCATGGCCAGTGAAGTCTCCCTCACATCTCGTCACTCTGACGCTCTCTGGCCTGCTGCCTTCTTCCACTCACATGAGGGCCTTGTGATTACTTGGGGCAACCCAGGCTCACCCCCCATCTCAGGGTCAGCCGATTAGCAACCTTCATTCCCTTCGGCCGTATAACCTAGTGTGCTCGCAGGACCCAGGGATTAGAACTCGGACCCCCTTGGGGAGGCCATCATTCTGCCTGCTCCCATGTGGCTATTCCTGCGGAAGTGGGCACAGTGTTAGAAAGCGGAGACTCATGTCAGCGTCCACCACACTCTCCTCTACAGAGCAGATAGTTGTATACGGGATGCTGTGCCCCTTGTAGGTCAGATAGCTCTACCCTAAGCTACCCCCAAGGTCCTCGGCATGTGTACGTCCATTTACCTCGAGCAGGACTCTGTTCTCTTTTCTCTCTCCTCATCCCGACTTCCCTCACTCCTTTACGATCATTGTAGCAGTCCTAGTATTCGCTGTTTTTAAATCACAGAGAGCCCTTAAAGGAGACAAACGAAAATATCCAAAGTTACTACATGTGTCTGCTTTTTATACTTTTCTACATGCCATGTATTTAAAATGCATATTGCTGACATAATCAGGAAAAATCATGACAAATCCTTCAGAATCAAAAATGTCCACCTTCACTTTTGTAGTGATTCTGACCGGGCTCGTGGTGACTGAGTGAGGAGCTGCCGTGAGAAAACACACTGACATTACATAATTGCCGTGTAAATCATTGCGATGGCCCCGGGGAAGCTCACACAGACGACTGGGGTCAGGACTGGAGACGATCTAGGCCAAGACTGGAGTCATTAGGACAATAATAAATAGGTCTGGGTGAAAGGAATACCAAAAGTTTGACGCAGTCTTTAATATGTGACTATGGGGGAATGTTGCGAGGGCATCATTTTTAACAATACAAATGGCATGTGATTTTAGAGACAACAGACTGCCCTCATCATTATGTCGGATGACATTTAACCCAGGCACATGACCTTGATCGTATTAATGATGCAATTACTGGGTGTAGTCCTGAGTGCCGTGACTACCAAGCATAAAATGCTATATAAATGACCTGTGAACATAATTTGAGAATGGGTTTTGCTAATAAGCTTTGCTCCTTACCTCTGCCCTGGTAGGGCAAAGCTGCCAAATTTGATGTGGCCAATTCAAGAATGAAGGTTTGGAGCGGCAGCCAAATTTTTTTAAAAAATCGTTAAATAAGAGGAATCAAGGGAGAAAACCAGAGCTGAGTAACGTAATCACTGAATCTCCTCACACAACATGTTGCTGGTCTAAGAGTATGCCTCCACACACAATTCTAGCGCATCTTAAAAATTCTGTCCCAATATCACATTCATAAGCAATCTGTCTCTGATTAAATATGTATTACATCTATTTACACAGGTCTAGGTGTGAACTTGTAGAGACATTGAGACTCCCTCACAATAATTCTATGGGTTAAAATAGTTTTACGTTCAAGATAGTTCTTAAGATGATCTAGAGATACCAATTGCTACTTGCCTCATCAAGATCCTTGACTGGGGACATCCCAGACTACCATACATACAAACCTTGAGAGGCCTAAAGTGTATGAAATATAATCAACACTTTACTTCTTGCACCAAGAGGATGACTAACTTGATTTTGAAAATTACTTGGCTTGGGAAGAGCCATCCTCAGATTATGAAGTTGTAAGAGAATGAATTAACATATAGACTACACTGTAATGTCAACACGCCCTAGGCTAGGCTTACCATTTATATTTTAACTCAACAGTCCCTAAAAAGTGCAGTCTCCACTAAGAGCTTCCCGATTTACTTTTGGGTAAAGCTTTTGCCCCAGAAAACCCCATTTAAAAGGCAAGTGATATCTGGATCCTTAATGCTTTCACTGATTTCATCTACAAACATGTTAACATCGTGGCAAAATACTCAGAATAATTAATACAAAAATTTGAAAATTTTAATTTAGAAATGTGTTGTGTAAGAGCAGACCAAAGTGAGGCATTGCATGTGAAAATAAATAGCTTTTTCACATTTTGGGCTGGGGGTAACCTTCATTATAATGATTAATTTGAGCACCATTTATTTCTCCATTCTGAAAACTAAGCGTTAACACTGCCCTTTTCCAAGTGTGAAAAATAACAAATTGCCCCAATTTAAAATTAATTTGTTTGAATGTTTATATTTTAAATATATGTATATAGTAAATGAAAATAAAATTTGTATTATAAACTTGGAAAGTTAAAGTATTTTCAAACTTACATCAATAATTTTAGAATTTCAAACTAATTGTATGATATTTGAAACTCTTAACTATGCATTAGTCTAATACCTTAGGAAATAGGAAGTTGAATTAGAAATAAGATAAAAACAATTAATATCTCCCTGAGTTATATGTTAGATTGATTAAATCCAAGTGAAACTTATATCCTATCATAACCTTCCTGTATACGGTAGGTTATCCATTTTTCCTAGCTTTCCACCAAAAAAACCACTATAGAACAAAACAATAAAAAGCTAAGATATTTATCTCTGCTTTGCATTATGTTACAATTTGCAGAAATCAGTTATGGAAAACAGTCACAATTCCAGACTTCTTATTCAATATTTGCTGAAGTGGATTACCAAATTTTCTCAAAATCCTCATAATTTTCATGAGGACTCTCCTACTCAGCAATTGTTAGACTCATACAGGCAATGAGAATCAAATCATTTATGACCCAACAGCTTTCTATGATCTTATATAGAGTTCTAATTCTTTATATTTGTTTTTTATCTGTTCCTATTATTTTTATTATAAGCTTTTCCTTGTTAATTTTGTGCATTTGCAGTTGGAGAAAAGATCTGAAGTGACAGCCACATATTTGAGGAAACGAGTATTAGTTAGCAAGTAACCTTAGAATTTTAAAATCTAAATCTACTTTCTAAATATTTTATACTTATATCCTATGTGAATGCTAGTGCTTTTGTACTTTATGTATTAACCATATTTCCCTAGTGAAAGATCATTTTTTTAAAGCAATACCTTCATTAAATTTGAAATACTTTGTGACTAGAAAGAAATATAAAAAAAAAAGGTATCTGCATAAGATTGAACATTCTTTCACCTCGGGCTCTATGAGAATTTAATGGTGTCTGAGGCATCTAGGGTGGTTAGAATGCTTCATTTTCAGAGAGCATGATCAACTCAAAATGACACATAAATAGGAAACAAAATCTATCTCTCATATTTTCCCACATTTTGGGGCAAAAGCATTCACTCAGCAGACTTTTCCTAACAACTGTGCTTGATAAGGTTCTAGAATAAAGAGATGAATGACATAAATTCTAGGTGGGAAAAGGCGAATGGGCTATTTTACGATGCTGTGGTGCTCTCATTTACCTCCTATCAGATACAGGCTCTTAGAGAATAATTATGACAAAATGTTCTGTGGACAATAGAACTATAGTCAATACGCTAAGAGGAAGGAAAGGTTTGCCCTTACTTTAGTGTTAAAAGATAATAACTTAGGAATTGAATAAAGAATGTACTCTTCAGAAAGCAAAGGCATGAGAGATCCTTGAAATTAATACTATCTATCTATAGTAATAATAAAGTAATATGCAAATTGGTCGGGACACCATCATAGTAACGGCCGATCAGCAGGCTGCGTGCACAGTAGGCACAGGTGGGCAGGGACTTGTGGCCCCAGCCAGGGGTCCACAGGCATACGAAGAGGCCCTCCACCACAGGCCCAGCCCAGGGGTGTGGCCGCAGGTCGGGGACCTCCATGCGCCTGCGCTGGGGGTCTGCAGGAGTTCGCTGCACCCAGCCTGGGCATCCGCAGGCCTCCCCCGGCTCTGGCCTACCTCTTTGGGGCAAGCCATCGAGGAGCTCCAGATGGGTGGGCGGGGCCTACATCTATGGGATGATGAATCATGGGACTCCTGCACTGTGACAGGGCATAGGCCAGGCTGGGGGACCTCTCTCGCCACCCTGAGTGCACGAATTTTGTACACCAGGCCACTACTGTGTGTGTGTGTGTGTGTGTGTGTGTGTGTGTATATATACATATATATGCCTAAGTGACCAAATGACCAGAACGACTGGAATGACCGGAATGACCAGTGGCTATGATGCACACTGACCACCAAGGGGCAGACGCTCAATGCAGGATCTGCCTGCCCACTGGTGGTCAGTGCGCTCCCACAGCAGGAGTGCCACTCAGCTGACTGACCCGTCCTGGTGGTCCACGAGCCCGGCAGAAGCCACTCACTTCCTCAGTAGTCCTGCAGGCCCAATCTCCGGAGAATAGGCCAGACACCAATAGACTCCAATGGACCAGTGCCGCCGGCATGATCCCAACAGTGCCGCCAACCTCCTGGAAGTTGGCCTTGGGCACCGTGGCCGCTTCCCCTCCCTAGACACTCTGCAAGGAGGAAACAATATAAAAGTGGCTGCCAGGTGGCTCCCAATATCCAGCACAAATGTCAGCGGGATGGATCCAGATCCTGGGCCAGCAAGGACATCCCACTGCCCACCCAGAGGGCCGATCGTATCCTGGCCCCCACCCCACCCCCTCAGGATCCCACCTCCGCATGAATTCGTGCACTGGGCCTCTAGTATTCTATAAGTGATCATTCCTTGCAGGTGATAACAGCTTAGAATATGGGAGTCTATATATGGAGGGGTTGGGATTGCTGATTTGGGGAAAAATTAATGAAATATCAAATTACTGCATCTTAAAATATTAAGAGTTCAGAGAATAGAGTTAGTATTATGCCTAAACCCTGGGGACAGAAAATAAGTCCATGAAATTATGTCCCAAAATACTGGCTTTTGAGATGCCAGAATTTCTTTAAATGAACATAAGAAAAATAGTACTTGACTTTCTATGTAATAAAATTGGACTGACCCAGATATGATTTATATACTTTATATACATTATAAATTCATTTTTCAAAGCAATAAGTTAGTTATGCTACATTTGTAAGGAGTCCTCCAGATGGTACGGAGCCGCCGCTCTGCTCTCTCCTCACCTGGGCTCTCACGCATGCACAGGTCTGCAGGGTCATGCGTCACTGTTCACTGGGCTGACTGCTACTTCGTACATGTTCACCTGTTCACACGGGCTTCTCCGGCCACCCTCTGCAAGGAGAGCCCAATGCCTGTCCCCTCTCAGCATCCACTCATTCTCTATCACCAATCATTTGTTTCCGTCATAATATTTGACAGTTAATCATTATTCTCATGTTTTTATCTTCAGCCATACCGCCTCTTTATCCCAGATTATTAGCTCCACAATATCAAGGTGATAGTTTAAAAAGCAGGTAAAAATTACAATTCATATGCCTATTCAAACTCTATGCTATGTTCTAGATGAATATATTCATCTAGACTGTAGAAGGTTACCTCGGATTCAAATGTCATAACTTGAACTAGTTGTCTTTTTTGATTCCCTTGCAAAGCACTTGACATACAGTAGCTTTCCAATAGTAGTAGTTGAATAAAAGATTTCAAATTGTCCCAGAGGGCCATCTACTCAATTGAAATGCTGTAGGTCAGCAAATTCAGAAATCTAGGTTGTTTGTTATCAATCTGGCTCATCCATGGTCCAGTCTTTGTGCAAATCCTATCTTCCCATTAAATTTAAGATCAGGAACTTTTAGTAATCTTTTATTATAGCAAATGAGGCAAAAGATTAATTTGTGACAGGCATGCCATGGTGATATTTTTTTGCCTTTCCCATATGTATGGGGAGAGATGAAGTAAGTAGGAGATCAGGAAAGTTTTATTTATTTTTATAATGAAATTTGGAATCAATAAAGGAAGTTGAAGCTAAGTGCTTCAAGACTTGACAAAATATATAATTAAAAGTTAGTGGGTGTCATGAGGATAAAGTACAAGAATAATAAAAAACAAGGCTGTATTCTAATATCATGGAGTTATTGTGAAATAAGCTAAAACTCTGTAAAATGTGTATTTAGAGAGGTGCACTGAAAGTCATTTGAAAGTACATGAGGTCATATATACCTAATGAACCCAGAGAAAATGTTCATTGGAAGAAACCTCCCCTATTATTTATTCTCAAAAAACAAGTTTCCCATTAAGGACATCGCGGCTCCGAGGGTAAGTTATATATGTAAGTTTAGTGTTCAGGTAAAGTTTTAAGACCCTAAAAACCACTTGGAAGAATAGAAAGATAACCCCAGAAAATACTGCAAAGACCTGTTAAACACGCTGTTGCATGCACAGCTATGTTTCAAGGCGGATCGGCGCGAGGAACATGATGACCTTTCCTTGTACCTTATTTTATTTTCTGGAACTGGAAGTGTTGCCAGTGCCTGAGGCGTCAGTCAGAGCGAACCTCCATTATCACCCCAGAGACCTGGCACTTCCCTCATTAGGCTCCGTGGACTCTGACTGAGTGACCTTGTTCGGTGAGAAGACACAGATGGAGGCTGTCAGTAAATCTTGCTAATGGAACACGTGTCCCCACTGTTCAATGCGTGTTGCACCTGATCCTGGCATCTCTGCTCTTAGTAAACAACCCTTCGCCCCTCCCCAGCCTGGGTCTCTCGCCCCTCCCCTGCCATGGGCCCTTCCAGCACCAGCTTGTCCTGGGGATTATCCGAAATGATGTCTCTCCCTGTGAGGAGGGGCCCGCTCCCCCAGCAAGGACTGGCTGGCTTTGGAAACAGGTAAAGATGACATTGAATATGGCAATAGAACCGTCAGTCATCTACCTCCATGCTAGCAGGCCCTCGGGGTGCAAAATAAGACTTGTTAGCAGCTAAGCACTGCTGTAGTTGTCAGTTCTCCCGGGGTCTTGTTTTGCAATGGAAACGCAGAGCTAGAAGAAGGGAGAGACGCTCAGTTTGGGGAGAGAACATAGGAAGATGCTTTGCTGCTTGCGGTTAGAAGGGAGCCGTGAATGGAGGGTTATGCCAAACTTGGGGTAGGGCGTCTAATTCCTCAGCATGGCAATCTCCTTATCGATAGAAGATGATTAATAAATTCTGAAAATACCAGTTGTCTCAGTCCACTGGGGCTACTACAGCACAAGCCCACACACGGGAAGTTGATGAACACTGGAGCTTCATTTCTCACAGTTTCAGAGGCTGGAAGTTTGAGATGGGGATGATGCCGGTGTCATAACCTAGTTATTATTTAAGAGGTGAGAGCCACCTTCAGGGTTGCAGTCTTCTTCCTGTGCCCACACAGAGGGGCAGGGGCAGGGACATCTTCAAAGTCCCTTTATAGGCATTGGTCCCTTTCAAGAAGGTTCCACTCTCAAGATTTAAATACCGCCCAGGGGTCCTACTTCCTAACATCACTTGGTTTTGGGGGATGAGGTTGAGTGTGTACATGGGGGGAGGCGGTGGAAGGGCAGGGTATAAGCATTCAGACAATAGCAGTAACCATTCAGGCTTAGTAAGAGGATCAAATGAGTTGGCTTGAGATGAACTTATTTATAAACTAGAGGCCTAGTGCACGAAATTCGTGTGTGTGGGGGCGTCCCTCAGTCCAGCCTGCACCCTCTCCAATCTGGGATCCCTCAGGGGATGTCCGACTTCTGGTTTAGGCCCGATCCTGCTTGGGCCTAAACTTGCAGTCAGACATCCCTCTCATTAATCAGGACCACTGGCTCCTAACCATTTGCCTGTCAGCCTGATTGCCCTCTAACCACTCCTCTGCCGGCCTGATCGCCCACTACTGCCCTCCCCTGCCACGACCCACCTCTTCCGCTGGGACCCGCCTCTGTGTGAAGTGGCAGAGACGCAGGGACCATCCTCCTCCACACCGTGGGATCCCCCAGGCCTCACCACACGGAGCAGCTGCCGGGCCCTGCCTCCGCTGTGCGCACAGCCATCTTGTGATGACGTCACATGCTTTTATTAGTATAGATTATAAAACTCTACACTTAGATATACTTATAAACATAAAAACAAAAGAAATTATACATGTACAGTTAGGAGCATATTTTGAGTCTGTGTGGCTAATTAATATGTAAATATTTTAATTCAAATGACAATTTTTGGAAACTAGAAATCAGAAGCCATCTGCAAAATGTGTTAGATTATAATAATTTTACAAATGTTAGTGATAATAAGTCTTAAATTTAAACTTTTATTGAGAATGATGTACATGTTTAAGATCATTTAATAAGAAGAAAACAATTGTTTCCATAATGTTTCAATAAGTACCTGGTCTCCTGTACTGAATGGAAGGTGCCGCACTCAGATAAGCCTGAGGGCCTTAGGGACTGAGTGTAGAAGGGTTTGCTGGGGAGAATATGCTTATTTATTTATTTTTTTTAAGCACCAACAATGCCCCAGACACTGAGGTTTCTCACTCTCTTTCTTGAAACTTCTATTATATGATACTAGAGTCCTGGTGCACAAAATTCATGCATGGGTGGGGTCCCTAGGCCTGCCCAGTGATCAGGGCTGATCAGGGCTAGGCCAGAGAGGAGGCAACAGTCGCCGGGCCAGGATGGGCGTGGAAGGAACGAACGCCGGATGCCAACGTGCCATCATCAGTGCTCTGCCACCACATGGTTATCCGCCTCCCCCCTCCTCCTTCCCTCACTGCCATGCCACCACCACAGTGGGCGGGCAGCAGGCCAATTGGGGCCTGCCAGCCGGGGAGAGGAACAGGGCACAGGAGGTTGTCTGCTGGCCATGAGGAGGGAGCCGGCCCTCAGCCCCCTTGGGAAAGGGGCTGTGTCTGCTGCCACCCACCTCTGGTTTCCCATCCCAGCCTGGGCCCTGGCCCCATCAGGCGATCGGGGCCTGTGGCTGGGGGGGTGGGGGGGGGCAAGGGAGCATGAGAAGTTGGCCAGCCAGGGGGAAGGGACCGTGGAGGTTGGTGGGCCAGGGGAGCTTGGCTGTGGGAATGCAGTGACCACCAGAGGGAAGCTCCTGCATTGAGTGTCTGCCCCCCTGGTGGTCAGTGCGCATTATAACCACCGGTCGTTCTGGCCATTCCAGTCAATTAGGCTTTTATATATATAGGTGTTGCCTCATGAACAAATCTTCTATTATTCTTATGATTCCTTTCTGGTTTCTGGCCAGATTTTTTTTTTCTTATCCTAAAATCTAAAATAGAAAAAAATTCACAATAAATGTACAATAAGTGTTTCCTATGAAAAGGAAATTGTGCCATGGGAGGAAACCAAAAGACCACACATTTATTGGTAGTAATGTTTTGCTTTTTAAAAATGTTCTCATGCTCACATTTTCACTTCAGAGTGGTGGCTGCACAGGTCTCTTTCCAATATTGTTTATTGTGCTTTTATTTTTAAAAGCTTTTCAAGAGAATAATGATGGACTCTTTACAAGGGCTACGTGGTAGAGTGGGATGATGAGCCGCTGGCTATGGTAACTCAGGGCACAAGGGCATCGAGATGGTGGCTACTGGGGCTAAAATCCAGGCTACAGAACAGCACTGCAGGAACTGAAAATGCACCCACCCTCCAAAAGAGAGCATTGTTATAAGTTTCCACTCAGAGAAGGCAACTTCTTACAAATTTCATTAAAGATATCTTACAGGTAGGTGGCAGCCCTGTGTCAAACATGGGCCAAACCCATTCTAAATCCTCAATTAACTATTAAATGTGAGGTTTAGGGAAGACTACTCAACATATGTGAACTTATATTTCCCCCTTGGTCTAGGTTTAATAACATATTCCTCTTAGGTTTTTACAAGTATTACCTTAAAATTGGCCACATTCTCTTTAGTACTTTAAAAAGTGTTTTCTTATTTCACAGTAATCACTTTTGGGTGATAAGATATGCAGTAAAATGGAATATAATTAACAATTATATTTACTTGTTGATTTTTCTTACTCTATTCATGAGAAACAGCAGGAACTAAATTAAATATTTGAACCTACTCAAAGGAAATTGAAATTCTTAATTTTACTGATATCAAATTTAATATCACTCCAAAATTTTTGAATATATGGTAAGAAAAATATATTTGAGTATTAATAGTGCTTGCATTACTTTTTTATTTTTACTTCCTGTTCCAACACACTTACCTCGTTTTAAAACTGTACATTTTTATAAAAGGACAGCTAGCTTCCTCAGTTTAGCCCTCTCACGGTACATATCTCCTGGTTGCGAGATGTTTTCCTAGGGTGAAAAAGGAAAGGCTATTGGACCAATTTGATCAACCAATTAACTCTAGGAGTTGGAATCTTGTGAAATCAGCAATGCACTGATTCTTCAATAGAACTTTGAAATATCTTAAGTCATAAATCTTAAGTCATCTGCTAAATTAATGCACTGGGTGGGTGGTGGTTTTTAGAAGTCCTATGAAAGAAAAATCGAATTCTTCTGTTTTTTTGAAGGAAACATTTGCTCCATTCAGTTCCTGGGCACTTAAATAGTGCTCTTTTTGTGTCATTCTCTTGACTTGGCTCTGTTTCAGAAACAGCCAATGTTCTTCAGGGTCAGACCTTTTGGTATCTATACCCCTCCCCCACCAATTACATTGTTAAATTTTTATTTACATGTATGTCTGTCTCTACATCCTCAGTGACAGAGTTGCTTTTTTTTTAACCCTTGTGGTTGCAGAACTCAATACAGACCTTGACACCCAACACAGAGCTTGAAACCTAACACAGTGCAGAAGACCATTGTTAACAAATGATTAAATGGAAAGATTTAAAGCCCCCTGGTTTGAAAAGTGATTTAGGAGTTAAGAATGTAGACTTACAAAATATTTAACGATGATGATCCTGGTGATGATGATGATGATGATGATGATGATGATGATGATGATGATGGTGATGGAATACTAGCTGTGATAAAGTGAAAGGAAATTGGTTATTATCTGGTAGATATTTAGAAGCAACTAAATCTATCTGAGACATATGCAATGACAGTATTGTTTTTAGCATTTATGTGGCGTTTTTTCATTACATGACAGTTTGAAATTTGGCAATACAAGGGATCTGGGGACTGGTAAAGAAGTTACTACAACTGTGACAAAATACAGTGAGGACCTCAAATGGAGCAAGTGAGGTAGGAACTGACGGGACGGAATGATAGATATTTCACTATTGGAATCAAGGAAACCTGATGACATTGAATTTGATGAGGGAGCAATCAAGTATGACTCCAAGTTTATAAAGAAAAATGAACACTGTGTACAAAAGTCCATAATGTTTCAAAAATATCCCTTGTGGAATGAGGAAGGATTACAAATGACAGACTATTTCTGGGGATCACATACACACACACACACCTGCATGCATGCATGCACACACGCACATGCACATTCACACACACACACGCAAATAAGACCTGTCGGACAATTGAAGGCAACACGCCTCTGTTCAGGGCGGAAGGAAAGGAGGTCCTCGCATTTAATGAAATTTGGGCATTCTTCTCAGAATAAGTTCATAGCAAAGTATTTTATTTGCCTTTAACTCCTGTTGATGATGTTTGTCTGTACAGGTTAAATTTATATTGACTGAAAAAATATGTACACTAGTGTAAATTTCTACTCAGTCGCAGTACTTGGTGGCTTTCTGTGTTAGCATTTGGTGTTTTTCTAGTTGTTTAGCTATTTAGTGATGAACTTAACAAATTAATGTAGACTACGTGGAGGCAGACATAAGACTTCACTAATTAAATGATTTTTATTTAATATTAGTTCTCTCAGTAATTTGTCAAGGCTGTAAAATTGTAAGTTCAGAGTTATACTCTAGAGTGCATGTTGGAGAGCTGGAATTCAATATTGCTCATGTAAAGACTATATACTTTGGATGGCAGATTTAAAATGCTATGCTGATTGAACACCAATTTTTATTTCATCAGAAAAGTAGAAAATTAAAGTAAGTATTTATATAAGTAAAGCATACCTCATATATGTAAAGTATGCCTCGCTGTTTTCCTCTGAAATGTCAACAAAATTTCCAACAATAACCTTTAAATTTTTTACTATTCTATTATTAGAGTAACAAATACAGTTTATCCTCATAGGATTTTTTTTTTTTTTTACATTTCATCTATTTTCTCATTTGTTAATTAAGTTTAGCTTTTAACTTTATTATTTATGAAATTGTCTTAATTATGATAATAATGTAACTAAATGAATTCCTAGATATTTATGTGAAGCATATATTTCTCCAATAGAGATTCCATTTTTTAGTTCCTAAAGTAATTTATCTACATTTTATCCCCTGTTTCGAGTACCGCAAGGACATAGCATAGGAGGCAACACAAAATCAGAGGCAAGAGATACCCAGCCAGTTATTACATGGCATTCCATTTCAAAACCTACACATTGCTTTTGGGTACCACACCATCTTTCACCCAGCGATGTTGAACATGGTTATTATTAAGTCAATTCAAATAAAACCATATTCAGAAATTAAAACTCACTGTTTAATATAGTTTTGAGACTCCAGGGAAAATATCTTTGATATGATATATGGTTTTTTGGCCACTTAACATCATTATACTTTTATTTATTCATATTTAATATGCATAAGAATACTGACCTACTTCAAATATAAATTCAGTGAATAGGTCACAAACCGGGGTACTTATAGATTACTAGACTTCTTAATAGGTATTTAGATCATTTTACCAAGTTCATATAAGAATTTCATTAATGTTATATATTTTATCATCCTATAGTTTGAATGTTTTAAGAGAGACTGTATTAAAGAGTAATAATAAATGTTTAGTAAAATAGTTAACTACAAATTTCAAGACAACATGCTACTTTTTATGTTTATCTACAAATATGTTAGAGTATATTTTAGAACTATTGTTCCAGGAAATAAAAAGAAAAAATTAAGAACTTAGAAAATCTAGTAGCAATAACTACATCTACAAGATTCATCTCATTTGATCCACAGAAATGGTATGGCAATATTATTACTATTTTATGTTAATGAACTAAGTCTTCATAAAAACACTAGAACGGTAATGGTGCAAGTATACTGAGCATTTTCTAGTTCTACCCAATGTGCAAACATCTATAGTTGGTCATCATGGAAGCTGTGATATTTACAAAATATTCACTGCCCTCCCTGTGCGGAAATATGTATCTCCCTCCCCTGGACCTTCCCTTCCCCAACACACACTGGCCACAGGCTTTGCCGGGGACGGCTGTGCCTAATGGGCTGTGAGAAGCAGTACTCTGAATCACTGCTGATTAGAAGCTTGCAGAAGTGTTGAGTTGTTTTGCCATGTTCTCTTGTTCCTTGGCTATGGAAAAGCAATGCCTCAGAAGGAGGCTGCTCCATTCACTGGTTCCCAGAATGAGGAGAATGTGAACCAGAATTGCAGCTCACCCAGGATGGACATGGTGCTTCATCGACAGGCTACTCAAGGGAACATGGGGGTGGAGGTGGGGCTGGGAGAGATCAGCGTATGGGGGTAGGGGAGGAATATCTGTTATCTGTTGTACACCTCAGAGATTTATAGTGATTGTTTGTTAAAACAGCATTATTTAGGTTAATATAACATCCTAGAGGCACAGTGCATGAAATTCGTGCACTGATAGGGTCCCTAGCTGCCAGCTGCCAGCTGGGTACTCCCTCCCTTCCCCCGGCCAGCCCCACCCCCTGGTTGAACTCCTGGTCAAACTCCTGGTCGAGGGGACAATTTGCATACTATGCTTTTATTATATAGAATAGTTGTAATAATTCTGATTAGTTACCTCTAACTGTGAGTGGGAGCTTCTTCATGAGAAATACCATTCTATTTTAGGTAATCCAAAGGATATTCTACCTTATCAACTGAAATCTTCTACCCTCTCATTTCCTTTCTTTATCCAACTTACATATGTGAGAACTTTAAACAATAATGCCTTTAAATGGATAAACTTTACTATTTGATTATTAACATTTATCATATAGTTCACAGCTATGTTGATAAACTTGTGGTGATAATCCTCCTGAGAGTCAATACATCTACATACTTTATTATCTGTCATCCTTGAAATGACTTTACAATATTCTAGGAAGCTCTTACCTGGGAGAATAAAAGTTGCAAATGTAAGTTTGATGTTGTTTCTCGTTAACTTCATGAGACCTTTCTGCACTTCTTCTAGGACTGGATTAAGGGAAGTGGGACTTTGGAAACCCAGAGATGTAATTCCATGCAAATAAAAAGCACTCACCCTCCTGTGAAGTCTCAGAATCTTCTTTTTCTTGAGATATCATAGGACTATACCCCCAGCACTCCCTGGGGAAGGCGGCACCCCCAATCCCCTGATAACAGCTCTGTCTGCAAAAGAATGAGAGGCAGCTCAGGAAGCTGAGCCTTAGGGCCTCCCTCTGTCAGATACCTCTGTGCCGCACAATTGCTATGACCAGGCCATAGGCAGCTACTGGTCACGGAGGGCGGGGCCCCTTTTTAGGGGCTAAGTGGGCAGCAGGGCCAATGGCACCTCTCTCTGTGCTCAGAGCCAGCATGCGCTTTACTGAATTCTCTCTCCTCCTTTCCCGCAGCACCTTCCAGCTGGGGGAGCAGCTGGGTTTCCTTGTGCTGCCCCGCTGTCCTTTCTGTGCAGCGGATACAGGTGAACCCTGCATCCTCGCGTTGCCTAAGGGAAATGCAGTTATCTGAGCTGTCTCTAGTACAGTTTGTTGCTAGGGTAAAGAACAATAAACTCATTTGGAAAATCCTTTATCATTACAGCGTAACTTGCAAAGCTATTGTCTTGTGCATAATCCAATTTGAATGTCAAAAAGTTAATATTGCTTGGGCATTTCTTCTTTGATTTCATCTGTAACAAATTTTAATCTTCTAAACAGTTGGGTGCCTCGGGTAGTTCAGGGCAAAGGCCCAATGCTCAGGAAAGCAAGAGGATGAAAAAAATATAATTTAAAATCAATTACTCCTGGTAGAGTGTGTATTTTTTTTTAAAGTTTACCAGATCTGCCTACAGAATTTCATTTGTTTTGCTTAGTTTACTTTAATACTACACTTTATACATCTCTTTTCTTTTTTTAATTAAAAATATTAAATATTTAAAAATAAGACCAATACAGAATTTATAATAAAATGCATCACTTTCCTAACCTAACCAATTTCTAAAACACTTTTCCAAGAAGCACCTACTTTTTCTGTTTTTAAATAATTACGGTGATTATATGGATCTTATGATAATATGAGTGAGCTTTGACAGATGCACACACCATTAAGTCCAAATCTTTGCATGCTTCCTGTGGCCACTCCCATTCTTGCCAATGATCTCTATTCCCATGTGTGACTGATAAAAATCACCTTCGTTAGTCCCCCCAACTTACTGGACATGCCTCTCTCTCCCCTCCATTGCACCCCTGGGGAGGGTAAGTTGTCGCTTCCTGGTGAAGCTGCCCAAATGCCATGCCTATAATATTTGGCCTTCCCTTTGCTCCTTTCCTGTTATTAATAACTGGGGTTAGTCTGAAATTAAAACTTTCTAACGCAAAGCAGGTCTTGGCAGGCAGCCATGTGCTCGGCTAAACTCTTCCCTGACAAAAGCCAATCTTTATAAGACGTAATTGAGCCGGTCTGTTGTCTTTCTGCATCTATCACAATATACCTTTAGAATGTCAGGTAACTTCCCTTGTTCTGGACCCCTCAGGGCACCCCACCGCACCAGGGCTGAGACCACAGACGTCTTAGCTGTTATTGCTACCATGCTAATGGTTAACCGTGAACTATCCCGTACCCCCCTCTATGAAGAAGTATGTGTCCGTCGTTTTCCTCTTTATCCAATCCCAGAGGTTTCCCTCACCCTCCTCTCCTTTCTTCAGCCTCCTTACTCTGTCACCAGTGGACTTCATGTAGCCCATTTACGCCTTCTCTCTGGATTGCGGTGTATAAAACAAGGTGCAGGACTGCCGTTTTGCAGAGCATTTTCTCAAGCCGGTGAAGCTCTGCTTCCTGCCAGTTGTCCTCAGTTTGGCTGCAATGAACTCACAAAAATCGTTAAAGGTTTGGATGTATTTTATGTCCACAGCTGCCAGTGTCCTAGAGAAGGTGTGCCTGTCATTCTCATGCCAGCACTGGATTACAAGGCCGGTAGCACTCTGTCTTCATCACCGCTTGGTGCTGTCAGCCTTTGAATTCAGCCAAAATTTCGAGCTAGTGGGGGCGTAATGTTTATTTTTATTGCTTTGTTTGTCTTTTTATTATTGACTTACAGGAGTTCTTTTAGGTCTGACATCTCTTCTGTCCCATCACCTTTGTCAGACGCTCCTCCACCCCTCTGATAAGGATCCAGTGATTACTGTGGATTCAGCAAGATAATCCACCATAATCTTTCCATCTCAAGATTCTTAGTCACTCCTTTCCATGTGACGTAACATATTCACAGACTGGAGGGATGAGGCTCATCCATGTTGAGGGGCGGTTATTCTGTCTACCAGAGTACTTATTCCAGGGTCCTCAAGCTTTTCAAACAGGGGCCAGTTCACTGTCCCTCAGACCGTTGGAGGGCCAGACTATAGTTTAAAAAAAACTATGAACAAATTTCTATGCACACTGCACATATCTTATTTTGATGTCAAAAAACAAAACGGGAACAAATACAATATTTGTATTTGCATGTGGCCCGCCGGCCGTAGTTTGAGGACCCCTGAATTTATTCTGTCCTAAGAAATACTTGTTTTCCCTACGACCATGATAATGTTTATGGTATGAATTGTATGATTATAAATTATTATTTGTATCTATTTTCCATCTAAAAATAATATTGTGCAAGGGCAGAATTCATTTTATATTTACAGCTACCAATTTTCCAGCATCATTTGGTGAAAAAGAAAGTTTCCTATTTTTGTTCAATCATTCTGATACTTTTGTCTAAAAATCTTTTACTGTGTTTGTGATTCTTCTCCCAGGCTCTCACTTTCAGTCCAAAAATACCACACTGGTTTGATTATTATTGCAACTTGATAATAAGACTTGGATAACATAGTATTAAGCTTTGCATTATAATTTTCTTTTAGAAAGCTGTTTATTCAACATCCTTTGCTTTTTCGTATACAGTGTATAATTGACTACTCAATTTTTAAAACCTCTTGGTATCTTCTGTGTGATTGTATTTTTGTGTAATTTATATGTTAACTATTAAGTTTCTAATCCTTGAAATTAATATATCTAAATTTTATAAATCTTCTTTCATTTTTTTCACTAAGTTTTATAGTTTTTCAGGGTAGAAGTCTTTGCATATCATTGGTTAGATTTATTCTTAGATATAACGCATTTTTGGAAGCCCTCAACCCAGGCATGAACCTGACCGGGAATTAAACCATGACCTCCTGGTTCATAGGTTGACACTCAACCACCGAGCCAGGCAGGCTGGGCTCAAATTGATTTACTTAAAAAGTTTTAGTTTATGAGTTTTGTATTGTGTTTAAGAAATCCTTCATCACTTTGAGATTTTAATGTTAATATTTAAGCCTTTATTTCAACTAGAAAATGTTTTTATGTAGGCCATGAAATAATGGCTAAATACCATCTCATTATTAGGAGAATCAACATTTAAAAAATTTGTATTACGTATTCTACCATTTATTTAGTGCCCTCACTTTGTATTTCTCACATGGCGTTTTCCTATCTCTCTTTGCGTTTTCGTCCTTAAAGGTGGCAGAAGAGGCTGCCCGAAAAATGCCACCTTGTCCTTAGGACCATTTCAGTGAAAGGCAGCTGGAAACGGCAGATTTAAGAAGGGCATTCTGTTCTCCCTGTTCTTCCCCAAAATGAGATAAAAACGCCTATGTGAAATATGTCCTCCTGGCGCCAAGAGAAAAGAAATATTCTTCAATGCTGTGTCACCGCCAGGGGAATTCTGTCCAAATAGACCTTGTTAAATAATTCTTATCTTCTCAGAGCCTCGCCCTGCAGTTCAGTGATTTCCCACAACCACCTCTCCTTTTTCAAGGCAATATAAAAGCATATCGTTTTCACTATTTCTTTTACTCTAAGTTTTTACGAAGGCTCTAATGTCTCATAAACTATAAATCTGTATGCTTTTCTCCTGTTAATCTGTCTTACATCAGCTTAATTCCCAGACTCAACTGCGAAACCCCGGAGGGTCCAAGTACATTTCGCCTCCTCTGCCGTTCTTTATTCTGCTCTATTGTTGCATTTTGCTATTCCTGAAAATAGATAAAACTTTAAATTGATACAATAAAGTGTTTGCTATAGTACTCTTTTATAAAGTATCTCATGTAAAGAATCAAGTAAAAAGAGTAAGTTCCACTTTCTTATATTTTTGATAAAATTGCTCATTTTTGCCATTTTCTTTCATACAACATTTAGACTTATTAGTGACCATAAAAAACAATGTTGGAAGATTAGTATGATAACAGTATAAGTATAGATCAACTTAGGGAAGTCTATTTATTATTTTAGTTCTTATTAGCTATCTCTTAGGATTCAGATCCTTGAATATATAGAGAGGAGGTTCTTCACACCGTCTCTATTTGATGAAGCGTTAATAGTTTATATTTTTAAGCATTTGTTTATTTATTATTATTTGAGAGTTTGTATCTAATGGACCCCGAGTAGCTCTACTGTGCACGGGCTTCAGTAACAATTTTGCTTCTGGGCAAGGTTAAAGTTTTCTAACTCTTTGCTCTAGGAATGCAGTATTTAAGGGCATATAAATAAATATTAGTAATAAATATAAACCATTTATATTGTCCAGAGGAAGGTTTATTCATCTGGGAAGTGGATTTCTCCTAAATTCAATGGCATCAGCAAGAGGGAAATTATTCAGATAAATGTGTGAGAAAGTAAAAAGAAAGAAAAAAGTGCAAGTTCATCCAACGTGAGTGTCTTAGGCTGCACATCCTACCAGCCCCCTGTGGTTTATAAAGATGAAGCCTGTGAGTTAGGGCCCCTGTGCCAGCTGCAGGGAGCCACACAGGCCCTGTCACCCTGGGGTGGGAAAGGGCAGAATACTTGGCGGTGCAGGGTACAGGGCTCTGCTAGGCCACACGCACACCTCCTGCCACGCTGCCCTTAGTGAAAGACCATTCAGACAGTCAGATCGAGGGCTGGGAATGTGGAAAATGCCCCCCACTCTGCCTTCGCTTGCGGGGGGCACAGACAAGCAGGCGCCTCATCTGTGCAAATACCCCCGGCGGCCGACTCCTTGTGGCGAACCCATCAACTTTCTCAAACATGCAGGGACGAGCTGTTAGAGAGGGAAAGGGCGTGGGCTTCTAGATGGATTAAAGTAATATCAATGTGTGGCGATATTATCGCGATGATCATTTATGGCAAACGGAGAGGGCACTGCACATTGCCTATATGCCGGGCATGTGCTAAGCACCTGATGTACATTATCTCACCTAACACTAGCAGCAGCCATCTAAGGAGTGAACGCCAATTACAGATGAAAAGTTTCAGGTTAAACAATCTGTTTTGAACTGAGACTAAGGAGGCTTCAGCACACAGCTCTCCAAACTTCAGGCAAGCAAAATCATGACAAATACAAGGATATTTAGTTGCGCATTTATTACTCAGCTAAGAAAGTAGATCTAAAAAGTGCTCATTCTCGGTTCCCTATCTTTTGTTCATTAGTAAAACAACATGAAGCAGTAGTTGATATACAATAGCCCTCCACCACCACCCCTTCCCGCTTAAAGAGAGTTAGCCTTGTCTGTAAAAGCATTTGTCAAAAGTGAACACTGGGTTCGATATAGCAACCTCTCCCATCACCGTGATTAGCCAAATGAAGACTGTTCTGAGGGAGGAAGGCTAGAAGGGCCATGGAATGATGGGGCCACCGTTTCATCCTTCGTGTCCACACGATGCTGTGAGACTCCATCCAACTTGCATTTCTCCTCAAAGCAGCCACTGAGGTTGCCAGCCCGAGAAAAGCCGGCGCTGACCTGAGAACGGCCACTCACATCTCACCCCCCACCCCAGCCAGGGTGGGCACCCTCAGGGATGCCCTCTAGAGCAGGGGGTTGTGGGGGCGTGGTCTGCTCCTGGGAGGTGGCCATCACCTCCTGGACCTGCCGCATCCCCCCAATAGGTCCTGCTCTCCAGCCTGGGCGTGTGGCTGCTGCACGTGTGCTTTCTACACAGGGAGGTGGAGACCCATGTACATGATGGGAACATGTTGCTAGCAATTGGGTGTGGCCCTTCCCATGGCCCCCTTGAGTCAAGCTGGCTCATAGGGCCCAGGGCCCTGCACAGTAGAATCCAAGGCCAGAGGCTGAAACCACCATGGAAACTGAGGCCCTAGGGTCCATGTCAGAGCTTAAACACAAGACCAACGTGGCCTTGGGCTTGGAGAAGACAGGCCCCTTGCTCAGGGTCTCATGTGCTTTGTTTACAAACTTGGGAATTGTCTTAAGTCCAAAGCATTCTTGATTGGCTCTCTATCTCGCAAGCCTGTGAACACTCCCTATTCCTCTAGGCCAGCAGTTTTCCACCCTGGGCTGGGCATGCACGCTGCGGTGCCGCAAGGATTTTTCAAACTTGCAACACCGACTGTTTACTAGTGGTCGGGGCACTGCCCTCTTTCCCCTCAGGTTTTCAAGTAAAAATGACAACAGCCAACACCACAATAGCCTTCCGGTGTGAATGAATCAACAATATACCTATTTTTTTTTTTTTTGGTCAGATCAGCAAAAAATATAACCTTTTATGTGTGCTGCAGATTTCAATAATCAGTTTATGTGTGTCGTGATGTGAAAAGGCTGAACATCGCTGCTACAGTCACCTTTAGACAATCCTGAACAATAGGAAGACTTGCTAAATGCCTCTGGATAATTGCAAGTTGCTGAATGAATAAGTCAATAACAGTGTTTTAATCATGTCTCTTCTGACTCAATTTCTAAATTATTCAAAATCCAAATTGATCTTTATCAGAAATTATGTCCTTCGCATGATCCAACTGAAAGTCCACAGTATTTCATAAGTTCTGCTTGATGAGTTTGGGCTCTTTTTATCTTACATTGCTATTTCTTCTCTTTCTAAATCACTGCATTGTCTGAAAAGAAATTCAAGAAGAGAGAGAATATATTTATGTGTCTGCTTATATTTTACAATATAAAATGTTAATTCAAAATATATCTCACCTACTCTATTATTTGCTTTATTATATTGGTTATTGAAATAATCCATTTAAACCCTAAACTTGGGGGGGGGAAGACTATTTCCAGGTCTAATAGTTTATCAAAAACTATAGAAAGAACAAACTTCCAAGAAGTAGACCCGATACTAATAATTTTCAGATGCACAGGTAATTCACAGAGTGCTGAGGTCCGGGCAAAATTCGCTGAACAAGGGCCCTGGGCCCGGATTTACTGTCAGTCCGTGTAATCCATAAGTGGCTATAGTAGCACATGATGGTGGCTTCATGAAGGAAATATATTTAAAAGCTTTTGCCCAACAGAGAAAGGGTTGTGTGATGTATGCAGTGCGTGACCCTGGGAGAAGGCACAGGGCTACGCCAGCGGCATAGAAACCCGAGGGCAATGAATAACTCATCTTCAGCCTCAGGCTTCTCCTCTGCCCCAAGTTCTAGCTCTTGACCTTTCACCCTTCCCCCTCATTACGGCAGCGTGTAGGGATGTTGTTGGCAAGCTACCATTCTCTCAGACTACATCTGTCAGAATTGTAAATGCAATTAGAATTCTCTTTCAGGGACAAGAATGTGTGCGACCTTTTTCAACCTCAAAGTCCACATTGAGTATTCTGTGTTCCCCGTGAAAATCCCAAATGTGTTCAACCTAATGAGGTGCTGGGGGACAATTAGATGGAAACTATAGGAAAACAAAACAAAGTAGGAAATTGTCTCCATGAAAACTGACTAAATACCTAGAATAGCTTTGGAAGAAAATGTATACTTGTGAAAATTCTGCTTTTTTTGTATAAAATAAATAAGGCTTTTGTATAAAAAAATAACTGTAAATAATAATTGGAAAAGATCAACACGTAAAATTGAGAAAAAATTAAATTGCTCTCATAAAAAATAGATGAATGGAAGAGGGGGTTTAAAAAGAAAGATTAGGTGCAATCATTGGTTAAGGGAAGAATTTTTGTGAGTTTATTTGAGGCAAACTATGGACAAATGCCAGGAAGCAGAATCTCAACGGATTGAGAGAGTCCTCCGGAGAATGTCATGTATACAATAAGGTGCAAACTGCCAACCAAAGAGGAGACGTAGGTGGGTGACATGAAATCCACTGGTGGTAGATTAGGGAGGCGGGAGAAGCAAAGGGGAGGGGAACCTCTGGGATTGGAGAAAGAGTAAAATGATAGACACATACGTCTTTAACTTAGGCGGGTGCAGGATAGTTACAGCCAACAATTAGCTCAATGACAAGGAGGGGATCTGTGGTCTCGCAGAGGTGGGCCTGTGCTTTGAGGGGTCTGGAAAATGGAAAATTACTCTGACATTCCAGCCTTATGTTATTATAATGTAAAAAGATAATAGAAGGGCTAAGTTAAGGTAAAGGTTGACCTTTGTCAGGGAAGATACTGGCCTAGGACATGCTACCTACCCACCATAAGCTGCTTCTTAGTTAAAAAATTGAATGTCAGACCTTCCTTTGTGGTGACTTTGGGTCTCTCAGTGTGAAAGGCTGCCACGCAGGCCTTCCCTGAGCTAGTCAGGTAGCATGTGGCCCCTTTCATCCACACATCATTTCAGGGAATATTTTTAGATAATACACCACCTGTAAAATGGAAAGATGTTACATAAGTAGCACATTTCATTCTTGCGCTCAAGAACTTCACGTTCTTGTTCAATTGAAGAGAACAATAAATAAAACTAAGCATAAATTAATTTTTTTCTAATTATAATGATTATTTTTGTATAATAATAAGTCTAAATAGTTTTCCCTATTTGTCTTTAGTCAGTATATTTTTCATTATTTCAAAAGTAATTTTAATATTTAGATAGATGTTTTAGAATGTTTCCTTCCTTTTCCTTTTTAAAAATGTTTTCATATGTGTGTTTCTGCTTTAATATAAAAAAAAATCCAGAAAGTTATGCCAATTTCTTTGTCAATAAAACTAAAAAAATATATAACAATTATCAAACTGCTCTTATAGTCAGTCAACAAACAACATTCCACCCACTTATTTTCTCACGACTTCCTGTACATGGTTGTCAAATTGACAGAAAGTCCCAATAATGCAAACAACAATGCAGAGGTAAATACCAGAGGGCAGAGCCTGGTACCAAGGAGAATGATGAATAGGATAAGATGCATATCGATGAATTTCCAACAACACTTTACGTTTTGTTCACACTCGTATCTGTGCAGTTGGTTAAGGCAATTTGCATAATGCAGAGGTAATTTCTTTCTGAAAGCCACGATGAGACGCTCTGATTGCACTATGTCGAGCTCTTTCCTCGTGCACGTTTTTCAAGGAAGCCTGGCACTGAGGAGGGGAAGAGAAGGTGGAAGTGTCTCTAGACTCCGAAAGCAGTGCTCTTAAAAAGCCACATTTGTGGCTTCAAGTCTTAGACCATAAAAGCCCACGTCACAAATATACACCCTAAAGGGGTGTGTTTCTCTGTCTCTTGAACTCCTTACTCTGGGAGAGCAGACTGCAGGGTATGTGTAGCAGTTTGGAGGAGCCCAGATGGCACAGAACCGAGTCTGCAGGCACCAGCCAGAGAGGCCCTCGGACCCGCCAACCGCCAGGCTAGTGCGGCTGGAAGTGGATCATCTCCAGCTGAGCTTTCAGATAAGACTCCATCCCAACAGACAGCTCGGCTTTGGAGCCAGAAGCACCCAGCTACCCCATGCCGCGTGAGAATTCCCCAGGAACATGCTGAGATATAGCACGTTGTTGTTGTTAGCTTCTATGTTTGGGCTAATTTGTTGCTCAGCAGTAGAACATAGATATCTATTATCTATACTGATAAAGAAGGGTGCTCTGATAAATACGGATTTTAGTATTTTCATTTCATGCTTTAATTTAGTGTCATTTGCAAAGCTGTGCAGTAGATTACCTCTGGGACATTCTGTGCCTCTAGAATATGCTATGGTGACTCTGGAGAAGGCTCTCCACCGAACTGTACACCTCCATAGGCACACGGAATGCTCCTCAGCCTTCCTCTCTGGACTTAGAATTCTCCATTTCTGGAACCGATCAAATTACTTTTCTGCCATAAATTGTATTTAAATTTATCACTGAGCTGGAAATTTGGGGATTTTTAAAAAAATATATTTTTATTGATTTCAGAAAGGAAGGGAGAGGGGGAGAGAAATAAAAACATCAATGACGAGAAAGAATCATTGATAGGCTGCCTACTGCACGCCCCCCCACTGGGGACTGAGCCTGTAACCCAGGCATGTGCCCTTGACTGGAATTGAACTCGGAACCCTTCATTCCTCAGGCCAATGCTCTATCCACTGAGCCAAACTAGCTAGGGTTTGGGGGATTTTTTTTTTAATAAAAGTTGGTCTCCAAGCACTTGTGGGTGGTAAATATTAGCTTAAGTTAAAAGTGTAAAGCACCTGCCTAACCCGTGTGGCTCAGTGAATAGAGCGTCGGCCTGTGGACTGAAGGATCCTGGGTTCGATTCCTGTCAAGGGTATGTACCTTGGTTGTGGGCACGTCCCCAGTAGGGGGTGTGCAGGAGGCAGCTGATCGATGTTTCTCTCTCATCAATGTTTCTGACTCTCTATCTTTCTCCCTTCCTCTCTGTAAAAAATCAATAGAATATATTTTGAAAAAAAATAATAAAAAAAAATTTAAAGCACCCAAATTTATCAAAATTTATCTAGCAGTAATCTATTTGTTGTTAAGCTCCTTACGTTACTTTGGAAAAGGTCAACACTTTCTGCTCATGCTGCAGGGTCAAAAGGCTGTCCTGTTCCCTCTGTCACTCTGGTGGTTCAGGCCCTGTAATCTACTTGCTTCCTCCTGGAAAATCATGATAATCTGATAGATAATTTTTCCTCAGGGGCATCAAATTGACTTTTAAGAGTTCATAACCAGCCCTGATCGGTTTGGCTCAGTGGATGGAGCGTCGGCCTGTGGACTGAAGAGTCCCAGGTTTGATTCCGGTCAGGGGCATGTACCTTGGTGTGGGCACGTCCCCCGTGGGGGGTGTGCAGAAGGCAGCTGATCGATGTTTCTCTCTCATCGATGTTTCTGGCTCTCTGTCCCTCTCCCTTCCTCTCTGTAAAAAAATCAATAAAATATATTTTTACAAAAAGAGTTCATAACCAATAATATAGCAGTGTGTTACTTCATATAATATTTGCCTGATTCATATACTTAACATTCAAAGACTAGCTGCTAGATATCTGTGCTAACTCGAAACCTAATCACCTTCTCTTGTTGGACTTCAGAGGTAACACAGGCATTTTGGAGAAATAATTTGAGGGAAATGGGAACTTTTGTAACATACCCTGTGTGAGCCGTGCCCCGGGTACCTGCTGGGACTCCAAGAAGAGCACTGGCATTGGCATAGCGGAAAGCTGTAGCCCATAGGCTCACCTTTCTCATGTTGCCCTAAAAATCCTGCCCCACAACAAGTTACGTTTCTGTAATTCTTATTGTTTTAGAGAATGAAAGAGCATAGAAAACGGTATCTAAACGCAGAGGAAAGATTTATGTAATCTAGTTTTTTGGGTTTTTTTAGAGTGCATTATAATTCTAGGCCTGGACTGTAACTTCACTTTTACAGTTAAACTCTCTGCTTTTCAAAGAGCTGTGTGTTAGGGTTTTGGCTGGTGACGCCAAACGATGTAAGTTGTTTTGAAAGAATTTTACATGGGCTGCAGGCAAGGGCGGGGGATAAGGTGAAGCAGGGGGAGTTCTGTGATGGGAGCACCTTCTGGAACACACCTTGGATTGGTGACAGGCAGCAGTCCTGAGAATGGATGCACATGCAGGCTGTGGTGGCCTCTAGTGGTAGCTGTTGGTAGTCCTTGGGGTTCCTGCCTTGGAGCTTCATCCCTGACCTAATTAGGATAAATTAGAACTTGTGCTATTGTCATCTGTCTTCAGAGAGGGAAATAGTTTCCATTTGTCTCTAATACAGTGCAGAACAAAAGAGCATCGCATTTCTTAAGACAAGGACATCGCTGCTGGGACCATAATGGACAGAATGAAAAGTTTTTATGAAAAATGTTCCAGGAAACAAAGGGAAATATGTACATTTGGCGATTATTCAATTCCCGAGGGCATTAAAACATAGGGATATAAAAAGTAAAGAGCATTTTCACCACTGGAAACAATGCAAGAAAACCCAATTGCTGCCTTTACTCTGGCTTTTCTGGATCAGCAATAACACGTTCCGTCATGATGGTATTGAACTTTCATTAATCCCAAGGAAATGTACTGCTTTTATTTTATCTTATTTTCTTGGCACATTTTCGATTTGGAGATTTGAAGATTTGACTTATCTCATGAGACACAGCAAAGAAATTATTAGCTCCGTATGTGTCTCTGGAGAGAAATTCAAGGACTGATATCAGCAAAACCATATTTCTTTCTCTCTCTCTCTCCTTATAGTATTTTCTATTTTTAATACAATACTATTTCCCTGAGGGGAAAAAAAAGAGAAGTACGACTGATCTGGCTTTGCACAAGCAAATTCACCAAAGTGTAATGATTTGTTAAATGGGATTCAAAGTCAGAAGAGGTATTCAATGTTGATGGCAGTTGATCTCTAAGCGTTTCTCTGCAGGTCAGCCATGCTCTTTGCTAAATTTAATTTATATGGCAACAAGATCAAGTGGGAAAATGCTCATTTGCAAACAGGTTACTGCTCTTCAGAACATGCCTCTCAGCTCAGCCCTGGAGCAATCTAGGCCGAGCCCTCCTTGTCAGCAGTATCGCCATATGCAGGCAGGGAGACTGTGGGGTGTGTGGGCCGTGTGCCCGCGTCCTTTCTTTCTCTCTTCTATTCGTAAATTATTTTCTCAGTCATATTAACAAAAATAATTGTGCAATTAATTTCAATTTATGATGGACATCTCTACAGGATCTCACAAATGCTGTCTCCTTATCTTGACTAAACTAGTGAACTCCCAATTTGTATTATCTAATAACATAAAAATTAGCACACGGAGCATTCAGACATTTATTTATTCATAAGTTACATATGGTTATCTACTAATGACTATAAAGTCATTATATGACATGCACTCAAAATAGAAAAGTTAGTAAGATACAAACACAAATAAAAATTTTATTTTTCTACTTTCCAGAGTGTAGTATTAAATATGCACCCTGTTGCGCTGCATTGGAGTGAAGTTTCCTTATCATTACCGCTGAGGTTGCTTCTCACCCTTGCACATAGCTGTTTATTTCACAGGACATACACCGACCACACCTCAAGCTGTGAGCACCAGGTGCCTTGAAGACGTAGAGCAGGGAAGGAACTGGCTTTGACGGAGTTGATATGTGCCAATTATATAATGGGCGCTCTCACAGGTCACGTAATCCTTACACACTTATATCAAGACATTGTATTTATTTGTATTTTACAATTTAGGAAAAAGCAAATTATTGCCCCCAATTATTTAGGAATGTTATGTTGGAGAACAGTTCCAAAGCCAGGTTCTCACTGATGATAGAGCCTGATACCTTGACCTTCACTGTTAGGGCCCAGTGTCAATGATGTCTCAGTCCCTGTTACACGGAGAAATACTCACACAGGGACGGTGAAGGGAACTCTTTTCCAAATGAGCCTCTGCATGTTTCTCCTCTCAGTGTGCCTCCACAGGGCTGCCTCAGGACACCGTGGTCTTTGAGTAGATAGCATGTGGTTAACTCGTTAACTTGTTAGGACAGCTCTGTGTTCAGTTATGTGTACTTGGGTGCCTTGAGCTGTCATCCCCTCCTGGGTGATGAAAGGCTGGTCCCTTCGTAGTGATTTCCAACTGCCCCTAAAGCAAGAGAGGCTGTCTCAGCAAGAGGTGAATCAGAATTGATAGGTTCAGTGTTGGTGCTTCTCAGCCTTCCTGTCAGTGGTACAAATTGAGTGATTATTGACATACAATTGGCATGCAATATCCTATTAGTTTTTGGTGTGCACCATAGTGATTTTGATATTTGTTTACATTATAAAATCATCCCCATAATAAGTCTAGCTACCAATAGTCACCCTACAAAGTTATTACAGTATTATTTATTCTAATTATTGCCAACAATCACCCTACAAAGTTATTACAATATTACTTATTCCAATTTATTGCAATATTATTCCCTATGCTATACATTGCATTCCATATAACATTTATTTTATAACTGGAAGTATGTTCCTTGTATCTATGAGTCTGTTAATTTTTGTTTATTCATTTGCTTTGGTTTCTAGCTTTCATTTCCCATAACCTCTTCCATGTTTGAGTGCCTGCGAGGGACAGCAAGCTCTCTGGTGTGTCTTCTTTATAAGGACACCAATCCTATCAGGTCAGGGTTCCACCCTTACAACCTTATTAACCCTTAATTACCTCCTTACTCCAAAAACAACCACACAGGGGGTAGAATATCAACATATGGATTTAGGGCCATAACATACAGCAATACGTTATGTGATTATTTTGTAAAAGACTATCTTTATCTTATTGACATTTCATTTCGGTGTGTAATATTAGTCTGATAAGATGCGTCTTCAATCCTATATAATACGTAAAAGGGTAATATGCAAATTGACCCTAATGGTGGAACGGCCAGGAATGACTGGTTGCCATGATGCACACTGACCACCAGGGGGCAGATGCTCAATGCAGGAGCTGCCCCCTGGTGGTCAGTGCGCTACGACAGGGGAGCTCCACTCAGCCACAAGCCAGGCTGATGGCTGTGAGCGCAGAGGCGGTGGCGGGAGCCTCTCCTGCCTCCTTGGCAGTGCTAAGGATGTCTGACTGCAGCGTAGACCTGCTCCCTGCAGGGAGTGGGCCTAAGCCATCAGTTGGATATTTCCCTAGGGCTCCCAGGCTGCCAGAGGATGTCTGACTGCCAGCTTAGGCCTGAACCCCCTGGGAAGTGGGCCTATGCTGGCAGGTGGACATCCCCCGAGGGGTCCCGGACTGTGAGAGGGCACAGGTCGGGCTGAGGGACCCCCCCTGAGTTCACGAATTTTTGTGCACCGGGCCTCTAGTTTTATAATAAATGTCAACAGCAAGATCATATTAAAATCATGAGTATTTGATTTACCGCCCCAAATAATTGACAAATGAGACTAGTTAACTCAAGTTTTATCTTATTTTAAAATTTATTATTTTAGCCAATACTAAATTTAGTCAAAATGCATTTTAAATACGTATATTCCACTTCTTTTTTCTGTTCCCTTTCAGAAATTCATTGCCTCCACAATTATAGCCACTTGTCTGATTGCATATACAACAACTGAAACAGCCAAAGCCAAACAGTTAGAACTAGCAAAAGAACATATAGAATTGTAATAGCTTAACGATTAGCATAGTGCAGACTGGAACTCCATAGACTGCAAAGAATGTCCCCAGATAGCTCTCGCATGCTGAGATAAATGGGTCCTTATTTTTCTTCCTCAGTTATTGTATAGTGGTTTCACCTGCTGAGAGGTTGCATTTTATGAGGGTTTGTTGAATAAACCCTGAAGTACAGTATTTCAGGCAAGAGCTGTAGGGATTGTTATATTTCCTATTCTTTACTTGTGTCAAAAGCATAACAAAGGCAAATCTCAGTGTGGTAGACACACACTGGGCAATAAATGGCTGTTGGGATCTGTTTATTTTTAAAAACATGTGAAGGATTTACACATAAGCTAAAAATCATTTATAGTGTGTTTTGAAAAATATATAAAATAACTAGAAATGTAGTACTTGACATTGAAAATAATTATTTACCAGCTATGTGGTTTGTTGGATAAACTTTCAATTTTTATTCTCAGGAGATAAACGAGAATGGTAGTAGAATCATTAGTTGCAATATTAAATAGTCTTGAGTATGATTATTGTTTTATTTTAATGGCTAATGTACCCTGGTTATTTCATAAAATGTAGTAAAACTAATTATTAGCGTAAAAAATGAAATGAAATGAAAATTCAACTTTAGTTATTAGACACAACAGGTATAAAAGAATATACTTATAAGATCTATACATTATAGAAATATAATTAGAGACAGCAACATAGGAAATAACAAAATAAATATAACCCTCTATACATTGTTCATAGTGTGCATATAGGCATTTAATAAAGAGTATTATTAACACACTCATATTTTGTCATTTTTTAACTGCTTCAGTTGTATATGGAATCAGATGAGTGGTTATAATTGTGGAGGCAATGAATTTCTGAAAGGGAACAGAAAAAATAAGTGGGATATAATTATTTAAACAAAAAGTTATGAGGGAAATAGCAAGTCTCCATTTAAATACCTACATGCACATTTTAAACAAAAGTTCAGGACAAATTATGACAAATTAGCTTGTTGTCTCCTTGTTAATTATCCAACTTAGGTTGGATTGGTAACATTAAACATAAGGGCTAACTTGTATCTATATTTTTTACGTATACAGTGTGGTCTGGTAGTACTCATGGTAGAGTTTTATAAGCAACTTCAGCAAACTCCAGTTATCCATTATTGTCTTTTTTTATAAAATAGAGCAAGAAATACTACTGGTTTTCATAATGCATCTTTAATCATTTACTGGTAGCATGTTACAAAGACATGATCCTGCAAATTTACAGATAAAGTTAACTTTAGATGAGAGAAATACATACTGGATCCATTAAACTTCTCTATATTGATCTTTTAAAGAAAAAGAAAAGTCATTGTGTTTTAACGGGTTCTGTAACAATGTTTTGCAAACATGGAAGATCAAGAACATGCTCTGTTTCTCTGATATTTTTGTTAAATTATGGAGCATGACAATGATCTGCAGAAACTCTGTTCTTCCTTAAATAAAAGTTTCTGGGTCATTAAAATTATAAATGACAAAACAGGATACACCCTTTCGAAGAACAGAAGCCACATGGTTTTCAGTGACGGGTAAAGTACAAGTTAGTGCATTAGGAGAACAGGGTTTCTACAGAATAAAATAAGGAGCCAGCGCTGTTACACTTAAAAGGTGCGGATTGGACTGCAAGGCCACGTTCGCAGCATCTGTAGATTCAGCGAGCCCCAGAGAAACATCGCTTTGCTAGCTTTGTCTCTTCCACGCGTGTTCTTCCAGAGTGCTGACCAGTTTCTATCCGCTTTGAGCACTGGTGTCCATTTACCGTCCGTAGGAACTCTGGCTATGTTTTAAATCCTCAGTCATAAAATTCTGCACAACAGTGTATAATGCATACTTTTTGCTGAACATGAGTAGAATATAGTCAAGTATCAGATTGCTCTTACAGAGTCATTATCCCTCCTTGGCCTCATTCATCAAAATACCTAAAACCATTGAGAACGTAGTTTAAACTATATTTCCCTTAAATTACTGGCATTTACCTTTCAATATTATAAGTGTCCTAGTAAAACATAAACAGTGTCCGAAACATACTCTTATTTATAGAATTCTGGTTACATTAGTGTTAATTTTATTTCTTTCAATCCTGCCTTGAGTTGCACAACCTTTATTTCTCTCAATCCTTTCTTGAGTTGCATACATATGTCACAGTTGTTATACATACAAATATTACATCTATTCTCAGGGTGTTGTCATTTTTGGGAGTATAAATTCATTGTTGTCCCCTTGACCTCTGGTGTTCTGAATCTTCATCAACTGTCTTCATGACAGTCTGTCTTCCAAATATGTGTAACCAGACTTTTGCTCCAGTGTTTGGGTTTAGTGGCTCCAGGTGGATGGTTTTAGGAAATTCAGTCAATGTGCTTCCACTGGAGCTCCACTGGCAAAGCGGACAACTGTGGACGCAGACGATGGCGAGCAGCTCTAGTTCTCTCAAATATCTTATTTGAACTGGATCCGTTTTGGTGGAGCTTTGTAAATAATGGCATTTCTCACCAATATTTTGATATTATTAAGCATGTGTACATACTTATAGAGTATAAGTATCTGTTGGTCTGCCACAAAGTAAAGCAAGCTCACTCTCTTCTCCAAGGCGGAGAATATTGATAGCTCTAGAAAGAAAACACTGAATTATGTAATTTTGAGGAATAAAGTATCTTTAAAAAAAGAAAGATAATTTGGGGCTTATGGATATTGGAATTAGGAATAATAGGCCCAGTAGTTGTAAATATTGAACGATTCTGTCTATGTAAAATGATAAAATATTTATGTCTGGAGTTTATCTAAAAATGAGGCTTCTTTTCCCCCTCTTGAACTTATAGTCTAATTGTCTTTAAAAAACAGTTTATTGTGAATAGCCAATCAGATTCTTAACTAAAGTTTAGCAATGTTAACCAGTATTGTGTGTAATGGATACTAAATTAACCCAAGTAGTTAATCTTGTTAAATTGTTCTGTATTGGTTTTCTTTAAATATTTGCGCTTCAGAGAAACTTGTGCCGTTAGTTGCTTGAGCTAATGTGGCAAATATAATTAAAACTGCTCTCTAACAAGGGTCCTAGTGCCTAATGTTTTGAGTTTAATTTTACCAATTATGCCTTCGGTTAAATAACCTACTAGTCATTTAGCTAAGACACATTATGCTGTGGTACTTACTCCTTGAAATGTGATTCAGGTGCCATAGTGGATAACTCTTCTTATTGGGTTAGCAAATTTGAAGAGTTTTGACTTCTAAATGGTTAAGAAAATATAAAAAGTAGTTAACACACTTTCATCCAAAGTTCTGCAACAAAATGGTAAGGTACTGGGGGCTACACAATTTTGATTTTTCTCTTACATAATCCACTATTATTACTTCTGCATGAAAATATTCTCACAGAACATCAAATAACTGACATTTTAAAAGATTAGTAGAAGCAGCATGTATTTTTCAAACCAAATTTTATTTATTTGGTTTGAAATTTTTTAACTGTCTACTAAGTTACTTTCGCCCAAATGAAGGTTCTGGAAGCGTGCAGATTTTCAACACTTCTTGTCCGCTGTTCTCTCTTTTCTCTTTGCCTCATTCTCTACCTGCTTCCTCTGCTTTTTCATCCTCTTTTATCCGGTTTTGTGCTTCTCTCTTGCCTTTCCTCTTCACACTTCCACCCGATTTCCCAACATTATATATCTTATATCTTCTTCTCTCTGTCACTCATATCAAAATTCGGATTTGGAACTAACAAAATAAAAAGGACAGAGAGGTAAAAAAAATAATGTCATACATATTACAAATGACACAAAAACAGCCAACTTGATTATTTCTTCGGTGCGTGTGTGTGTGTGTGTGTGTGTGTGTGTGTGTGTGTGTGTGTGTGGTTTCTGTTCCATTATATGATGTATGGTCTCAGAGGCATGTGAAAACCCGGAGACACCGGCTAAAACTACTTGGGAACCAATGCAGAGGATTTATATGCCGTCCCTCGAAGGCGGCTTGTAAACTTTACTGCTGTATTAATCTTTAGCTTTAATTCTAAAATCAATATTCACATTACTAAAAATCACAGGCCCTTGTGTAGACACTTTCATTAAAACATGGATTTCATCACACATCTCCGTCTTTTTGTCTTTACAGTGACCAGAGACAGTAAACAATACTTACTTTTATTTTATTATGGTTGTTGTTTTTTTTTAAAGAAAAACCTCCATTATACCAGTATTAATAATTCAGACCGACAGAAACAAAACTGACTGCTGAGCCAGAAGACAATCAAGATGAGTATTTGTCTTGGTGTCAGTGACAAAAATCCGAAGAAACATGAATTCCTAAACTTGAACCCTCTCCTTGTCTGGTGACATGAACAGATGATCAGGGCAGCCAGTCTGGCAGCTGTTTCCATAATTGGAGGATGTGCGGTGAGAGCAGCCGGAAGACCTGCTCCTTAGCGCTCGCTCAGACACGTCGCTTCTGCTGTGAGTCTCCTCGGCCATGAACTGCCCCCGCAGCCTGGCTCCAACGAGCCTGCTGGTGACGTTCACAGACAAGCCTTCTCTGTAGAGACAGAAGCAGCTAGTTAATCTTCCATTAGAAGGAAAATGTAGTAAGTAAAGCAGGACCTACTATTGCTACTATTTACAGTTTTTCTCCCACCCCAGCAGTCATCATGGATTTGTTGCTAGAAAGAGAATCTAGATCTCACACAGGCGTGCATGGCAGACATCAGCCCTTTTTCCTCCTTGATTAGGTATCATGGTGACTTATGAAAGAATAGCTTTAAAGTAACTTAACAAACACACAGACATCTATTCTTTTTTTAAAATGCTAATGATGAATGTGAACAAATCACTCTCTACAAATTCGTTCAACTTTATCACTGGGACGTGGACACGCTGAGTGAGAGTGAAAATCCTACTGGTGTTATTATTATTACTGTGGGTATAAGTGAATCCATTTATCACTGTAAAAAATGTATATGAGCTGTTACAAAAGAATAAACTAATACATCATTCTGGCCATAACAGATCTGAGTGATCGGAGTCTGATATTCTCTCAAATAATAGGAAGTCAAAACAAAGCTGGCTCAGTTGTATTTATGTATCGGGATCTAAATAAAAACAATTCCTGGTGATACTATTTAGAGGAGAAAGCAAATCTCTTCCTTTTCCCATTAAAATGATGCGTTCAGTTTTTATAAAGAGATTACTCCCCCGGGCTTGAGTCATGTCTGTAATCCTATAAAGTAGCTTCCTCCATCCCCCCCTGTGGACACAGCCTTACAGTGCTCCTCTCGGTACCTTTCCCGGGTGCCCTCCATCACGCAGTGGGCTGCGCTCACTGCCCTTCATGTCTGCAGCCTGGCTCCTTTCCAGCAGCTGTCAAATCTGCAAACGGCTGGGATTGGAGAAGTGTGCGCATGATCGATTAAATACATTTTTCTCAAGATTCTGTAAGCTTTACCCTTTAGTGAAAAAAGATCAACAAAATGTCAGATACAAAACTTCCAATAACTCTAGCGTCTACATACGTTAATGAAGATCTAATTTAAGAAAATGACCAGATTTCATTCAGGGAGGAAGATGAGGCACCCATGCATTGTTCACCCCTGCAGATGTTCGGGGGGGGGGGGAGAGGGGCGCTATAGCGCCTGCTGAGCCTTGTTTGCTATGGTATCCGAGGTGCCTTCTGGGGTCCTCGAGAAAATTTAGTCAGAGAACGCCTTTCAGGTCATTGCCGTAAAGCTCGGAAAACCTTGTATTCAGGCCATGAGGGTCACGCTCCCTTTTCCTATCCTCCTTTTGCCTAATTTTACATTTTAAATGTGAACTTGTTCTCATTCACTGCTATATTCTACTGCTATAGGTTGTCATTATATCAGTCAACGTGTCTTTCACAGTCCTCAAAGAAATTTAGTACAGAAAAAAAATTATTTCCTGCTGATTTCAAAAGACCACCAGCAGGGGTATATCTGTAACACTTTGTTCAGACCCGTAGACTACACAGCACCAGGAATGACTTGAAAAAACAAATAATGGGAAAAACTCTTCTTTATAACAGGTCACATAAGAAATGTAGGGATAATGATAAAATTAGAAAAACATTACTTTTCAGCCCCTAAAGGAATCGTTGACTCAAACAAATATCAACAATGGCTGCCAAAATAATTGGATGCGGCTCTTATTGTACAGCTTATTACATAGTTTATTATGTTCTCAAATCATCAGCCTTAACTGTGACTGGGATTGGGATTTAAAAAAACGATTTCCCCGAGTGATCGTGATGGGCTTTTAGGGATGAGCACCACTGATAGAGGCCTTTGTGCTTATTATAGAAACAAGAGTGGAGGACAAAGGGGAGGAATCTTATAGCAGAGGTTTCAGAACGACTGCTATTGGCCTAAGAAGAAATGCTTCTAGATCAGTGGTTCTCAACCTTCCTAATGCCGCGACCCTTTAATACAGTTCAACATGTTGTGGTGACCCCCAACCATAAGATTATTTTCATTGCTACTTCATAACTGTAATTTTGCTACTGTTATGAATTGTAATGTAAATATCTGATATGCAGGATGTATTTTCATTGTTACAAATTGAACATAATTAAAGCATAGTGATTAATCACAAAAATAATATGTAATTATATATGTGTTTTCCGATGGTCTTAGGCGACCCCTGTGGAAGGGTCGTTCGACCGCCAAAGGGGTCATGACCCACAGGTTGGCGACCCACAGGTTGAAAACTGCTGTTCTAGATCTTTCTCTCATTATACCTTTCTTGGAGTTCCTTTTTCTTGGCCCTCTTTGTGAGAAAGATGGTAATATTTGGAATCTAGAGACCTGGGAAAAAAGGTTAATGTTCTTTGAGTTAAAGTGTAAGTGGACCCGGCTGGCGTGGCTCAGTGATTGAGCATTGACCTATGAACCAGAAGGTCATGGTTCGATTCCCAGTCAGGGCACATCCCCAGGTTGCAGGCTCCATCCCCAGTGTGGGGCCTGCAGGAGGCAGCCAATGGATGATTCTCTCTCATCGTTGATGTTTCCAGCTCTCTCTCCCTTCTCTCTTCCTCTCTGAAATCAATAAAAATGTATTTAAAAAATAAAATGTCGATGGCCTTAGACATGCTTTAGTGAAGGTATAAGACATGTTCAAGATTCAGGGTAGGTCAGCAGCAGCCATAAATAGGATCACAAACAGCATCAAGGCAGCACTGTTCTTGGCTTTGTCCTCTAAATTTCTCTCTCTTCAACCTGTAGACTAGATGTATGCCCTTGGAGAGCGACTGGACGTAGATATCAATACAGCCGATGTTTAACATGAATTTCCATGCTGTCCTTGCTGTTATAGCTGCTGTTATTATTGTGCTAGCCTTCCATTCAAATTGCAATGCACATTATTCCTTAGGCAATCTCTGTGTTGCCTTCTTTAGAAATATAACAGAGAGGATACTGACCTCTTTGTAGAATCAATAAAGGAAATCAATATAAAGCTCTTTACACTGTTTTGTAAAAGCAATTATGCTTTTAAATTTTACCTACACTGTCGCTGATAAATTATATATTAGGAGTGTTAAGATTCTAATATATGTAATGATTTATAGTAGAAAAAGCATTTTCATAGGAATTTGCTAAGCATCTATATTCAGCTAGTGTCATGAATTACCCAATGAAAGATACAATACTTCTTTACTACTTTTGTTTTTCCCGAATAATACATCGTGTGCTTGATTGAAAGATAGACCAGAAAGAATACTTGTTCTTTATCTGGTAGAAAGTGTTATAAGTATGCAATGTTCTTTTTATCTTATTTGTTACATGGGACAACCATATAAAAGAATATAACCAAATACTCTAAAATCACCCATTTACAAACCAAAAATAAACTCAAATATATGTAGTTCCGGTTGATTCTACAATAAGTCTCAAAGGCAATGGAAAGGAGATGTACTACTTAGATTTCTTCTGACCTGCTGCAGGGCTCTCTGTGTCTGACAGCCATCAGCTGCTATTCCTAGGAACTCGGAAGCGGTGTTTCCTGTTGGCCAATGACCCCGAGCCAATGTCTGAGCAAGACAAGAGCGCTGTTGGTGGGATGTTGCTGTGATGGGAAAGTTCTCCTTGGGCTCCCTACAGTCTGGCTAAGACTTTCTAGTCAGTGACCAGTAGTCGGAAACTCTTCCTACTCAACTTCCCTTTTCCTTGATCTTTTCCCAGGTTCCAGTCTTACAGAGCAGCCTGAGGCTCTCTCTACTACTATTGTTTCCTCCCTTCTTATCTCTTTCCACTAGAAAGCTTTTGGGTATCGAAACCTGCCTGGGTGTTTGAATCTTGTAGGATTCTGACTGACTCAGGTGATACCAGGGTTACTAGAAAAGACATTTGGTGACTGGTTTATTTATTGCTTAGCGAGAAATGAAGATCTCGTTCTGAGAATAATGTGCATCGGGGGTAATCCCTGGAAACTGCTAGTGAAAGTTTTACATCTGGTTACCTCGATATATGTCTTGGTGGAAAGAAACATACTAGTCAAGGTAATCATACAGCATGGGCAAAACATGTGCAGATGTTGATAGTATGTATTAATACCCACCTGAACACATGCACAACAAAAGAGGCACCGAGAAACCAATTTGACAAACTAACTTTGCCATTGATATTAGCCGACTTTCATCATTGCCTATCCAGAAACTGGCATGATAGGCATATGAACAAAGTGGCCACGTAGCAGAGATTGTAAAAACATGTGGGTCCCATATCATGGGCTTTTACTAACCAAGGTTAATCTAACTTTCGCCCATGAGAATTTAACTTTCCTCTTACATATAAAGCATTGAGTATCAGCAAGTGGTAACCTCAATATTTTTATATGATAATATAAGAATAAACTCTTTGTTTTGTGTACTCAGAGCTATAAATCTACTTTGCTCTACCCTGTATTCCATAAAGTAAAGTTCATCTATAACTCTTTCAATCCTATGTATATGCAAACATATGTGTTCAATTACCAAAAGAAATGGGATTTTATTCTCTATTCTTTTCTAAACGAGGTCCTGCATATTTTTAAACCACCTGGAGTTCTAAATTTATTTTAAATTGCTTTTAGCACATCATAATTTTGGGAGGAAATTTTCCATATCTAGTTATAGAGATCTATTCCATTGTTATAAATTGTTGCATGCTTAGTTCGCCAAAGTATGATACTTATAACCTTTCACCTTTCAATGATTATATAGGATATTTCAATTTATTTTATCAATAGTACATGGTTCAATAATTATACATATACATTAACACACACACATATATACATGTGCCTATTTTAGATTATAGTCTTGGATTTAAATTGGAGGTATACTGCCAAATTCTTCCAAAAATGCTTTAATATTTTGCATCCTCCCAAATAAGTGTGCCCATTTCACCATATGTTCCTGACATAATTGTTAGCAAACTTTTGGGCAAAAAATATAACTACATTTTTTTGCATTTGCATATCCCTTATTACTTCTGAGATTGAATATATTTCCATAAATTTACTAGCTGTTCATAATTGTTTTCTGATTTTTCCATATCACAATTTCTTAAACCTTAAAGAATACTTATGTCTATACCCTCCAACCCCTTCAACTTTTGCAAAAGAGACGAAAAGTTTCGTTTCTTACTTAGTTGTAAATATTTTTGGATTTGTTTTAATGGGCTGTCAAGATTGAACGTTAAAACCAAAGAGTAAAATCTGATATTTGTGTGGACAGATCAGAAAGAAAATGGGACGCAGTCAGGATTCAGGCGGATGCATTGAAAAGTGGATTATTGCAGGTGGACTAACCCCAGAGGCCGAATACGATCTTTTTTTATTTTTAAAAATTGATTTCAGAGAGGAAGGGAGAGGGAGAGAGAGCTAGAAACATCAATGATGAGAGAGAATCATTGATCGGCTGCCTCCTGCATGCCCCACACTGGGGATCGAGCCCACAACCGGGGCATGTGCCCTGACCTGGAATTGAACCATGACCTCCTAGTTCAGTGATGGCGAACCTATGACATGCGTGTCAGAGGTGACATGCGAACTCATTTTTTTGGTTGATTTTTCTTTGTTAAATGGCATTTAAATATATAAAATAAATATCAAAAATATAAATCTTTGTTTTACTAAGGTTGCAAATATCAAAAAATTTCTCTATGTGACACGGCACCAGAGTTAAGTTAGGGTTTTTCAAAATGCTGACAGGCCGAGCTCAAAAGGTTCGCCATCACTGTCCTGGTTCATAGGTTGAAGCTCAGCCACTGAGCCACGCCGGTCAGGTTGAATCCTGATCTTGTTAGAAGGTGCCTGGTGGTAGTGAGCCCCCAGCATTAGGCGAGGGGACCTCTTCCCCTGATTCCTGGGCCTCTTGGTTCTATACTGCATGACGGTTGATTTAACAACCAACTGCTCTCCAGCGCCCTATGGAAGTAGGGGCTGTAATTCTTATTCACCCCAGTTCTTCTTGGAGGGCTGTGCTCTAGTGTATGGCGTTCACTAGCCACCTCCACAGATCATGCCTGCCACTTGCTGTGCGGCGTGACCGGCCCCAGACCAGCTTTGGGGCATTGTCCCCATTGTGGTGGAGCCAAGCGTGTGCTAGTGGCACTTCCCACGGCCCACGGGCTTCTCCGGCTGCTGCCGAGTGTCCAGGTGATCCGACCTGGCAGTGCGGGGAGTGGGTGTCCACAGGCAGACTTGGACCCGTGACAGGCAGGGGAAGGTCTGTTTGGGGAGGGCTGTTTGCTCCCTCTGTCCACCCAGGACTGTGTGGCAGTTTGTAAAGCCTCTCCATTCTCTCCCTGGAGACGAGCAACACTCCCCGACAGCAGCATTGCACCCCTCATCTTCCCCTCCTGCTCTCTCCGCCCCAACCCCTTTTCCTTCAGTTCTGCTTCCCTCGGGTCGCACCTCAGAGTCAGAAGTGGAGGAAATGCTTCTGTCATTTCTTGTGCAGTGTTCACACACGCTCTCCGTATGTCCATCTTGGGTCGATGTATGTTAATGTCTACTTCAGTATTTCTTTTTAACTTAGATTTTATTTTTGTTTTTGGGGGTAGGGGGAAGGTAGGGGCAGATAGGGGGCAGGCAGGAGACATCCAATCAGTGCTTCGCTCTCACATCAATGTTTCTCTCCCTCTCTCTTCCACTCTCTCTAAAAAAAAAAAAAAAAAAAAAAAAAAAAAATCGATAAGCCCAGCCAGAGTGGCTCAGTGGTTGAACATCAACCTATGAACCAGGAAGTCACGGTTTGATTCCTGGGCAGAGCACATGCCTGGGTTGTGGATTTGATTTCCAGTGTAGGGAGTTCAGGAGGCAGCTGATCAATGTTTCTGTCTCACACTGATGCTTCTATCTCTCTCTCCCTTCCTCTCTATGCATATTAATAAACATTACTGATGCTTAATAAGATAAAATTTTTAATTAATAAAACTCTTTTTAAAATTAAAATTAAATGAACTTTAAAAAATGGTAAAATAAACTGATTTAAGTTTGACCCCAAGTATTTTCAACTGCTTCCCTGGAGAACAAAGATGGGCTTTCCAATGTGTTGAGAATAGTGGTTAAGCTTCTAATTTCTCAAAATGCATTAAACCTGCCACAAGCTTATCTGGAATAGGAAAGCAAAATCAATCTTCTTCCAATGGGTGATACAAAAATATCATCTACTTCAGACTAGTATCAGAGATTACAACCTAAAAATGTCTGCAACCTAGCTCTTTTGTCCAGAGTAATTATATAAGAAAGTATACCAAGCCCTAGCCAGTTTGGCTCAGTGGATAGAGCATTGGCCTGCAGACCAAAGGGTCCCAGGTTCGATTCCAGTCAAGGGCACCTACCTTGGTTGAAGGCTCCTCCGGCCCGGGCCCCATGCAGGAGGCAACCAATTGATGTGTCTTTCACAGCGATGTTTCTCTCTACTAACTTAGATTTTAACCCTTTGAATGCCAACCAATATCCTAGGAACTACGCTAAAATTGCCAAGGCATTTTTGCTGATCTTACAGAAGTTTAGGAAAAAAATTATGAAAATTAGGCAGATAAATGCCAGTGGTCAATTTTAGAACTACAAACCTTCAGCATCATAAGTAATCCACACTTAGGTGCCATCTGTCAATAAAGAGTGAACTACTAGCATCTAATAGTGACACTGCAGGAGGAGTGCGATAGCGCTCCCGGCACTTTTGGGGAAAGACAGGAGCGTGATCGCGCTTCCTGGCACTCTAGAGGTTAAATTAACTACTTCCATTCATCTTAGTATTAAGACACATCCCAGGAGATAGTGAGGCAGTTTTCACTGGAGAAGGATGTCATTTCTCCCACTACATATCCTATGGCATATTCAGAATCCTTCCAGAGTGATCAAAAGCCTCCCTCTCTCACCAATATTTGGGAAATCTAAAGGACGTAGTCGCAGAGGAGGTAGGACAAGTACTCAGGTGACAGGGCAGTAGCTGATGATGGAAAGGGGGAACAATCAGAAATCCCATAGGCAGCAGGCAATAGAGTACACAGGGTTTTGGACTGCTCAATTCTGCCTAATATTCTTGAGTCTAACTGCTCTCCACTCCAGGACTGAGCCTTGGGGAGTCATAAACAAACACAGCAGTGGGCATGGCAAACACACCTGGGCATTTCATTTGCAACTTATAAACCACCTTTTAACTTGCCACATGCCTGACCAAAATCGATTTATTCTTGGTGTCTTCTACAAAAGCCAGCCAGTGTCTCTCTGACTGCCAGGGCTGCAACTGAAAGGCCATAAATTACTCTCTATCACAGCCTTGGAAAGAGAGAGGCAAAATGATATGCCTCCTGCCAGGCCGTATATTGGCATGTTAACACCTTTTACAAAAGGCCGGCGTCTATCACTTCTTACATGTTAGGGAGAGATTGGAGACTGAGTACAGTGTGCCGGAAGCCGAAACTTCCTAGATGAGAATGTCCCCTGGCCACTGAGTGGCTTTGTGCCCTAGAGGTGGTACTTACCTTCCGGTGCCTCAGTTTCTTCATTCTTAAAATGGGCATCATAATAGTTGTGAGGGAGCCGTCAGGGTGAGATCATGTGCAAACCTCTAGAACTCGGCCTGACTCAGAATAAGTACTACATGCATTTTCATTTGTATTTTTTATAATAAGTACTAGAGGCCTGTGCACCGGTGGGGTCCCTCTGCCTGGCCTGTGGGGATCAGCCTGAAACCAGCTCTGTGACATCCCTTGAGGGGTTCTGTATTGTGAGAGGGCACAGACCAGGTCAAGGGACCCCACCAGTGCAGAATCAGGGCCAGGGAGGAACATTGGAGGGGTCCAGTTTGTGTCCGGCCCATCTCGCCCAGTCCCTAGCAGAAAGACCCCAGCAGCAAGCTAACTTACCAGTTGGAGCATCTGCCCCCTGGTGGTCAGTGTGCATCATAATGATTGGTTGAATAGTTGGAGGGACAATTAGCATATTAGGCATATATAGATGCCTAATAATAAACTGCTGGAAAAAAATTTGTGCACTCGGTGGGGGGGTCGGGGGGGCATCCCTCAGCCCAGCCTGTGCCCTCCCGCAGTCTGGGACCCCTTGGGGGATGTCCATCTGCTGGCTTAGGCCCACTCCCCAGGGGATTGGGCCTAAGCTGACAGTCAGACATCCCTCTGGCAGCCCAGGAACCCTTGGGGGATGTCCATTTGCCAAAGGGGAGCAGGCCTAAGCTGCAATCAGACATCCTTATCGCTGCTGAGGAGATGGGAGAGGCTCCCACCACCACCGCTGTGCTGGCAGCCAGCAGCCTGGCTTGTGCCTAAGCAGAGCTCCTCCTGTGGGAGTGCACTGACCATGAGGGGGCAGCTCCTGCATTAAGCGTCTGCCCCCTGGTGGTCACTGTGTGTCATAGTGACCAGTCCTTCCCAGTCCTTCTGCTGTTAGGGTCAGTTTGCATATTACCCTGTTTCTATATAGGATAGAGGCCTGGTGCATGGGTGGGGGCCGGCTGGTTTGCCCTGAAGGGTGTCCCGAATCAGGGTGGGGGTCCCTCTTGGGTGCCTGGCCAGCCTGGGTGAGGGGCTGATGGGTGTTTGAAGGCTGGTCACGCCTCTTCAGGGTGGCAGTCCCCACTAGGGTGCCTGGCCAGCCTGGGTAAGGGGCTGATGGCTGTTTGCAGGCTGGCCAAACCCCCCAGTGGGGACCCTCACCCCATGGGGGTGTGGCCATCCTGGGTGAGTGGCTGAGGGCCATTTTCAGGCTACCCACAGCCCCTTCAGGATGGGGGGGGGGTCCTACTGGGGTGCCTGGTCAGCCTGGGTGAGGGGCTGATGGCTGTTGGAAGCAGGTATCTGGGATTTATTTATCTTCTATAATTGAAAATTTGTAGCCTTGAGTGGAGCTCAGGGCCAGTCAGGGCAGGTGGGAAGCTTGGCTTCCTCCATCGCCGGGGCAACCCAACCGTACTGCTCGCACCAGCTCTGTGGCTGCTGCCATCTTAGTTAGGTTAATTTGCATACTCACTCCTGATTAGCTGGTGGGCGTGGCTTGTGGGTGTATTGGAGTGGCGGAGTGATGGTTAATTTGCATGTTTCTCTTTTATTAGTGTAGATATATATATATTACTAGACTCCATGGCAGTAAGACCAATCATGGACATTCAAAGAGTTGTTTAAGCCTAAATGAAACTATGTAGTACATCTCAGATTAAGATTATAGAAAAAGGGATCTTCCATTTTCTCCAATTCTGACACTGATTTTAGTACAGAATTAAATGGGAGTAAAGAATAACATTATTGCTCTCACTCTCACAGCCTTGCTCCGGGAAGATTACTTGTAGAGTAGCTATTAAATCCGATCCCTGAAACAGCTGTAGAGAGTTGAAATGATCTAAAGATGATGTAAAATGATTATTAAGATAAATGTATGATGCAGATAATTACAATATGCCTAAGACATACCATCCCTGGGCAGTTTGTTTCCATAGCCGAAGTTTTATTTATGGACCTTTGGAACTGGACAGGGGAAAACAGCTTTTTAAAAGAATCTCAGTCAGCTGTATTTGGATGCTTCTTTTATACAACCATGTCAAGACTTAAAAAAGAAAAGAGCAAGTTATATATTTTACTTTTTGTAATTTAGAACTTACTTTAAATTCTGTAAGAATGAATTAATTATAATAGAATATATGATATCAGGAGGTTTCAACAATATCTTACTAAAGAAATCTTACTGGGTTTCAATGGGTATCTCGGTATGATTTTGATTTGCATTGCTTAATGACTAATGATATGCAACTTTTCCTGTGATTTTTGGACATCTGTTTACCTTCTTGGAGAAATTTCTATTTGCATCTTTTTCCCATTTTATACATTGAGTTGTCCTTTTTATTATTGAGTTGTAGGATTTCATTTTTCTTATGCTTTATTCAATCCCCTCATAACATATATGATTTGGAAATCACATCCTTTGTTATGCAGTTCTTACATTCTTGATTTTATTATTTTCAGTACAATTTTTCTTTTCATTTTGATGAGGTCCAAGTTATCTATTTTGTTTTACTTTCATCGCTTGTGCTTTTGGCATTCCCTAACTCAAAGTTACAAAGGTCTACTCTCATCTCTCCTTTTAAAGGTTTTATAATTACAGCTTTAGCTCTTAGATGTCAGTATGGAACCAATCTGGAGTTAATTTTTGTGTGTGGTATGAAGGAGGGCCCAACTTTATTCCTTTGCATAGGGTATCTAATTGTCTTTGTTCCATTGGTTGAAAAATACTATTCTTTCCCCTTTTGATTGTAAAAAGTGGGATATTCTTTTGTTCAATGGCTTATGAACCCATCCAGAATGGCCCTTCCATTTCAGGGAGCTGGGGCAGTAACTGATTTACTAGATGCCCGGTGCACAAAATTCATGCACTCAGGGGGGTGGTCCCTTCAGCCTGGTTCACAAGAGGGCGCAGGCCAGGCCAAGGGACCCCACTGGTGCAGGATTGGGGCCGGGAAGGGACACAAGAGGTTGGTCAGCCGAGGAGGGACTGCGGGAGGGCTCCAGGGTGTGTTCGGCCCATCTTGTTCAGTCCTAATCGGCCAGACCTCAGCATCAAGCTAACCTACAGGTTGGAGCATCTCCCTGATGGTCAGCACATGTCATAGTGAGCGGTTGAGAGGCTTTAGCATATCATTAGCATATTACGCTTTGATTGGTCTAATGGCCAACCGGACAACTGGACACTTAGCATATTAGGCTTTTATTATATAGGATTGAGCCTCTAGAAGACAGAGGTGGGAAGAGCGGGGAGCTTCATGCAGTCTCTAGCTTGAATGCTTCAACCCCCACTGTTCTCACCAAGCTGTAATAGTTCTTATTAAATAAGTATTTATCAATTGGTCTTTTTTTTTCAATCTCCAGAGAATTTTAATAATTGCCTTTTCTGATTCTGACCAGCTGAAAAATTTAAAAAATATTTTTGTTTTCATATGTTACATATTTCCATCAGTCTATCAACAAATATGTGAGTATCCAAACAATAAATGTATTAAAATCCAAAAGCATCCCTAATTGTTCATAATAACCAAGCAACTCACATAACTCACTAACCTGACTAATTTAAAATGTCCCCTTTGGCAGTGTATGTTGTTCCTCAAGCTACTATAAAAATAATAAGTTGATTAGCCAGTAGCAATGCCATGGTTATAAATTAGTTATGTTGTAATTTAAATAACTAAAAAATGCATGCGGTAAAGTCCACCTAATCTAAATTCTGAGGACTTGCACTGACAGAGGCCACTCTCATTAGAAATGGCAAAGGCAGGAGGTGGACTGTGCCCAAACCACACAGACAGCGCATTCAAGTACAGACAGCATGCTTGTGTTTAATAGGCACAGCAGGTGAACAATTGGATCTGAAAGGGAAATTAAATGGCCTGACCCAAGTGCTAAGACATGTATTGTGTGGCTCGGCACTTTCTAGTCTATGATGACTGCAAAGCCCTTTTGTAAACTAATATGAAAAAGCACTATTAGAGCAACTGAATGTCAATTAAGTATTGTAGCCACAGGAGGAAATGCAAATACAATTTTAAAAGAAGTCTGACTCAACCTGCTTTTGTGTTCAAGCTGTCATTCTGACAAATCTTTTATTATTTACTAGAGGTCCAGTGCATGAAATTCATGCACTCAGGGGGGTCCCTCAGCCCAGCCTGTGCCCTCTCACGTCCAGGAGCCCTTGGGGGCCTAAGCCATCAGTCGGACATCCTTAGTACTGCCACGGAGGAGGGAGAGGTTCCAGCTACCTCCACTGCGCTCGCCAGCAGTGAGCCTGGCTTCTGGCTGAGCAGTGCTCCCACTGTGGGAGCACACTGACCACCAGGGGGCAGCTCCTGCATTAAGCGTCTGCCCCTGGTAGTCAGTGTGCATAATAGCGACCTGCCGTTCTGCTGTTCGGTCATTTTGCATATTAGTCTTTTATTATATAGGATGCTGTGAGTGTATTATGAATTGAGTATTTCCATTCACTCAGACCATTTATTGGTTGTTGATAATATTGTAGAGTAAGAAATTGCTACGACTTGATATTCTACTTTTCAATGTAACATACTGAGTGGAAGAATCCATGGGAAAATAAGATTTCAACATTTTGACCATTTTGGTTTCATTTCTTTAATTAAGCATTCATTTGTTCTTTCATATATTACTTATCATGTGAAACTTCCAAATAAAACCTTTTGCCAATCAAACCTTTACGTTGGCTAAGGTATTAATTTATTTGAACCATTCTATTTTAATATCTGGGTGTCAGTAACTTACTATAACATGTGAAAATGCTGTGTTAAAAGAAAGACCAATATTTAGGAAGGGAGGAAGATTGAGGAAATGAAAGAGAATGTGGTAGGTTCACCTGTGGCATTTATTATTGTGCATCTAACCATTACACCCATACTTACTTATGAACACTAAGGCAATAATCAGGGAGTTACCCTAAAGCTATTCTGGCCATAAACCTATGTTTTAAATGGAATGGAGATAATGTAAGTGTAAAGCAGGATAAAGTAGTTGACCTAAGAGCGGAGTGAAGGATATGCAAGCTGGACACATGATGTCCGGAGTAATTATAAAGATGCATCTAGTCGCTAGTTACTTCTGACAAAGCTGTTTTGTGATTTATGGCAGGTGCTTGTTTATAAACCCATTTCTGCACAGACACAGTGGAAAGCATTTATCATTCTGCTGGGCCTTCCTTATTAGATAAATGTCACCTCAACATAACCTAAGCCTGGAGTCCTGCTGTCTGGCACATAAGCTGGTGGCCCCTCTGACCACCTTCGTGGTTCTGTTGACCCCCAGCAGCCAAGGAGGATTTGACCGGGAGTGCCCTGGGCCGCTCTGACTTACTTGCCAAGCAGGGAAAAGAAGTCATTCAGGTTAGTGGAGGTCAGCGATGCATTCTTCATCAACAGCAGGCAACTCGACATCGATTTGGGTTTAAACATCCCACCCTGCAGCTGCTTTCAGTTAGTAACCCTGACTAACTATTATAAAACCTCTTGTAGCTTAAGGAGATATGTATTTTGACAAAATAAAATTAATCAATAAACGGGTCAGTCATCTTGCATCCAGGTAGCAAACCAACTGTTCATTCAAGACGGTGGAACATTAATGAGAGTTGCTTTTAAAGTTTAAGAAATCTCATTTTTCCATGGATTCTTCCACTCTCCCAAGATGATCCCACATTAAGTTTGCATACTTTTCATTGGAATATTTTCTGTAATTGTGAACTACTGTGCTGAAATTTAGGGTGTTCAACATGGCTTTTATTTAATGGTTTATCAGTATTAGCCATGTGAAAGTATTATAAATATTTAACTATAAAGGGATTAGGATATAATGCTAAATTAATAATAAAAAAAACAAACCCTAGTAACTCAGTACCATATGTGACAAATCATGAAGATGAGTAAAAGACTAGAAACTTGAGACTAAATTAATTGTGCAAATGATACAGATGTATTATTATGTTGATTATCTTATCTTTAAGAAAGCATTAAAAACTTGTGGGACAGTCCAGCTGGTATGGCTCATTGGTTGAGCATCGACCTATGAACCAGGAGGTCACAGTTCAATTCCAGGTCAGGGCACATACCCGAGTTGCGGGCTCAGTCCCCAGTGTGGGGTGTGCAGGAGGCAGCTGATCAATGACTCTCTTTCATCATTGATGTTTCTCTCTCTCTCTCTGCCTCTCTTTTCCTCTCTAAAACTAATAACAAGTATATTAAAAAAATAAAAACTTGGGGGACAGAGGGCCAAGGTAATTGTTAACTAAGTTAGTTTCCATTTTCAGTTACATTTTATGGTTGCCTATATTATTTAATGCATTAAACATGATGCATAAAATATTTTCTAATATAATTGTTAAAGTCAAAAATATATTATAAAGAGCTTTTTTTCTTGTCCTTTAAAAAAATGGTAGAATCTCCTACTTATTGACCCCATATAGCTCACCAAAATTATTTTCACCTTTAGTCAGGAGGTATTTTCAACTATCTATTCATACAGTTAACCACTACCAATGAAGGGAAAAAAATAAAGAAGCTTAAAAAGAAAAAAAGAAAAGCTTTAAAATGAAAGAACAGATGGACTTAATATTTTAGTCATTATGCAAAAATTATTTATTCAATGACTGATATAATATATGATTTATAACATTCATGCAATAGATAAAATGTGTTGGTATGGCAAAAGTGTAACAAAACTTTTACGTTCTTAATGCCTGTATTATAGAACAGCTACTCATTTTAATTTTTTTCCTTCATTGCAATAGGAAATATATTACTCTTGTTTATTCTTTTCTTTTAAGGCTTATACTAATAAATTCTGTTTGAAAAATACATGCAAAGGGAACTAAGCAAATACTAGTAAGCAAAGAAACAGGATTAAAATTGTCAGAATACATAAATTTACTTACTCTTCACTCTTTTCCCTTTTATTTATGTATTTATATTTAGAGAATGTATTTATGTGCCCCAAAAGAACACTGAGTTTCTGCCCAGTCAAGGACTTAGAAACAAGATAATTCTCACCAGTAGTAAATCATAAATTTGCTCATAACTAGTGAGATCTCAGCGGTACAAAGGCATTATCATGGGCACAATGTCTACTAGTCCAGCAAGATTTGGATGTAACCAGAAATAAGCTTTTGGCATTGCTAAAACCATGACATTCAGAGTGGAGCTGCTAAATCATAGATTTGGAAACACTAACTAATTTGAGGGAATAAAATAACCTGCATCAGGAAATCTATTCTTTGATAGTTTTCCTATCAAATATCTTACTATAAAACCATGTGCTTATGCTGTATTAGTTTGATATCATTAGTAATTTGATTAACATCTTCTCCAAGGCAAGGGGAATTTTCCCACATATTTTTACCGACATGATCTAACATAAAGTTGACATATTACAGATATTTACTGAATGTTAATTTGCCCCAGCCAGTTTGGCTCAGTAGATAGTGTCGGCCTGCGGACCAAAGGGTCTTGGGTCAAGGGCACATACCTTGGTTGCAAGCTCCTCCCCGGCCTGGGCCCTGGTCAGGGCTCGTGCAAGAGGCAACCAATCAATGTGTTTCTCTCACATTGATGTTTCTCTCTGTTTTTCCCTCTCTATTCCACTCTCTCTAAAAATTCATGGAAAAATATCCTCCAGTGAGGATAAAAAACAAAGGGAAAAAAAACACATTTTGATATGAGCTGTTATGCCAGGAAGCAATTGCTAGGTTACTACAAGCCTTTGGTTTTTGCTCACATACTTTAAGGTCAGATCGGAGTCCCTTAACCGAGCTGGGCACACTTGGACTTGGCTTGAAAGTCAGATAACATTTGGGTTTTCTTCCCACGATTTCTCTCCTTGGAACCAAAGTTCCCAAGTCATCTTCTTGCGGCAAAACCCAGGAGCGCAAGAGTGCAACACTGAGGTCCACTCCATGTTCCAGAGCCACCGACATCTTTTTCTGAGAAAGGTCTTTACCTTTAGGCTTCATTGCCGGTCATTTCGATACAGTGAGGCACAGTGCCCCGAAGCTTTCTGGGAGCTTCTCTGTAGAGCTAGAAAGATCTACCGGCAACTTCAGAGGTCTTAGGAAAAGTGGTATAACCGCAGTTTTGATCTCATCTCCCTATGAAGCTGGCCACAGGCTGATTATTTCTGTACGTCTGCATTTTTTAGACTATCCACATTTTCTCTAAATTCTGCTTGTCAGTTATTTTCCTTATGGTGCTCTTTATTTTCTGTTTTCCTGAGATACTGAACCAGTTGCACTTTTAATATTTGGCCACAGAATGTACTTAACCCACACTACAGGCTAATTAAGTAATCACCCCCCCCTCCCACCATATAAAGTGCCGGGAGCCGGTCCATCCTTGCTGTTTCAAGGGACCTGGCATATATGGCGTACGGTTCTTAATATGTTTGCTCACCTTCTTGGGGCTGTGTTTTAACCAAGGTCACCTCTCCGAGAAAGGTTGAATCCCCAGGTAGGGATTTTCCCCTGAAGTTAGGGAGGGAATAAAACCCCTCAACTAAGTGCCAGGCGGGTAATTAATCCCTTTAACTACGAACAATCATGCTTAAACTACATAATCTTTTCCCCCTGGAATGGAGATAAGAAACGCCCTAACCTTTGTAATAGAGATTGATAGGATTGAATCAACTGGTATAAATACAGTTGTAACAAGACAGAAAGACTCTGAACTTAGAAGAGAATCAAGAAGACAGAACCTACACGGATCCTAGAGACAGAAGAACTTCGCTGGAGAGAGCATGCCAGAGGATCCTGGAGAGGGACTGGCCTCGGAGCCTGGAGGCGGAGCCTGGCGAGAGAGCATGGCAGGGGATCCTGGACTGAACCTGACTGTGGAGATTGGCAGGACAGCCTGACTACAACCTGGTGACTGAACCTGACTGGAGTACCTGTACAGAACCTGGCTGGAGACCCTGACAAGCGAACCCGGCTATGATGATCAACTGAACGCTATCTATGTATCGTTCCTTCTTCGCCGACTCCGTCCACACCTTTGGGGAACCCCTGGACCTGCTGGGGTTGGACCCCGGCAATAAAGACTATATCTTTAAGAGTATTTTTAGACTCACAGCCAAAACTGAGGGCACAGAGATTTTATGTATATTTCATGCCCCACACAAACATTGCCCTTCTCATCAAAATCCCCCACTAATGTGGTACACTTGTTACAATTCTGCAGAAAACTATACCAAATCCAAAACCACCTGTCAAAGCAGCCAGGAGGCGGGTGCTAGGAAGACATCAATCCCAAAAGGAATCACGGAGTCAGTCAGCGCTATTATGGTTTGGGGACTAGGTTCTGGGTGATTTGTGACTGGAAATCTGTGGTAACAAGACCTAAAGCATAGGGCACTGACTGTGGGGTGGGATGATGGGAAGAAGCCAGAAGGACCTTTGAGAGACTTGATAAAGGCCACGGGGGCCTCAAGAAGACAAAGAGAAAAATTGCTATTGGAAGCTGGAAAATGTCAGGACATTCGATGTGTCGTGGCACACAGTTTGTAAGCACTGACTTTCAGGAACTTGGAGAAGAGCAAGGGTACTTGAAGAACTCGGGAACTGGCTGGGGAAGTCCCCATGCAGACTGTACCAGGTGCCCACTGGCTTCCTCTGACATCCTATGATTAAATATGAGAAGCAAGATCTGGGCTAAGGAAGAAATGCCGGGTTTGAGCGGAAGCTAGGGAAAATAGCAAAAAGCTAAGAGTTGCTCGGTTGTTTAGAATAAAACTTTCAATTTCACAATTCCTGTAGGTGGCAAAAGACTTGCAAAGTAAGAAATAGACTCAAGACAAAGGTAAAATCTAGAACACGTGCAGTCTAGCATAGCATCAGGATTCATGTCTAAAGGGAATGGGTCTAAGGCACTTGGTGGACTGCAGAAACAATTAAGGGAATGCCTGATTAGGACTTTGATGATTCTTAAGGGTTCTGTCCTACTGTATGTGACTCAGATCAAAGCAGAGCTGGCACGCTCTTAAAGCAACATGTGCATGTTGCACAGGGAGTTACGCTCTTCTCCAGGAGCAGAGACCACAATCTTGACTTTAACTGAGAGAGAAAGATTGTGATGCTCACATGCAATTTTAACTACAAGAATGCATTTCAGCGAATTGTGTGTTTTATCTGTCATATGAAACACAAAACAAAGAAAAAGACAATTTTTTTTTTGTGCAGAAGTATTACCGTTTTAGTTGGAAAGATCAATCAAAACAATCCTGGATGCCTGGATCTTCTAGGTTCAGGAAACAGGTAAGAAAGTACTTAGATGATCTGAAGACACAGAGCAGCCTTTTATAAAAGAAAAGGTGATGCCGAGATTGGAGCCAAGCTTCCAGGAGGAGGAGCTAACAAGCAATGAGAAACCCCTCTCAGAAAATGGACGGGGCCCTAAGAAGGACCCGGGGCCATGTGCTCCGCTGGGTTTCGGAATTGACGGGGACCAGTGAACACTCCGTTGCTCCCATAGTCCTCCTTTGTCCAGCAGCCCGTGCCTGCCTGTCCACCGTGCGCTGGGGGAGTCAGAGGGAAGCATCCCATCTCTTTTTATCACACGTTTCCTGAGAAACAGGAAATGCACTCAAGGAACGCCTCCCAAGGAGATCCAATGCAACTGGACGTGACCTAGAAGGCGAGCTCTTGGACTGTGTACCAAGCCCCTCATGAGAGAGAACTCCAGGAGCCTTTGGAGGTGTAAACTACTTTGCATGTGGGAGAATAAATACACTGAGGCTGGACAGCAGGCTGTAGTGGTTTTAAGATGTTCATACACTGTTTGATACCCCTCCATCGGAAAGCAAGATCTGCTTTTCCTCTCCACATGTACCTGGGCTTGTGAGGAGAATCCTTTAAATAAATCGACCCCAGACATACCTCTTTAGGGGGCTGAACGCCCCCTCCTTTTTACCTGGGAGTGCACGGAAGACGTCAGATGGTCCTGCTGGAGACACTGTTCGGAGAGGCAATGAGACTGCAAGGAGATGGAAGGGTCCCGCCTGAGCAGCCTTCCGGCTCCCACCATGGCGGCGGGCATGAGTGATGCGCTGCCTTAGACCTTTCACACCACCCAGCTGTCAGCTGACATCCACTGGGTGACCCCTGTGGGTACCACACACGGGAAAACAGATCTGGTGAGACCTGCCCGAGTTCCTCACCTACAACACTACAGCTAGAACAAAATTAGTATTTCCAACATCTTTTGGGGAAGTTATGAGAAGGTAATCGAAACAAAGCAGCAGTCACCACAAGTTTTCATCCCCTTGGCTACCGCAAGCATTAAAAAATGTATTGACTTAAGTATCAAAATTAGAAAAATGCACAGGGCAAGAGTCACATGTTTCCCTCCTACGAGAGGGTCAGATTTCACTGGGGAGCCTGGAGCACCCCTTCCTCTCTAATTTCATTATCTTTCTTGACATTGTAATACATTGAACACATTTCTGAATTGAAACGTACAGCTCTCAATAGGAATCCTTCAGTTCCACTCATCTGGTAAGTTTAATGTTGATTTTTCATTTCTAGTCGGAAATTGTGAGTGTGGCTGATTTAACAACCTGCTCATATGAAAGAGACCATTATTCAATATGATAGGACCTGCTGGGAACAATTTCTTAGATCGCATCACAAATGGTGTCAATGGTAAAACGTGGAGGCTGTGACAGATGGAACACACGATTCTCTGAAAGACGTTCTGCTATGGAAAATAGCATATGCTGCAACCCCAACCTCCCATTGCATGGGAGTCAAGATTTTTGCCTCTGGATCTTGAGAATAACATATTAGAGAACTCCAGGCTACTGATGATTATTTTTTAAAAATATGTGCCCACCCCCAAGCATTGTATTCAAAACAGCTTAAGGATGGGTAGTATTATCTATCTTATGAGTCCATCTGGTGTAATATGCACTATAATGACAATACCTGTAGAGAATGTTCTAGGAAGTGAGGATGTCAGCCTGCCTTGCAGCCTGTCCTATGGATTTGTCATGTAAAGCAGATGGCCTGAAGCCACTTGTCATTATTTAGTATCCTTATTGAAACTGCTGTCACATTTCCCTAGGAATGGAATCTTTTATGTTAAAAATTACTTCTCCAGGAGTACATTTGTTTGATAATTAAGCAAATCATTCCAGTGTTTCCCAACTTCTTCCATGGAGTGCTTATAGGTATCGAAGGGGCCAATGAATTAAAAAATCCTATTGAAATAAAACATAGCTAAAATTTTAACTTCACCTTTTCTCATAGCCTTTGTTAATGCTAGCAGCCATTGTGAACTTTCAAACAGTGCCAGAAAATCCAGCCGTCTCCTCGGTTACTCCTTGATAAAACTAACTCCTGCAATCCCTAGAAACTCTGATGGCTGATTTACTTATTTATAATTTTCTGGAATTACTTAACAACTAATGATAGTCAAAACTATAAAAATATAGAATTATTCAACATGAAGAGAGTAGTAGGTTCTGGAATCAAATTATAACCTATTGTGAGTGAGAAACACTTGGCAATCCTCCCCACTCCACGCCATTTAGCAGTGAAGTGCTGTATATGACGCATGCTCCCCTTAAGAAACAGGAGGTATCAGGAAGAACGGCTTGATTTGTGAGCTCCCTCACCTTGCCACCAATTTGCGCTTGACTTTTCTATCTCAGAACAATGTACACTGTGGCCACAGCAAGTGGCCGCACAGGGAAGAGGTTGCACTAACCTAAAAATGAGCAGAGAATTGCCCTCAAGTGGAGAGTCCCATCAGGGTGGCGGCCAGGTGTCAGGCTCGCTGCAGCGAAACTGTGGGAACTAGTCGATTTCCACGTTTGTAATGGTTCCGATGCATGTGGAGTTCTATTTCCACATCCGGCACAAGAAGCCATTTGTAGAAAGCATACAGCGGCACGTGGGAACAGCTTCCCTGTGCTAGGGGGGGTGTGCTTATACTGATCTAACGAACTTTCTGATGCAAAAAGGAATGTGTTTTGAAAATTAATACCAGAATTTTTCATGACATAACACCATTATTTCTGTCCTCTTAAAATGTGACTCCTTGACTCCACATGGGATATTATTTTAAAGTTAAAAATAGCTGTTTCTCCTTCCCTTTCCCTTGTTACACCCTTTAGTCATATTTAAAATAAACCTTACTTAAAGGACACTTCATTTACAATAAAGCAAGAGATATTTAAAATGTCAATTGCTAAGTCACTTTTATTAGGAAGAGTGTAACTGGACAATCATTATGAATATAGTTTCTAAAAATATCACAGCAATATTTAGGGGTAGTAAAACGTGGTGGGCTGGAGACTTTATATAAGTAAATAAACACATACATACATACATACTAAAACATGAGAAAAATAATTTGATCTTATATTGAAAGCAATTTGTATTTATTAGTTATAAAATGATGATAATGAATTTCAAAAAGTAACATTTACTTAGAATATATAATGCCTATATGCAATGAAAACACACTTTTAGACTTTAGAAATACAATCAAAATTTTTATATTCTGAAAGTTAGCTGAAATTTGTATTGCATATTTTTAAAAGCTTACAGTTTTTATAAGTAAACAGAATAACTTAGGTAAAGCAAATGAGAATTTTTTAAAAATATATATTTTTATTGATTTCAGAGAGGAAGGGAGAAGGAGAGAGATGGAAACATCAATGATGAGAGAGAATCATTGATCAGCTACCTCCTGCACGTCCCACACTGGGGACTGAGCCCCCAACCCGGGCATATGCCCTGACCAGGAATCAAACCACAACCTCCAGGTTCATAGGTCAACGCTCAACCACTGAGCCACGCCAGCCGGGCTGAAATCATTTTTATATTCATGTGCTAGTGAATGGCAGAGGACTCCACCTAATAACTCTTTCCTCTGAACGTCCTTGGAATTCAGCACGATGGGGTGAGACACAGCAAAGCCGGCTCTTCTCCAACTGGATTTTCTCTGGCAACTCTTTCTGCACTTCAGTTTACAATAGAGCACATTTCATCAGGAACAGGTCAAACTTACAAAGATTCCTCTTCTGGTACAAATTATGACCTTTTATGTGAAATACACTAAGACCTACTTTCTCCTGTGCCCGGCATGTTCTCATGTAGATGACAACGAGAGAGGAATCAAAAGAGACCCGGGGGTCGGGGTGCCCCTGGCTGGCGTTGTGCTGGGGGTGGCCTGACATCTCCTTGGTGATCAGTGTCACGCCAGCCCACTCGGGGCGCTGGTGGAAGCAGCTCTCCTGGAGGAGACCGCCCTGACTTGCTTTAGGGCAGAGCACGCATCCATTGGCAATAGAGAAACAGGGATGATGCAATCAGTCTGCATTATTTTACATACTTCCTCCAAAATACATTTTAAAGCATAAGAATATTATGAACCATGGTCTGTACAATGATGCTTTTGAAAAGTATCATCAGATTCTACTGGATTGCTGCAACGTACAGTTGCCTGTGATACTTGGTTTCATCTCATGTCATGAAAGCTGTGGGCAGAAAGCACTTATAATACTTACATCAGTGAAGTAGAAAACCCAGACTGAGCACAAAGATACAGGGAAAGTGAAGTGCCAACCACATGAGGATACAGCTAGGCAGATGCAAAGAGCCGGCATATTTACAGGACAAAGTAAAGCAAAGAGTGAAGTGTTATTCACAGAGAAAAGTAAACCCATCTATCTTTTAGAGAAATTTTTTTCTGTAACTGTCACCAACCCACCTTTAAACAGTTGCAGTAAGAGATTTCATGTAGTTATTTCTTGCTATGTTCTGAAATACAAATCAAGGGAGACACATTGAAGTGAAATTTTACAAAGGATATTCTAGAAAGTGTAATATTAATTGTTTGAAAACCTACAATAGCTGAAGTAGGTAACCCACCTGGGGCGCACAATGTTTACATAAAATTTGGTGTAAATCAGTTATTTCCTGTCTCACCCCATTGTCTAGGGCAGTGATGGCGAACCTTCTGAGCTCGGCGGGTCAGCATTTTGAAAAACCCTAACTTAACTCTGGTGCTGTGTCACATATAGAAATTTTTTGATCTTTGCAACCATAGTAAAACCAAGACTTATATTTTTGATATTTATTTTATATATTTAAATGCTATTTGACAAAGAAAAATCAACCAAAAAAATGAGTTCGCGTGTCACGTCTGACATGCATGTCATAGGTTCGCCATCACTGGTCTAGATCAACAGCCATCTTCTATTGGCCTATTTTCAGCGCCGAGGTACTGAGGGAGGCATTTATACATTTATGCATGGAGTGATCATATGTCCAGATTGCCTGGGATGGTACTGAAGGAGGCCCAGCGTTTCAGCATAATTATTCACAGCTCCCTTTTTATCCTCAAAAGTGCCCAGGCTTGGATGACACGTCATGTTGTCACTTTCCTTATTCACAGGTGTGTGCTGCCGCCCTCTGTGTCTCAGCCATCACAGCTGCCATCTAAAGCAATTTCTCATCCTGATCCCTGCTGTGCCACTTCCAGGTGTCTCCTTCCTACTCACTTTTAAAAATACATGTATTTTTTTATTGATTTCAGAGAGGAAGGGAAAGGGAGAGAGAGAAACATCAATGATGAGAAAGACTCATTGATCAGCTGCCTCCTGTGCATCCCCTACTGGGAATCAGGCCTGTGACCCAGGCCTGTGCCCTGACCGGGAATCCAACCACCTACTCTCTTATGCTGTCACATCTGATTCTTTGCCTCAACTCCCAATATAAAAACCCAGAAAGTCAGTGATTGACAGCATGTACTATGGGGCAGGCATCCGTCAGGGTCCAGGTTCTGCTTGGACGACCTGGTAGCTGCATAACCTTAAGCAAGTTGGCTGTCCTCTCTGTGACTCGGCTTTCTGCCCTGTGAAATGGGGAGAACGGTAGCACCTGCAGCGGGAGTGAAAGGGCTCCATGTGGAAATACCGGGAAGCTGGGGCTTGCAGAGCCCCCTGCCGGCGAGAGCTCTGTCCTGTCTTGGGTCCCCCCGACGTCTCTCTGTGGGTAGACCATGTCTGAATCTGTTTCCAGGTTTCCAATTTCTTGAAACGTTTCCTGGGTGACAGCCCTTATTTCCACTGTGCCCTCCCATCACAAGTGAGAGCATGGATCTTGCAGACAGATTATGCAGATAGTTGGTAGGAAAAAATTGTATGGCAGAAAGTTAAAAAAAAGACAACGCATATAGGTGAGTAAAAACAAGAAGCGCGTGTGAGCCAATAGAAGGACATACACTGTGTTCCGCTCCAATGCTGAAACATCGTGTGCGTGCTGGGAAAGGCTCACACAGAGCGTCGGTCTCTGGTGCCAATTAGGCGGGAGACGAATGTTCTCAGAGGCAAAGGCAACGCGCCTCGTTGATACGAAGATGTGAGTCAGCGGTGGAGGAAAAGACACGTGTCACATGCAGGCGATTGAGTCCCTGTCCCTCTCGACCAGCTGTGAGCATCCTAGGCACCTTTTCCGCTGAGAAGTGTGCACATCCAAACGGCAGGTGACTCTCGGGTGACCTTGCCTTTGAAAGGAGGTGAGTAGCCTCCAGCAGCGACAGGCTCTTGACACAGAAGTTAAACATCTCTCATTGCAACTCTCTAAGCACTTAGCCCAGTAAACTGCTGCATTTGTCAATTAGACAGAAATAGCTCATTCCATCTGGCATTCTGTGAAAAATAGAAGGAAATAAAGAAAATAAGGACACGGCATAATGAATTGTTTACAGATTTGTCCCCGCTTCATCACGGTAGTCCACGCTGGCCTAAAACACAAGGTCTGATCTTAAAAGCCCGATGTTCTCAGATGTGAAACGGTTTCGGGGCAATTCCAGCAATAACTTGCGGGAGCCCTTATGTTAAGTTAGTGAAACTGACTGATCAACCCTGTAGATGCCATGTTTATTTTTTCTCTCTAAGGTCTGATATTAAAATGATTCTAAAACGTGGCTACTATTAGCAATGGATAGAATTATAGCACCGTTCATAAGTGAGCTATATATTGACAAGCAGTGTACTAAGGACATTAAAACAGTATACTAGATACAGTATATGGTATATCTGATTACTTATTAACAAGATCAAGTGAGATAGGTAAGATTATCACAGTTTTCATAGAGTAGAAAGCAAGCCTAAAGATGCAGAAATTATTATCCGAATTATTTAAGATTCAGAAATTATGACTAAGTGGCAGAGACTCTATTGGAATCCAGCCACAAAGTGAAAAGTGCAATCCATCAAACCAACATCACAGACACTGAAAGTAAGCCAACCAGGGCCTGGCTTAAGCCTTTCCTGCCACAGCGGGCATGTTCTGTACCAAAAAACAAACACATGGAAAGAAATTTGTTCACTGTCTTATACGTAACTTTGAGGTAGAAGAAGTGAAACAGTTCCCAATATTTTGAAGGTTCAATAATGAAAAATTATGCATAGACATAGCGGAATCGCATTATCATTTCAGCTTTTTTAACTTATGTCCATGTGTCTATAGGATCCTTTCTGAGAGAGGGAGTGAGGGGGAGAGATTATGTGAGGACTTACACTCTTTTTCAGTAACTGAAAAATAATCACCAGAAGAATTAAAGGCGTTGACATATATATAAAACATGCATGATGTAAATGTGCTATTTTTTTTTATTTTTGAAGTTATATAAATATTCCATTTAAATGCATTAAAATGTATAAATATCACATCTTTCCACTTGAGATATTTTTTAAATTATGTAAAATGTCAAGATGCACCACCACAAAATATACCCCTAAAGATGCCTGCAATCATCTGGGTTCATTAACATTTGAACCAATTCCTCCCACTTTAAGTTTATTAGCTTTTGACTTCAGGCCCGAGGCCTACAAATGATATTCATTAAGTTCAACAGCATAAAAGAAATCCTTCTTCTAGATCCTTCCCACTCCCTCCCACGCCCATCAACTTCTTTCCCCAAAGGAAGTATCCTTTCCATTAAAGCTAAGTGATTTCTAACTTCCTTGGACTGTGGCTGTATTTCCCTACATGACTAATGATAACAACAAAGGGATGCGAAGGAAGTGGGCTATCACAGTGACCTTCTCGTTATCTAATCCATAACACTCCGTTTCTATCACTTTTCTATTCTAAACAAAATCCATCAACCCCAACCATGTAAGTAGCTGCCTTTCTCTGGCTATGGTCTATTTTATCAGCATTTGCTGTTGACCTGAAGGTTAGATAGCGAAATAGAGTGGGGTGAAGCACTATTATCTATCATATTTTATAGGGTGATCAGTGATATTCGTGAGTCTATGCCATAATCACTTACCGCAGCTGATAGCATGTTATCAGTGCAAAGGAAAATCAAGCTCCAATGAATCCTTAGATGTGGAGACCGGTTTTCTGAGGAGTACAGTGAATTTTGCTACTTAAATTGGGGCAAAAAAAAAATAGTAAATGAGATTTTTACTGGTTATCAGTTTTTGGCTAATTTAAAAAAAAACGTTGCTACAAACATTCATGCACAAGTTTTTGTGTGGATATATATTTTCATTTCTCTTGGATATGTTCGTAGGTGTCAAAGAGTTTTGTCACTTTGTAACTCTATGTTTGAGTTTTTTAGAAACTGCCAAATGAGTTTCCAGTGGCCCCTATACCATTTCATATTTCTAAATAAATGTAATAGGATTGCAAGATCTTCTTGAGGACAGCCATTCTAGTAGGTGTGAAGTGATATTTCGTTGTCATTTTGCATTTCCTAAACTGCTAGGAACGTTGAATATTTTTTGGGTGCTTATTCTCTATTTGTATATCTTCATTGATGAAATATATATTCTATTTCTCTGGTCATTTTTATTGTCTTTTTATTATTGAGTTGCAAGAATTCTTTACGGATTCTGCCTGTAAGTCATTTATCAGATGTGACCTTCAAATATTTCCTTCACTGTGTGAGTGATGTCTCAGTATTCGACCTTTGAAACCAATTTTTAATCTTGAGGAAGTGCAGCTTATCATCTTTTTTTTTCTTTATTAATTGGGCTTTTTGGTGTCATATCTAAGAACATTTTGTCTGTCCCAAGGTTATGAGATGTGCTCTTAAGTTTTCTTCTAGGAGTTTTATATTTTCATTTCCGCCAATGGTCAATGTTGAATTATTTTTAGGTATGTTTTGAGAAAGGGATTCAAAACCATTGTTTTGCATGTGGATATCCATTTTTCTAGACACCATTTGTGGAAAAGACTGTTCTTTCTCCATTGAATTTCCTTCGCATCCTTATTGAAAATTATAGAACCATAAATGCAAGAACTGGAATGGAATGGAATAGATATTATTCAGTCATTCAAAAAGAATTCAGACAAGCTTGAGTTTTCTGAACTTTAGCATTCAGTGTTCTTAAAGATTAACAAAACCTGGTGAAAATGTATTCCCACCAGAATATGAGCTAGAAAATTTGGTGTGTATGTATTTTAGAACCTCCTTTCAAGTCAAGCTGGATGTTAGCCACCCTTTTGGTACACAATATTAGAACTTTCTGAAAAACATGGAAGACACAAATGTATTGCTCATCTGTTGTCACTAAAGGCTTCCTTGGAATTCTCAATGTGAATATTCATATCTGTAGAGAAAACATGCCTCAAAAGCTACTTAAGTCAATAGACTCCATCAAGTCTTTCCTCGGACAAATGTTGCTCCATTGGAGAGATTGCACATATTAACTTATCAATTTAGGGTTTAGGAATAGTAAAGGGATCTAGCGCTGCAATGCCTATTCCTACATCAGCCTCCCTTTTAAGATATTTATTAGTTTTAACATGGTTAGTAGTACAGGGCTTAGCAATCGCAAGGTAAAATTCATTAGGCAAAACTATTGGCATTCATGACAGCCATGGAGTGGAAAATTATTACTATGCTCGTTAGCTTTAATGTGAGGCAGAGTGACTTTTCCTTAATACACAGTTTGCCATTCAATGAGTTGTCTTTGTTATTTAGCAATAATATTGGCCTCTTTTGCCCTGGCCGGTTTGGTTCAGTGGATAGAACATCAGCCTGTGGACTGAAGGGTCCCGGGTTTGATTCCAGTCAAGGGCACATGCCCAGGTTGTGGGCTTGATCACCAGTGTGGGGCATGCAGGAGGCAGCAAATCAATTATTCTCTCTCATCATCGATGTTTCTATCTCTCTCCCTCTGTCTTCCTCTCTGAAATCAATAAAAATATTTTTTTAAATATATTTTATTAATTTTTTTACAGAGAGGAAGGGAGAGGGACAGAGAGTCAGAGACATCGATGAGAGAGAAACATCGATCAGCTGCCTCCTGCACACCCCCCACTGGGGATGTGCCCACCACCATGGTACATACCCTTGAACAGAATCGAACCTGGGAACTTTCAGTCCACAGGCTGATGTTCTATCCACTGAGCAAAACCTGTTAGGGCAATAAAAATATTTTTAATAAATATATACTGCCCTCTTTTAATGGAAGGTAGCACCAAAAAGCTAAAATGCAGAAAATAAACATCTTTGCATAGACAATCAATTACTTCCAAATTTTAAGTAAGCCAAAGAGTCCGTCCTGCTTTTCTCTTCCACATAAACTTCACATTAATTGTTTGAAATAATTCCATTATAATATAAAAATGAAGAAACAGCATATCCTATATAATAAAAGCCCAACGACCATAATGGCATAACGACCAGAACGACTGCTCAACCAGTCACTATGGGGTGCATTGACCACCTCTCAGTGCCTCCCCCACCCCCCAGCCCACAGGCTCTAATCGCTGGATGGCAAACTGGTGGGTGACGGCGGGGCAGGACTGGGGACTGGCGAGGGGAACCGGGTGGGTGGTGATGGTGGGGCAGGACTTGGGGCTGGCAAGTGGGCAGAAGATGGCCCTGATCGCAGGCTAGGCCTAGAGATCCTACCCGCGCACGATTTCGTGCCCTGGGCCTCCAGTAACTTATAACAGAATAAACTCAACTCACCCACTTAGCGATGATTAGCAACGTAGTGCCCTGCATTGCACCTAGCATGGCCATTTTCACCTGGATAGAACTGTCCAGTCGCCTGCAAATATGTTCTAGCAAACTGCAAACATTACAGTGTGCTGGTGAGAACAGAACAATAAAATATGCATTTTTTTATGTCAATCACCAATCTATTTTTTTATTGTTTTCTATTTAGCTTTTTAGTAGCAAAGTTGGCTAAAAGTCAAACGAAAGACAATACAATGTATGGAATAGAGAAAAAAGTTGAATCTAGTTATCCTACTTTGCAAATGCTAAAGCCATATGATGAGTAAAACAAAAAAAAATCTATTTTGGAGAAGTTTATTTTGCTTCTGAAAGCCATGGATTTGCAAATTAAGACAGAATCTATTTTCTAAAGGCTGTTTTCTTTGCTTAATTATAATGTACACTTTATTTTCCTTTTTAGCAACTGAATCCCTTTGCCTAGCTTGCAGCAGCCAACCTTTCAGCGAGCTGTTTAAAGCCGGCCCACGTTCGTCAGCCTCTGTCATTAACCCTGTCGGATTGTGTGCCAAGCTGCCACTCCCCGTCAGCTTGCATGGGGCTAGTCTGAACTAGTGGCATCAGTGCCCTCCATGAAAATACCTACATGGCAAATGGGAGGATCAAACCTGTCATGTTTTGTCGAGTTGTTTAAGTGAATATTTAGGAGGTGGCTTGTGAGAGTTTATTCATGATCACCAGTGAGATGCTTCAAATTCAGTTGAGGGCAATGTTATCACTCAGAAACTCTTCGCTTCTCTCTGCCTCCCTCCACCCTGCCTTAATCCCTGGCTCTCCTTCCTTTCCTTCTTCCGCCCACTCCTCCTTCCCTCTCTCTATCCTTTATCTTTATTTCTTCTTGTTGTTTTTAATTTCCCTTCTTTCATCCTTCCCTCTCTCATTCACTCTCTTCCATCCTAGCCAACCATGAAGGAATGTTATAGACTGAAGGAAGATATTTCCTCATAATACTAGCATTCGCACTGCCATGTTCATTGTGTAGGGGTGGAGTTTTTGCCTACCAAATACAACATGTCTGAGGAATTTCATTAGTTTCACCTTCGTTCTAATATCATGCCTTACACTGAACAAACTTAAGCTTTAAAAAAAATACTTAGACTAGAAGAAAAGTTAATATTTTTTTCAGAACTTTCATTTGGGTACCAATTTTTCATGAGGAAAACAGATAAATGGAGAAAGAGGGGGATAAAGAGGGACTCATGATGACCTGCCACAATGGGGTGCTCATTAGGGTCATTATGACTACTTGTTAGTGATGTCATTCATCTTTGTAACCCAATACCTGCTGATTACAAAAACTGAATTTTGCATACCACTCAATAAGATGAGTCTCTTTGTCCTCACTGGTATGTGAGTTTCAGATAACGTGGTTCTTCATCTGACATATTGACTCAACTGTTTCTACTGTTACCAAGAGCTCAAGTTAAGTCTATTCCATTTGGAATTTTTCACACACAAAAATCGTGAATTAATGTTTAACACCACACAAAGCTAAGAACTTAGTAAGATTAAGATACTTTGCCCTAGATCCGCGGTTCTCAACCTGTGGGTTGCGACCCCTTTGGTGGTCGAACGACCCTTTCACAGGGGTCACCTAAGACCATCCTGCATATCAGATATTTACATTAAAATTCATAACAGTAGCAACATTACAGTTATGGAGTAGCAACGAAAATGATTTTATGGTTGGGTCACAACATGAGGAACTGTATTTAAAGGGCCAGAAGGTTGAGAACCACTGCCCTAGATGGTTTGGCTCATTGGATAGAGCAGTGATGGCAAACCTTTTGAGCTCGGCGTGTCAGCATTTTGAAAAACCCTAACTTAACTCTGGTGCTGTGTCACATATAGAAATTTTTTGATATTTGCAACCATAGTAAAACAAAGACTTATATTTTTGATATTTATTTTATATATTTAAATGTCATTTAACAAAGAAAAATCAACCAAAAAAATGAGTTCGCGTGTCACCTCTGACATGCGTGTCATAGGTTCGCCATCACTGGAATAAAGTGTCAGCCCTCAGACTGAATGGTCTTGGGTTCGATTACGGGCAAGAGCATGTACCTCCTTGGTTGTAGGCTTGATCACGGCCTTGGTCTGGGTGCCTGCAGGAGGCAACCAATCCCTGTGTGTCTCTCTCACATTGATCTTTCTCTCTCTCTATCTCTCCTCTTCCCTCCAACTCTCTCTAAAAATCAATGGGAAAATGCCCTTAGGTGACAATTAACAAAACAAAACCAAAAAATCAAAATGATTAAAGGGACGATTTTTTTAAAAAATGATTAAGATAATTTAATTAAGGAGAGGGAAAGTAGCCATGATTTAAAAATTCCTCCAGTTGCTTCTAGTAATATTACTTCAGTTGTCATAAGATATATACTTTTTTCTTCCTTTTCCTTTATTTTTTTAAGGATCAAGGAAAGGAGGTTATATCTCATGGGTAATTGAAATCTTGCAAGGAGATTATTTCATTACTGAAAAAATAAAATCTCATGTCAAATCTAGAAAAGTAAAGATAGTCAGAAATTATAAATGGAAATAGAAAAAAATCTACTTACTCTAATGTCCTTAAATATCCTTGTTTTAGTACAGAAATCATCATAAAAATATGGGCACTTTACAATGAAAACTGTTCACATTGGTAGGAAATTATAAAGATTTACACCCCAAGTGGTTAAATGCAAACATTCTTGCATGCAAATGAGGTAAGTTTTTTTCTTTTTTAGTAAAAGTTTACACATATATTCTTCTCCTTTAGATACTGGTTAATTACTGTGATACTCAGTCAAATTATTCATTTTTTTAAAATATATTTTTATTGATTTCAGAGAGGAAGGGAGAAGGAGAAAGAGAAAGAAACATCAATGATGAAAGAGAATCATTGATTGGCTGCCTCCTACATGCCCCCTACTGGGGATCAAGCCCACAACCTGGGCATGTGTCCTTGACCGGAATCAAACCTAGGACACTTCAGTGCACAGGCCGACGCTCTATCCACTGAGCCAAACCAGCTAGGGCTATTTTTTTCAATAAGTATTTGGAGTTGGCCTCTTGTTTGCCAGTCCCTGAGCAGATTTTGGGACATGAGGATGAAAGATTCTCTCTCGTCTTCAGTGCATCGCCGTTTATTGGAAATTCTTACATGTAGATGAATATTGTAATTAAGGAATTAAGTTCTGACACAGAAATCTGCAAAGGTTATTCCAAGCAAATAAGAGAAGGACACCTGTTGCAGACTAAAGCGTCGAACAGGTTCACAGTGGATAGCCGCTGGAGGACGGAAACTGTTTTATTCGCTGTCATGTCCCTAGTGCCGTGCGATAATTTACATGAAACTCTATTGTTATTATCTGACAAAGAAACACCTCTGTGTGGAACTTGAAAGAATAGAAAATATTATTCAAGTGGAGTAAAAGTTGGCGGAGACATCTCGGGCAGAGGGGAGGGCTGTGCAAACACATAGATTCCCAACAGTGTGAGAGAACTCGATTGAAGATGGAGCATAAGGGAAGGAGAGTGACCGGGGTGAAGTTGGACAGAGAGTGTTGACATCATGATGGTCCCTCTGCGAATTCATATTACAAATGCTGCCATAACCACCAAAGGACTTCAGATTGCTGACTAGTTTCCTTTACATCCCGATTTCTTTCCCTCGGGCCTGGCGCACATAATGGTTTGCGTGGCTGCCATGATGGTATCTGGGGCACTGCATACATTCAGGTTCCGCGACGTCGATGAGAATATCCCTATTGATGACGGTGCCATCAAAAGCATGTGCATCTGATTTACAGCAACATCCAAAGGACCTGTTGTTGAATAATGAAACATCATTTCATTTGAAATAGAAGTGGGGAGAAAAGTTAATACAAGTCAGTGAAGGATTTACAGATCAAAGAGGAAGTACATGGAAGTTTCTTCCTACAAACTAGTATTCAACTCTTTGATGATTGGAATTAAAAAAACCCTGAACTTTGTAGTATGTTGGGGAATATGAATACGAGGCTGCTTTTTCTTTCTGAAAAGCACACGCAATACAATAAAATAAAAATATTCAAATATTACAAGAGTAGTTTATAATATGCAAGATATTCCCACTACTTGTTTTCAGTTTTGGAAAACAATAAGATTATCTCATATTTTTGCTATTCTACTATAGTATTTTTAAATCTCATCCACAGGTATGTTTATTGATTTTTTAAAGTATTTTTATTGATTTCAGAGAGGAAGGGAGAGGGAGAGAGAAACAAACATCAATGATGAGAGAGAATCATCGATGGCTGCCCCCTGCACACCCCACTCTGTGGATCGAGCTGCAACCCAGGCACGTGCCCTGACTGGGAATAACTGTAATCTCCTGGTTTATAGGTTGATGCTCAATCAGTGAGCCACACAGGCTAGGCTGTTTATTGGAGAGAGAGAGAGAGAGAGAGAGAGAGAGAGAGAGAGAGAGAGAGAGAGGCATTGATGTGAAAGAGAAACATTGATCAATTGCCTCCTGGATACGCCCCAACCGGGGATGGAGCCCGCAACCTAGGTATTTTCTATGACTGGGAATCAACACCAAACCTTTTTGGTGTATAGGAGGACCCTCCAACCAACTGAGCCACCCAGCCAGGGCCTCTACTCTATTTTTGTAAGATAAAAATAACATAATGCAGTACAACTTCTCAAGCTGAAGCTAAATAGTAATCACATTTTATTCAGAACCGTCTGTTCAGAGGAAATGTGTAAGCATATCTTATTTATGGTTGTACTGGTCAACATCACTCAAGACAAATGCCTGTAGGTTTCAGATAAAATAAGAGCTACACATCAATCTCTAAATAAAAGGCAACCAATTTTACTTGTATCCACATAACGTTGATATTTTTGGTACACTAAATTTTAGTATTCAATTTAACTATGCACTTATTATATCAAAACAGCATTGTCTAGTTAAGAATGCCTCTTGCTGAAAGGATTCTGAATGTCCATTAAAGCTAAATTGTAAGGGATACTTGTAGGAAAAAGCAAGAACCATTAAAAATAATTGAATTTAAAGTAATACGATGCTTTGAGTGTTCTTCAGAAAACCAGTAAACAGATACATGGAAATACAAAGCAAACGTCTACTTTCATGTTGTCTTAATAGATTAACTTTTGTGGGAGTACTTTCAAGTCATAGGAAATAAAAGTAATGGGTTTTAGCTCTGTTGTTTTAGATTTTTTGAAATGGAACTAACATAAAAATAAATCTAAAAATCAAAACACTGTATCCTTAACATGCAGATACCTCTTCATTCATTTTTATTATAAAATGTTAAGAAAAGGTGTTTTTATTATGCATATGTTGCTATTTATAGGGTACTGTAATTGTCTTGAGTAGCTTATAAAAATAAAAATAGTCAATTTTTATGCCAGATTTTTCTTTGACTTTTGAATGTTTTTGGAAGAAGACTAATTGGCGAAAGGACTGAGTATTACACAATGTTTGACAATTATCAGGCTTGCTCCAGAATATGGAGTATTTCCATTTCTAATAAGCTTACATTTTCTGGTAATTTACACACACAAAATGTTTCATTTAGTTCATAAGACTAAAATGTAGTCTTTGCCTCCTTAAAGACTAGCACGATTCCAGAACCATAGAGGGGTATAAAAGAAAAACATACCTGTCCAGAGGCCTTAGTTTATTCATTTGTAAAGGGACATACATCATACCTAGATAATTTTTTGGAGTGACATGAAAAAAATCGTTTCTTATGATATCCCTGTATTCAGCTACTTCCACATACTTGTTCCTGGAGGAATAACAGCCCAATGCATTGTGGTATTTTAGGATTGTGGCCCCCAGAGTTATTTCCTCTTATGCTAGTTCTAGTTCAACCTTGGTAACTTGTATAAATGACCATGTACATGTCCCTCCCAGTTCATGCCAGATGCGTCTGCCTCGGCTAAGTCAATGTCAGCTGCTAACTCGCTAGACGAGCTGTCTCCAGATTTCAGTCTGGTTTGCCCTGCAAGCTCAGCTCTCGATGGGCCCATGGAAAGTCCGTGGTTTCCATTTCTGCAAGTTTTATTTTGTTGGGGTTTTTTTGTGTGTGTGTTTTTGTTTAAAGTCCGGTAGAATGAATTCTGAACTCTTTACCGTCTGAGTTGAAACTGGAAGTCCTGCCTATAATATAAAGGATTGTTTTTGTTTAAATTTGCATCAGTCTATGCGGTTGTGAAAATAGACCTTAGCCCAATTCACAGATGGGAATGCGGTGGTCAGTGAATGTAAATGCTTTACTCGAGTTGCTGTCTCTGCTCATTTTTGGAGCTCTAGTCAGTAACAGTTCTTCTAATTCCTTGGACAGTATTTTTGTGCCTTTTTATAAAACTATAACTAGAATGAGAAAGCAATCTTTATAGCTTATAATGACTACATTTATGTGGGTCAATAATCACTATTAAATAATCTCTGAATACAAAATTACAACCTCCCATAATGGCTTCAACGGAACTTTGGTTATGAGTCAATACGCTCCCTCTGAATAAACTGCCATTACACAGAGGATGCAATTTTGTGGGGAAATGACTGTAATAGCCACACTTGCTGGTCTCACTTCCAGCCACGCTACTCGGTAACACACACTTAACGAGATCCAAAGAAATCACCAGATATTGAAACTTTATCGAGCTGTTAATGATAAATTTCAACAGTATACACCCTTTCCTGTTTGTTTTTTATTTTACTGATTGCGTTTTTGGAAATATTAAAATTGAGGTTTTAAGGTTCCCTATCATGCTACTGCACACTTTTTATGAACAACTTCTTTTTACCAATATTAGCTCCAACTGCGCCCCAACCCCAGAAAGAAGCTGCCTTTTCAGAAATGACCTCCTTAAGTTTTGAATTCTACTCTCAATCAATACATTTCAAATGAAGAAAAATTGTCTCTCTGGAAGATGGCAAAGATCTCTCTTATAATTGCAAATAGAACTCTCCTTACCCCAGTCCTTTGTAAAATAAGCAGATTGGATCTCTAGTGTCCAAGTGTCTTTAATTTAAACTATATATTTATAGCTTCTCTGTAAGATTTAACTTGTGTTTTCTCATGACCGGTGGCAATAGTTTTACACATTTAAAAAAAAAATTCAGAAACCACTTACCCTATTTTTTTTTTTTTTTACTTTTTAAAGATATATTTTATTGATTTCAGAGAGGAAGGGAGAGAGAGAGAGAGCAATAGAAACATCAATGATGAGAGACAATTATTTATAGGCTGCCTACTGCATACCTCCCACTGGGAATTGAGCCCCCAACCAGGGCAGGAATAGAACCTTGACCTCCTGGTTCATAGATCGATGCTCAACCACTGAGCCACACCGACCAGGCCACTCAATCTACGTTTAACAGGAGTCATTTAACATAAAATGTTGGTGATTGAGTTGATAGGACTGTGAAATGGGGTCCTTGCACTCAGCAATGATGGGGCAGTTACCAACCCCGGGATGAGTGGCATAGCTGAAGAGGCACTGTGACCAGAGGCAGGTCCCGGCCGCTGGGATGGACTGGACCCAGGCCAGGTCTGCTCTGATAAAGTCCAGGAGGAAGTGGGTGGCAGGGGTGAGGCCAGGGAAGCCAGGCATTGGCAGGCCTGTTTGCCAAGGTAGTTTCAAGCGTGCAGGTGTGGGGAGGGTGTGCTGGGACCTTGGAGACACTGTCCAGGCAGCTCCCTTCTATCAAAGAAGTGTTGGGTGATGTGCCTCTCAAAACTCCTTACAAGGAGGAAGCAAGAAAGGACATTCCCGGGTAGCTGCCAGAGAGGTAAGAGAGGTTCCCGGAGGCCATATGTTCCTGTAGGTCAGGGGAAGGAAATGTTTCAAGAAGGGAACCTGCTCAGTGGAGCAGAAACTGAAGAATTGATTCATCCTCCCTGGTCACCCACTTTACTGTCGCAGGTGGGAATACTAAGTCTCCCTGGCCCTTTTGCTTCATGTAGATAACACTCATCCATATTCTTCCAGACTCTGATTCTGCATCTCAACCATTAAAAGACTGACATCAGTATTTCCATTCTCTCTAAAATTATATCCTCTTCCTCTTCCCCCTCAATCATTTGACAATCACTGTGAGGTATCATCGCCCTTGAATGCTCCTTCTCCCCCATCCCTTCATCTACAAGTTCTCCAGTCTCTTCCTTCCGATGCATTTCTGTCGCTTTCTTTCTCTTTACCACCTGGATAGTTGGAACGAAATTCTGACTGGACATGATGTTTCCAGATATTTTCATCTACAGATTATTTTGCTGCCTGAGACCTCTTTCCAAAGCCCAGAATTGAATATTAAATTTCACTGCTCAAAAAATTAACAAATACAATAGTTCTCCAAGGTCAAATATTCTCCAGTGATCAAAAATTTAGCAGAATATTCCCAGATTTGCCACCAAGTTCCTTTCCTACGCCCCTATGCTTCAGCCATACCTGATATCTGTCTTTATAATCTATAAACTATTTTGAAGACTGTTAATACCCTTTTCTCATTCTGAAGTTTAAAATTTTCCTTGCTTCTTTATCATATTTCCTTTAGGTCTACCAAAAGGAGTAATGTCTTCCTACACTTTGGTTTGATAATATTTTCTTTTATTCATTTTAATAAACCATCTTTTGACTTCTATTATTTAATTTTGGAAAAAATAATTTACTTATCCTACTGTATAGCAAGCCTCTGTAAAATATTAACTGTATATATTTTTGTCTCCATCCACTGTGGCCATGAAATACCTTATATCTCTTGGGCACTGGGTATGCATGCATTAAACCTTTATTAAATGTTTAAGGAGCATTTTCTCTCTTGCCTAATAGAGAAAAAGGAACATTCGTTGCATGAGACATAGATGAGACATGATTTTGTATAAATGGGTCAGGCTTTGCAGTGCGATTGCGTCATCACAAAGACGCATTTGTCTTCATGTCTCAGTTGACAGAGGCTGATACCATTTCAGGGAAAAGTTTTCTGCTTCAAACTCTCTGTCAAGTATTTAATAGTCTGTAAACAAGTGACTGCATTAATTATGGATAATTCCGCACAAATGTAACTGCAAATATTTTCATCTACTTACACTTATAAAGTGGTGCTTGCACACGAAATCTAAATAGTCGCTTTCTCATGAACATCCCACACCCTTCCTGAGTTTTCCAAAGCACATACATTTCCTTTGGTGAACTTTTATATAAGGCATTTTATGTGTACACACCACTTTATGTATAAAATCAAGCCAGAGCCCTAACCGGTTTGGCTCAGTGGCTAGAGCGTCGGCCGGGGACTGAAGGGTCCCAGGTTCAATTTCAGTTAAGGCCACATGCTTAGGTTGAGGCCTGGGTCCCCAGTGGGGGGCATGCAGGAGGCAGCAGATCAATGATTCTCTCTCATCATTGATGTTTCTATCCCTCGCTCCCTTTTCCTTCCTCTCTGAAATCCATAAAAATATATATTTTAAAAATAAATAAAATAAAATAAAATAAAACCAGAATTCTTTGGGAGGCAACGTAGTTGGTGCTACAAAGTTTGTGGACGTTGACTAGTAAAAACTATCTCAATCGTTTGTGTTCCTCTAATACATAAAATTAGAAAACTTGTCTTGGAATATGAAAACATGGGAAAAACAACTATCAAGGGGATCGTGTGATAGGGATGTAGGTGGAACATTGCCTCCTTTGGGAATTTCAGAAGGACCTTTGTAGAATCCCATGATGCTCTCCTTCGTAGGTAGACATAATGGCAAGACCTGTCAGTGCTGTGTCCTGTTCATGTGTTGCTGACATGCCTGGCGGGCTGCCAGGGGTGCCTCCGCCCAGTGTGCACATGTAGTCTGCACCCAGCCCCTCTAGCCACCGCTGAAACAGCATGCGCCATGGCTGCGTTAGACGCAGCGTCTTGGCCTCACAGACTGAGTGATACATGGGCTGCGAAAGCACCATCCCATGTGAGATGACCGTGAAGAGGAATGATGTCTGCTGCTGCCACTTCCCAGAGTCGCTGCCTGTGGCTGTAAGTCTATATTTTGCTTCAGTGTTTGTCTGCAGGACATTTTTCTTCCCTGCCTGATTGGAGCCCGCCCCAATTCACCACGCAGGCTGGGCCATCAGCTATTCTCTGCAGCCTCCAACTCAATACAAACGGAGGTGCCAGCAGTCTGTCCCTGGTATCGACTGGTGCAATGGATGGCACAGATTCTTCCCCAAAAGCCACCTCATTCATTCTCTATGCCTTGGGTTTGTCCTCATATAAATTTATAGTTCTAGAATCTTTAGCAAATACGCTCAAGACATCAGACAAGCAGTACACGCCAAGTAGCAAACTCTCATGAGTCTGGATTCATGATTTTGTAATTAAGATAGCTATCGTGGGAGTTAACTGAAATTGACACTTATACATATTGTTTAAACCGACTAGCTTAGAGCAAGGGCTTACTCAGAAAAAAAATTGAAATATACTAAAATTACACATATAGAAACTGATATAAGTAATAAAAGTACTAAAATATATATTAGTCACTAAAATATATATTCAAATAATCTATTTCATAATATTGTATTTATAGCATACATGTAACCAAAATCTTCTTAAAGAAAATTATCTTTTCTAATTTCAGTGGCTGTTGATTTCATAGGATTCACCCTCACTGCAGTGATTCAAATACTAATTTATTTGTAAATATCATTATGTAAAAGCTGAATGATTAAGACAAGTAGAGGAAGTGACAAAAAATATAAAAGATGACCACAATGTTGAAGATAAAAACCTCATTGAAGGAAAAAAAATGTGGAATAATAACATTCATTCCTTCCCAAAGGCTAGCAAGGACTAAAGGAGCACCTCCCAGGCGTCAGGCACCAAGTGCAGGAGGTGATACTGAGCACGCTCTGTGCTCTGGGAACCCGGAGCCTGGTGGACCAGGGCCTGATCATGAAGTGTGGATGGTAAGAAGAGCAGCAGACATACCAGTATGTGTCAGTGCAGGTAGACTTACATTTTTTGAGAATTAGGGGAAGGAAAGGACTCTTGAATTAGAAACAACAGCATATGGCTGAGGTTTTCTGCGTGTGTGTCCGTGGTGTGATAGAAGGGACACTAGGTACAAAAATGAGCCCTGACCATGGCTGGGAGCTCGGGGTCACAGAGCCGGACTGCGTGCGGGGAGCTCTCCCAGCTTCGGGATGCTGCGTCCACAGTGAGGCTCAGAGGCGGAGAGACAGAGGCAGGCTGCTCATGCGATGTCATTCACCACTGGAAGAACACAGAGCGCAGGCCAAGAACAAGCGAGGTGGATGACATGTTAATCCTCTTTTTAAGTTAGGAACCTAAAAATGGATATTGTTAGGTAACCCAGTATTTGGAAAAGTTTATAGTCAGCAATTTGTCACAGTTTGGGTGGTCAAAAATCGACTGCTGATCCCCAAATGACTTTTTAATTTCTCTCTACATGCTAATTTCCCCCCAAAAAAATCATTACGTTTAATTTAAATAACTTGTATGATAAGTGCCGCTCTACTTGAACATTTCTCTTGATGCATCGTCAATTCACCAGATGGGAATTTTTATTTTCTAAAATGCATTCTCCATACGTACAACTTACTTTTACCATTGCTTTCAATACAGTGTTTTTCTTCTCTACAAACTTCACTCTAGCGATTGGAACACCAAGAGTTATACTCAAATGAACTAGCAAGGGACAACATGGGTGAGAAATGATACAATTGGCTACATCCTCAATCTACTAGTATAGGCCTCAAATCTTTCAATCACTTAAAGAATTCAAACTCAAAATTGAATCCAAAAAATAAATGGTAAGAACATGTGTAGATGAGACTTCTCTGTGGTCTGAATAATTAGATGGAACTTTCTAATTACAATGTAATATAACTCCTTGAAGATAAAAACTATGGGTATTTAACTACAGGGTGTCCCAAAAATGTATGTAAGCTTTAACAGCTGACAGCTCAATTGCTGTTTCTTTCCTTTCAGATTTAACCCATTGGACTTAATAATGTATAATAAGTGTGTGTACATTTTGGGGGGGACACCCTATACATGCTTAGGAGACTAGCTGATAACTTTAAGTGAATAATTTTTTAAACAAATATTATTTCCACTTATGTTGACCTTTATAAATAATATCACTACAAATATATTGGTGATTGTATTATTTCAATGTTGTCTTTTTTCACATCTATACTTTCAGCAAAATATCTGTATATGTACATTTCATGCAGTTCTATTTGGAATTTACACTTGGCAAAAATGACAACAGACAAGACACAATTTGACATAAATTCATTGTATCACTTAGCATTATATGTGTGTGTACATATGTATATATATGTATATATGAATATATGTATATATGTATATATATATAAGTATAATACATACATATATATGAGAGAGAATCAAATATTGAGAGTGAAATATTCACTTACCACAGTGTCTGTTCTCTTACCTCAGCATTGATGTCTTGTTATATATTGTTTCTGGAAGCTTCCTATCCCATTTAATGATTAAACTGCAGCTTACTTTGCATTGTAATGTATTTAAATCCTTAGGGTACAGCTTCTTAGTGCTTATGATTGGAAAACATTTCCTGGACGCACTTTATATCCATTATGTATAGATTACCATGGATTTCCAATAAGGGAAGATAAGCCAGCCATTAAACTCGTGCATGACAAATAAAAAACAACTGTGCTTATTCTAGCTGCAAACCATCGCCATTTGTCAAATGCGGGTGATGGGCCAGCAGTTCCTGGTGAGACTCACGGTTACAGAGACTGCGCTCACAGCGCTCGAAAAAGCTTATTTCACTACAAATACACCTGCTAATCCCTGGCCGAGTCTGTCGTGTTTAAGTTGGTATATTTGTCACTAAGATTCATTTTCCTATAAGCCATAATTTACTCCACTTAATGGGTTCCACATATTTTTTAGTAAAAATAGCAAAATTATATACAAATTGGTAATAAAATGTGGCTATATATATAACCTTATTGCCAAATTTTATTTTTGCCCTGTAATTTCAACTCCTGAGAAAGACATTTAAATCAGCAGATTCTTTGTCTTTTGAGAACTATTCCCAGTCACCGTGGTGGTGTCGTCCACAATCTTTTAATCCCCAGCACGCTACTGCAAGTACCTCCCATTTTTTAATAGATGCACAGTCTGGGGGTTAAAAGATTAAGCAACTCATTCAGAGTCATGAAACTGGTGAGTGACAGAGCCAAGTGTCAAAGCAAGCTCTGCTGGTGTCTGATTAGTTTTCCTCTGGCCCCTGCACCTGCCGCTCAGAGCTGAAAGTGTGACCCGAAATTCATTCACATCAGCATTAAATGATCTTCAAGGAAGAGAAAGATGACCCAAAAGTCGCCACCCCCGTGCCTGGGACATAGTTAAAGAATCGTTCCTCTGGCATCCTGGCTGGCCGCTGGGTTTCTCTCTTATACACACAAGGAACCCTGCTCCTTGGCTGGGTGGGATTTTATTACAAAACAATCAGTAAAGACATCTCGATGTGCCATCTGGAATTAAAGAGGACTGAAGGGAAGAAATGAGGAAAGGTTCAAAAACAACCAAATCGATGCAGTGTCGGAAAAAAAAAATTGCTTGAGGTGGGATGTAATTGAATAAAGACATACATGGCGTAGGTAATGTCAATGCAACTTATTGCTTTTTGCACAGCGTGTGATCATTGAGGAAACATATACATGGAGTCGATGTAAGTTGGAGTGAGACGGATTTCACACAGGGTGGCTTTCAGTCATTCATTCTGGATGAATCGATGTTTCAGAATAGCTTTCCGAGTTCTGTAGAACAATTAGGACTCAGGCCTGCCTGACTAAGAAAGTCTAATCTTTTGCAGAACTGAAAGCCACCAGATTAAATAACTATAATCATTTTATAGAATGTTTTCATATTAGTCTATTAATGGCTAAATGCAAAACTTTACAAATGTATTTAATTCAAAACTGTATAGTATTATGTTAAAAAGTCTTCTCATTTTTACACTGTTTATATACCAAAATGTGTAATAACAGAACCTAAAAAAAAAAAATATTCAAGGGAGTACCCAGAAACACATATGGGTAATGCAATTTGCTGTTTACTTTTAACTTTTAACTTTACAATGACTTTATAAAGTAGGTATTATTACCTCCATTTTAAGATGAAAGAAAAAAATCCAGGGATCTTAATAATCATTCCAAGGTCACATAAATATATGACCTTAATAATTATCTCAAGGTCAGATATTAACGCAATATATGTTAGTAGTGTGATTTGAGTCCAAGTTTATCTGGCTTCACAGGCTACCTTTGGCACTCTTACTTCAATTACATAATACTTGCTCTAAAGGTAGTATGTAAGTGCTATGCAAATTCTTAATTAAATTATCACCAATGACTTATCCGATGGATGAGCAATGTGTGTGCAGTACTCTGATATACATGTGCTCTCACTGGAGAAAACAGTATTATTCTCATGTTTGGAAGTCTCAGAAAGGACTGGAAAAAATTGGTGGTTACAAGAAAACAGACAATCTAATAAAAAGAAGCAGGCAAAAATTCCATACAGAGGGGGCTGGCATTAAATGCCGTAAATGTGGGGGGTTCCAGGAAAAACTGTAATGGAGAGAGGCCTTTAAAAAGGTTACTAAATACATAAATAAGGGAGGAAGCGATGCTGCCAAAGGCACCTGCTGGAGAGGAGTATTATTATTATTATTCATAAATGAGGAAGATGGCTGGAAAATGGTAAAGGGGAGAGTATGAAGGACTTAAACGCCACATAGTAATTTTAACTATTTCGTTGTGATGCATGTTCATTAACATAGTTGTTGTTGTTTTTTTATAAAGAGTTGATAAGGATTAAAGAATTTGTAAAGTGTTTAAAGATTGGGCTGAGAGAGCACAATAAGAGAAATGAGTTAGAAAGCATAAAGTCATGTGGATTAAGTGTAAAGTGGTAAATAGGAATGGATATGTGCCGTGTAGGAAATATATGTGTAGTCTTGTATTTGTGTCCTTCATAATGGTTGTGGAGGATGGTTACCAAGGGCATTTTGAGGGAGGGGGCAAAAGAGGGGATGAGGGTCAATGGGGGGGGACATCTGTAATACTTTCAACAATAAAGATAAATTTTAAAAGGACATTTTGAGAAAGCCATTCTAAAGCACAAATATAAGGGACTACATGAATATTTCAGGGAAGATAAGCAATATAATGGACATTTACAAGGAAGGGGTATAGTTAAAAATCATCAAAGGTTTTTAAGTTATCTGGAAAAAGCATTACATAGTATAAAATTACTTTCTCTGTTTCTATGAGTTTGATTATCTTATATAACTCCTATAAGGATGAACAGATTATCCAACTCTCCTGTACAATATTGTGCCCATACTTCATATCACAGTATTGTGCACTTAAAAATTAAGAGGTTATATATCAATCTACATGTTATTGCCTTAATTTAAAAAAAAGAAAAAGAACATCCTGGTATGTTAGGAACTTAACATTATTAGATTCTTTATGAATTTTAGATAACATTGGATTTCATTTGAAGATATTATAGATAAATAATAAAAGGCAGGTTTATTTTTTAAAATTTTGTTTTATTGCTTAAAGTATTACAAAGAGTATTATATGTCTCCTTTTTCCCCCCTTGACCTTCCCCCAGCTTCCCCTACCCCCCAGTGTCTTTTGTCCATTGGTTATGCTTATATGCATGCATACAAGTCCTTCGGTTGATCTCTTACCCCCCCCCCCAACCCTCCCTGGCCTTCCCGCTGTAGTTTGACAGTCTGTTTGATGCTGCTCTGCCTCTGTATCTATTTTTGTTCATCAGTTTATAATGGTCTTTATTATCCATAAATGAGTGAGATCATGTGGTATTTTTCTTTCATTGACTGGCTTATTTCACTTAGCATAATGCTCTCCAGTTCCATCCATGCTGTTGCAAATGGTAAGAATTCTTTCTTTTTTACAGTAGCATAGTATTCCATTGGGTAGATGTACCACAGTTTTTTGGCAGGTTTATTTTTATATCAACCAATTTATAAGGAATAATTCTAGAATAAAATATTTGTCCATGACTACACTGACTTTATTATACTTTATGGAAAAGATCAGAGAAGCATCCTATTTTGTATTTTATGAACTCAATTGTGTTTTATAAATTTTAAAATGACTTTTTATACAACATATTTCCATGGTTCTTTTTTATAAATTGCATATGCTATCTACTTATCACAGTCACCCCTCAGTAACTTAGGGTAACTGGTTCTAGGAATCCCCATGAATACCACAATCTGCAGATGCTCAAGTCCCTTCTATAAAGTTGCCTAGTATGTCTGCATAAAACCTACACGCACCCTCCCCCATGCTTTGAATCATCTGTAGATTACTTATCATAACCAAACACTTTAAATAAAAAACTGCTATTTAAATACTGTATTGTTTAAGAAATAATGACAGAGAAAAAAGTCTGTGGATGTTCAATAAAGACGTAACTATTATAGGCCTGCCTAGTTAGTACCCATCAACCACAACGTAACATGTTTCCCCCAACGATTTTTAATTCACGGGCTGGTTGAATCTGCAGAACCGGCAGATACGAAGAAACAACTGTGTATAATTGGTGCCATATTAGAATTTGAGGATGAGATACATGTGACATTCCCTGGTTTCATGAAACACACTGCGTTGTTGGGGAGAAACAAAAATTACCCATTTACAGTGTAATAGAATCGATGCTATAATGAGTATGGGCCTAGAGCTATGAAACATGGCAAATGGATCTTCTTAAAAATACAGTCTACAAGTAAAATGTAGTTTTATACATACATATATATCTCCAAATTTCTGTGGTACATAAAAACATGCAGAAAATAAGACTTAAAACAGCGACGATTTTAAATGCCGATTTCACCATTTTTACTGGGCCAGTCTGTTCACTGGCTCCTTAAACACTAGCACCTGAGATTCTGTCTTTAATTGATCCCTCCTCCTTGTTATTCCTCTCGGTCTGCTGGGAAGATAAGCTGCTAAGCAGAGGCAGAGCAACTGCTGTAATATTTTATGGAGCCCAGTGAGAAGTGCTCATAAGCTGTGACCTTATTACTTAATTATAAGAGAATTATGCCTGAACCCATTCTCCAGGCTTAAAGGAGCCATATTTTATTCATTACTCTGGCTGGAATAGATAAAGTGTTACATTTTAAGAGCTTAGCACCTAAGGGGATGATGCTCATCCATTTTTCACTCCATATAGTAAATATTACAGTCTTCTGTATAGTTAATGCAGGGAATACCCGTTGTGCACGCGCACATTATTTCATTAGCAACGCCCTGAGTCAGAAAAGCTACTGATTACTCTGTCCATGCGTGTCTGTGTATGTGTGCACTTGTGTGTGCACGGGTACCTGTGCAGTGTGGTGTCAGGTGATATTTCATCGAAAAAAAAGTTGCAACATTTTTATGTGGAGAGTTCATTTATCTTCAGATGTAATTTACTCTGTTCTTGATTGCAATTTCAATCCCCATTTCATTCACTTATCAGTTATTCCAGGGCTAGTGATCACGCCGTGAATCAGTTCATCTTGCCTTCTTTCTGTGCACATCCGCTGTTTATCCCTTTTGGCTGCTTATTAGCACCTACACCCAAGAGTGGGAGAAACAGAAGGTGAAAATTAAACTTGACAATTTTCTCCTTAATATGTTTCATGGGACGTGATGTGAAATGATTGGCTATGTTGATGTTTCTGGGTTTTCTTTGGCTGTAATGTTTCTGTGTGGCTTCTTTTCCCTGTGGCTGGGGAGACGGTACACAGCCCATGCCTGTGGAGTACTGCCGTCAATATTGCTTTTTAAAAAATGGATACAGCCTTAACCGGTTTGGCTCAGTGGATAGAGCATCAGCCTGCAGATTCAAGGGTCCCAGGTTCGATTCTGGTCAAGGGCATGTACCTTGGCTGCGGGCACATCCCCAGTAGGGAGTGTGCAGAAGGCAGCTGATCGATGTTTCTCTCTCATCGGTGTTCCTAACTCTCTATCCCTCTCCCTTCCTCTTTGTAAAAAATCAATAAAATATATTAAAATAAAAATAATAACAATAATAAAATGTGTACAGTGCTGGCTGTTGGGTATATCTCAATAAAACTAGGAAAAGATTACTTTTTAAAGACTGCCCTGTAACGGGGGAGTGACTTGGAAAGAAGATGCAGGGATATAAGAAAATAAAACTACGTAGTCTGTGTCACAGTAGAAATGAGGAATTGCATTTTCATGCTAAGGGGTCCTGGGTCTCATGCTCTGTTTGTCAGGGTGACCACTTGATGAATAACATTGGGAAACAGGAATAACAGTACTGAAATATGAGCTCACCCATGTATGGCGGAACGAAGTGGAAGGTGAGAGTATAGTAGCCTCTGTTTCCTGAAGGAGACATTTGAGTTTGTTTAATTGGTGTTGGGTGGTGAATCTTTGAACAGAATTCCACTGAAATTCTGAGAGAAAATGTATTTTACCTCTGAAGTCTAATTACTATAATGCCTAGATTTAGTAGATTATAAAATTAAGACCGTGTCTACTCAAAAAGTACTCAATGAATGTTAGCAATGATATTGAGTAACAAAAGGAAGACTCTCTAATAGGAAAGAAAATTGAATAGGAAAGAAAGAAGTGAACTATAAGGTACATTTAGCAAATGGAACTTGAACCATTATCCACTGATTAGATTTGGGGAGGATAAATAAAGATGACGTATGTTTCTAGCATGTTCTAAATATTTTGTGCCCAGGTTTTCAAAAGCAATTAATACACAGAAGAACATGCAGGAGAGGAATTAAGTTACAAAAAAAATTTTATATTTGTTATAACAGACTCAGTATCAGTGACTTAACGGTAAAGATTTAGCTCACACGTGGGTTCCGGCAACCCTCAGGTAGAGTTTTCCATACACAGCCACTGAGGCACCTCCTCCGTGTCACCACAGGGCCTCCTCCACAATCATGCAACACGCCAGAGACTGGCTTACGGTTAAGCCAATACATAAATACACGTGCTTCCTTCTTCCCCTGTGTCATCCACTACTTGGCCCCGCTGATACTAAGTGTGGCCCCTGTGACTTGTTTTAGCCAAAAGAATGTTGGCAGAAATAAAATTTAAAAAAAGTAGGGGCCTTCGGTGTACTTTCGGGGTTCGGCAAGGCCCCTGGACTTCTGAAAACCGCACCCCAGGAGGTGTTCCCTCCAGAGCGTGGTCCCAGGCTGAAAACAAAGAACTCCGCGCCTAGCTCATCTCACGTGGGCTCCACTTGCAGAAAGCGAGCAGCCGTGTCTTCATAGGAAGACCCAGACGTGGGGCTGTGGATGGTTTCCTCTGTTGCTTTCATCGTCTGTTTCATTGTCACCTGCTCCGTTCTCTGTTATGGATGGCCTGCCTGCTATTGGTTTTGTTCGCTCTTCTTCTGCAACGTCTTCAGGTAGAAGGTCAGGTATTGTTTGCAATCTCCCATTACACAGTGAGGCACTGGCAGGTACCTATACATTTAACTCTAAGCATTGTCTTAACCGCACCCCATCCATGGTGGTGTAGAACCGTTCATTGGCTCCATATGTGACAGAGAGAACATAGAGTGTCCTCCCCCCTCGTCCCCACAGGAAATCAGCCCCCGCGGGCCCGAACGCCAGGTGCGCTTAGGACATGCTTGCATATGTTGAGTCTGAACACCCTGCCAGCGTGCAGTGTGACCTATCCCATGTCCGGAGTTCCTGCGCCAAAATGTGGATTTGAAGTCATTTGCTAGTTGGAGTATTCAGATAAGATGATGGGCAACTTCTCCTGCTGAAAAAAGAGACCGTTATTAATACCCTTTATCCAGCACATAATTTCCTGCCCAAGATAATGATAAGATGATGAAAGATCTTTGTCTGCCTTGTCTCTCTAGCTTCCTGGTCTTAATAGCAATGACAGGACGCAGTAATTGCATATGCAATGTAGGCTGTGAGAGTGAAACAGAATGTGAGTAACGTGCTTTGCTGGTGCTACATTTGTCAATTCATCGGATATTTACTGGGCTCTACTGTATGGCGGGAATATCGGTGAGTCAGTGGTGAATGGAGAATAGGGACTGAAACCAGAAGACGGACACAGGAGTTAGGGTACGTAGGATGATGCTGATGGGTATGGCCGGTACACATGCCTGAGAGAAGTGAGACGGGGCACCCTGGCTGCAGAAAAGAATGGCAGCCAAGGACTCAGACCCATCTCGCCAGGCTGCTGGTGCTGCTCCTTCTCCTCCTCCTCCTCCTCCTCCTCGTCCTCCTCCTCCTCCTCCTCCTCCTCCTCCTCCTCCATCTTCCTCTTCTTCTTCCTCTTCCTCTTCTTCTTCCTCTTCCTCCTCCTCCTCCTCCTACCCCTCCTCCTCCTCTTCTCCTCCTCCTCCTCTTCCTGCCCTCCTCCTTCCCTCCTCCTCCTCCTCTCCCTTCCTACTCCTCCTCCCCCCCCTTACCCTCCCCCCCTCCTCCCTCCTCCTCCATTCTTCTCCCAGGGCCTGAACTCTCGGAGGTCTCCAGAGCAGTGTGCGTCCTCAGATGCTTCTGCACAGCCTCCTACGGAAGGGGCAGGACGAAACCTTGAAGGGACTTGTTGTTGTTAACCCTCCCCCGATGATATTTCTCCACTGGATTTTAGAGAGAGTGAAGGGAGAGACAGAGAGAGAAACATCCATGTGGGAGAGATACCCCGGCATGCATCAGACCGGGGCCAGGGATCCAGCCTGCAACCCGGATATGTGCCCTTGACCAGGAATCAAACCCAGGACCCTTCAGTCCACGTCTGACACTCTATCCACTGAGCCAAACTTACTTAAAGGGACTTTTTTCTAACTCTACAGACACTGGTGTGCACCATCGGGGCAAGTTGGCCCACTGTGTCTATTCATTTGTTTGTTATTTTAGATCTTTACATTTACATGAACTCAGTTGAATTTTTGTTCTTTAACAACCTCATTACTCTTCACTTCTTTGCCCTCTGCCCACTTTTCTCTTCACTCTGTACAACTCGACCCACCCTGCCCCTCAGCTGAGCTCCTGACAAACTGCCTTCAAAATATGGAGGTCAGCCTGGATTGTGCAGGTGGATGCAACGTAATTCCCAGGGCCCTTCAAAGGGGAAAGAGCAGGACGCAGATATGGACAGGGGGGCCGGGGCTTGTGGGCATGAGGTCCTGGCAGCCAGACCAGCCGGTAAACCCCATTCTCTCCTAGGCAACCCCTTCTCTCCTAGGGAACCCCCTTCTCTCCTAGGGAACCCCATTCTCTCCTAGAGAACCCCCTTCTCTCCTAGGGAACCCCCTTCTCTCTTAGGGAACCCCATTCTCTCCTAGGGAACCCCCTTCTCTCCTAGGGAACCCCCTTCTCTCCTAAGGAACCCCATTCTCTCCTAGAGCTTTCATAAAGGAATGCAGTCCTGCTGCCCAAGTTAACCCAGGGAAACCCGTGTCAGATTTCCGACCTACAAAAAGGAACGTTAAAAACTTTGGTTGTTAAGTCACTAAGCTCGTTGTGACTTGTTATGGCAGCAATAGAAAACCAACACACGTGCTCTCTCGGCCATAGATGCAATTTACCTCACACGCTCCTTTGTCCACGACCTTAAATATCCGGGTCTGGTGCTCTGGCAGTGCCCACGCCTCTTCTGGCCACTGACTCGCTCCCAGGTGTGACTGACAGATAAGCACCTCCCCGTGTCCCCCAGACCTTGCTGGGTGTGCGTCTGTTTTCCAGCACCTTCCCCCAGCAATGTGCAGGGACAATAAACAGAGAGTGGTAACGGCAGCTTCCTGGCAAAGCTATAGAAATGGCGTGCCCAGTTACCTAGTCTCCCCTCCTGTCAGTAATCGCCAGGTTACTATTACAATGGTATCCCTATGGTACATCATCTGCCTACGGCACCGTGTGCCCACCACCCAAAGGCAAATCTTCTGTTGCCACATATTCGACCCCCTTCACCCTTTACTAGTGCTCTCACTCCCCTTCTCTCTGGTAACCGCCATACTGTTGTCTGATTCTAGGACATTCGGTTCATTTGTCTTTCTGTTGTTTTCAGTTTTATATCCCACCTATGAGTGAAATCCTGTGGCTCTTGACTTTGAATTATTTCACTTTACATGATATTCACAAGATCCACCCATACTTTCGCAACTGGCGGTATTTCATCTTTTCTTCTGGCTATCCCATTGTATTGCTTTTCTTCTGTCATTTCTCTTAATGGTCACAAGAATGGAAACACAAAGACATATTAAGTCAGAGATTTCAAAATAATCACTTCATGAATATTGTGCTTTCTTTTTTGTAACTATAATTTAAAACATAAATCACTGCTAAATAAAGAGGAAAATGATATGTGCCAAAACAATAAGTTGCCATAAAGAAAACACATTTTGTCCGAGGTGGTCATGGTGAACAGTATAAGAAAGCATAGTGGGTAAATGTATCTCAAAAGGTTTTATAGGTTTGCAGCACCACCGGGAACATTGTCTTTATCAAAGTTTGAAGGGAGAGAACAAATTAATATTCCTTCAGGGCATATATAACAATGATACCATATAACATAACCTAAATTACTAGCATTTAGAACAGATTTTCATGAGATATTAAATCTGCAAGATAAATTTCTGGCCGTATATCCCGAGTATCATTGCTTAGGGCTCTTCCTCGAACTAAGACAGTTCAGGATGTGCAAACTTCCACGGAACATATGTTTGAAATGCTCCAAATGCTTAAGTGTGCTCCTGCCTTGTCTGTGGTTCTGAAGAGCCTGGGACAGTGTTGCATGTGATGGCTGGGTTTTCCCATCACAGCTCGCTGTTTTGTCAGCTTGTTTCCACTCTTGAAGCCTGAGCTTCTGAAATGGTCATCTTGATGGAAACACCAAAACGAGACATAAAACTTGTCCTCAGACTCCAACAGTGCGAGACTGTGGAGCTGCGTGCACTGGCGGGGTCGCTGCTCTGTGTGCACCTGGGGGGCGGGGGAGGGGGTCGCTGAGCTGTGTGCACAGGGCAGGGGGGCGGGCGGGCGCACGCTGCGCTGTGTGTCACACACTAGCACCTTCCCGGGGAGGTCCTTCCTGTCTCATTGGCAGCTCTGCCACGTGGGGATCTGGCTGAGACCGACCGCAGCTTCTTGCCAGCGGGCCTTGGAGCTGGCACCGTCGAGTGGGACGGAAAGGAACAGACAGCTGTCCCCAGTCGTGAAGCTCCATCTGGTGTATTCGTTTAGAGAACCAGCCACCATCCATTTAACCTTTAAAGAGTGCATTTAAAAATACATGTCTTCTGCCGTTGTCTATTCAAAGAATGTGAATTCTCTTCCCACTAGTAAAGAGAAATCTGACAGATGTCAGAGAAGGGGGTGGGGGAGGGAGAGGGATTAACCAGAGTGCATATACACATATGCACAGCCCACGGACACAGACAGTACTGTCCCGAAGACTTGGGGTGGGGCCGAGGCTGGGTGCAAAGAGGCAAAGGAGGGGGGAGATGGGTGACATTGTAATACTATCAATGATTGAAAAAAAAAAAAGAAATCTGTGCTTTGACATTAGTCCATGTCCTGAGGGAGACATGGCTATATCAATTGCTAGGTTGTCTGCACCCCTGGGCTCCAGCTAATTTATTTTATTTTCTAATAGGATACCTCAAGGAGGTCCCATTATTAAACGTTGATTGAATGAAGCAGCAAGGCAGGAACACTTTGACAAGCATTAAAAATTACCTCCTATTCATAGAATCCCAGAAAATCAAATACTGTTGCCTCGTGTCTGGAACTGGGAGGCCGATGTGCCGGGCGAAGACCACTGAGCTTGAGGGCAGGAACATGCAGGTGCCGATCGCAGTGATCTAGACATGAGCACCTGTGGTGACTTCCTGGAGCTGCCCTCAGCCATAAAGTGTAGGTAACAAGAATGGCTCCAAGGCATTTTTTTAAAAATAATTAAAAGCCATAATAAATGTGACAATAGTATACATTTTGAGAAGTACAAAAATATAACACACTGCTGTCATTGTATATCCTTTCTAATAATAGACAAAGATTGAAATTAACCGTACCTCCGCTATGCTTCCCATTGGCTAATCAGCGAGATATGCAAATTAACCACCAACAAAGATGGCGGCTGGCAGCCACGTAGCTGAAGTGAGCAGGAGGCTTGCTTGCTCCACTGATGGAGGAAGCCAAGGTTCCCTGCCTGCCATGGCCCGGCTCTGAGCTCCAATCTAAGCAACAAAGTTGCAATTATAGAAGCTAAACAAACCCCAGATACCTGCTTTCAGCCAGCCGTGGTCTCAGAGCTGGAGCAGCAACAAAGTTTCAATTATAGAAGGTAACTAAATCCCAGAATTTAAAAAAAAAGAAAAAAAGGAGAGGCTGGGAGCTTCAGTCACTGGTGGGCTTGGCCAGCCTGAACACCCTCAGCCCCTCATCAAGACTGGCCAGGCACCCCAGTGGGGACCCCCACCCTAAAGGGGGTGCAGGCAGCCTGAAAACAGCCATCAGCCCCTCATCCAGGCTGGCCAGGCACCCCAGCAGGGACCCCCACCATGAAGGGGGTGTGACCAGCTGCAAACAGCCATCAGCCCCTCACCCAGGCTGGCCAGGCACCCCAGCAGGGACCCCCACCATGAAGGGGGTGTGACCAGCTGCAAACAGCCATCAGCCCCTCACCCAGGCTGGCCAGGCACCCAAGCGGGATCCCCATCCTGATCCGGGACACCCTTCAGGGCAAACCAGCCAGCCCCCACCCATGTACCAGGCCTCTATCCTATATAGTAAAAGGGTAATATGCAAACTGACCTTAACAGCAGAAAGACTGGGAATGACTGGTCACTATGACACACACTGACCACCAGGGGGCAGACGCTCAATGCAGGAGCTGCCCTCTGGTGGTCAGTGCGCTCCCACATGGGGGAGCTCTGCTCAGCCACAAGCCAGGCTGATGGCTGCCAGTACAGCGGTGATGGTGGGAGCCTCTCCCGCCTCCTCAACAGCGCTAAGGATGTCTGACTGCAGGTTGGGCCTGCTCCCGCTGGCAAGTGGACATCCCCCCAGGGCTCCTGGGCTGCCAGAGGGATGTCTGACTGCCAGCTTAGGCCCATCCCCCCCCTCCTTTGTCTTTAGGAGAGGGCCTAAGCCAGCAGGTGGTCATCCCCCGAGGGGTTCCAGATTGCGAGAGGGCACAGGCGGGGCTGAGGGACCTCCACCCCCCCAAGTGCACAAATTTTTGTGCACTGGGCCTCTAGTATTTTAAATAAACGAGAAAAACATGTTCCTTCATAGCCTGAGCTTTGGTACATTCTATTAAAATAGATTTTATTGTATATCATTTATCCAAAAATCATCAAAATGCCACAGGGTAAGGCTAGAGCAGTGGTTTTCAACCTTCCTAATGCTGCGACCTTTTAATACAGTTCCTCATGTTGTGGTGACCCCCAACCATAAAATTATTTTCGTTGCTACTTCATAACTGTAATTTTGCTACTGTTATGAATCATAATGTAAATATCTGATATGCAGGATGTATTTTCATTGTTACAAATTAAACATAATTAAAGCATAGTGATTAATCACAAAAACAATATGTAATTATATATGTGTTTTCCGATGGTCTTAGGCGACCCCTGTGAAAGGGTCGTTCGACCCCCAAAGGGGTCACGACCCACAGGTTGAGAACCGCTGGTCTAGAGGGCTTTGTCCCAGGAGGGAGGGATCTCATAGTGAAGGCAGTTGCACTGAGAGGTGCAGTAATGCTCACAGGATTCTCTGTGTGGAGTTTCTGTCTGGAATCATGTGCTTTGTCCACACTCGCTTGCTTTTTAAAGAGATGGACCCATCGATACCCAGCTGCTTGATGCAGGAGAGTCAGCCACATGCTCACTGAGCAGGGGGACCTCTGAGTCCATCTAGAATGTTCCTAACATGACCTAAGGGAGAGAGTACGTTGAAAGTACTATCCCAAACAGGGTACACACTTGCCAATAAGACTCTGGAACTGATCTCACTAAGCTCTGCCATTCTTGTCCTCTCTGTGGTGCCCCTTCACCCAGTCAAGGACATACCAAATCTCCTATCTGTCTTTCCTTTAATACTAGAGGCCTGGCACACAAAATTCATGCACTGGGAGGGGGGCGTGGAGTCCCTCAGCCCGACCTGTGCCCTCTCACCCTCAGTTGGACATCCTTAGCGCTGCCACAGAGGTAGGAGAGGCTCCCGCCACCTCCACTGCACTCGCCAGCTGTGAGCCCGGCTTCTGGCTGAGCATTGCTCCCCCTGTGGGAGCACACTAACCACCAGGGGGCAGCTCCTGCATTGAGCATCTGCCCCCTGGTGGTCAGTGCGCATCATAGCAACCAGTTGTTCCGCCATTTGGTCGATTTGCATACTAGCCTTTCATTATATAGGATTGTCTCCTTATGTCCCCTGCCATTGGCCAAGCCACAGCCGTAAACAAGCCTCATCTCACATACTTTACGTCTGTGATGCTACGAAACTGAAACTGTCCGAAGAGGCACTGCTTCTGAAACACAGCTTGGGAGTTACAGAAAGGGAACGAGTGATTCCTTGCCTTCAGTGTCCTCATACGAAAAGCATTGGAGGAACAGTATGAAATGAACGGCAATCTCAACGCAAACGAAGGTGCTACTGTCCCAGACATGGAGAGTGGGGGTCTGATGTGACCAACTAGCAAGGAAAACAAGGGACTTCCTTTCACATGGCACAGCTCCAAAGCAGAACCAGGAAAGCAGCACAGAGAAAGAGACAGAAAATCCAGCCTTAAGCACGGTCACACTTCCGTATGGCTTTGGACACCTCTCTCTCTATGGGATGTGTGTGTGTGTGTGTGTGTGTGTGTGTGTGTGTGTGAGAAGGAGATGGGTGGTATTAACTGTTTACTGAAGTAACATTGGATAATAAGGTTACATATATGTTAGGTGTGTACAATATTATAATTTGACATCTCTACACACTATAGCATGTTCACCACCAAACTTTTCGTTTCAGTCATCACCTCCCCTCCCCCCACCTATTTCCCCTCTGCCACCCACTAATCTGTTGCCTGTATCTAAGAGTTGTTTTGGGTTTTCTGCATTCCTTTGTTCTCTTGTTTCTTTTAAGAGTTAACAGGTACAAAAATAATGTTGAAACTATGTTTTCCCCACCAGAGCAGTGAGGGCTGGAGACTAAAATCAGAAATGGGTCTTCAGTCAACAGACACCTGGCCTTCCTCCTGGCCATCCCAGCCAGGGCGTCCAGAGATGAATCTAAGGAAGGCCTCTTTGTAAACATGCTGCTGGTGACTCCCATGGGCACCCATTGCTAAGTGTCAATATGTAGAATTTGGCCTGTTTTCCAGGAAGCATGGCCTCTAAGATTTTTATGAACCACCTGACTACTGCAGAGTCACCCTTACTAACTATCACTGAGCTGGGGGCTTGGAGAATTTCCGCATCCTTGGGTCACAGCACTTGGTGAAATACAGGCTTTCCATGGTCTGCAGAGTCCAGGAAATACCAGGGCAGGACTAAGGTAGCTGACTCTGCAGGAATTCTATGTTCACAGTAAAATGCTCTTATTAAGAACTAGAGGCCCGGTGCACAAAATTGTGCATGGGTAGGGTCCCTAGGCCTGGCTGGCTATCAGGGCCAGCCGGGGCCTTCTGACTGCCGGCCAGGGCCTCCCTTCCCTGGCTACCAGCTGCCGGCCAGGGCCTTCCTTCATTCCACGCCTCCCCCTGGTGGTCAGTGCACGTCATAGCGAGTGATCAAACTCCTGGTCTCCCGGTCGAACTCCTGAGGGGACACTTTGCATATTAGCTTTATATATATAGATAATCAAGGTGCATGGTTTTAAAAAAATCAGACAATGGAAGTCTTTTTTCTAACCTCCAACCCGTCCTCTCAATTCCTATAGGTGGCAAAAAAGTTCACCATTTCTAGAGAAAATTAACAGAATTTTTAAAAGCATACAATTGGATGCCTATGCTGCCTTTTGCTTAACAAGAAAGCCTTGTTCTTTACCATGCTTTTTTCTAATCAAGTAAGGTATCTTTGGTGATCTCCCAAAATTAGCACAATACAGACCTCATTCAGTACACCTGTGTGCCAGGGTGTGTAATGACGTGTCTCCATGTGTTCCAACAATCTCAGAACCTGCTCATAAAGCAGGGCTGCAATTTCCCCTCAGCTGTGCACTGCAGTAGATGTCAGGCGGCTTCTGAGATGTTGCTGTTACAGAAAATACTGCGATAATTCCTCTTTACACTTGTGTTAATGTATCTTAAAACACATTCCTGTAAGAGAGATTACTGGGTCAAAGAGCATTTCTATCATTTATTTTTACTTTGAAAATGTTATCTACCAGTGGTCCAAAAAAAAAAATGTGCCAGTTGAAATTCCCATCAATAGTGTAATGGTTCTTTTTTTTCTCAAACTCTTATCAACAGTGGTTTTTATCATCTCTTTAAGTTTTTTTTTACAAGGACATAGCTTTTCCTCTATTGAATTATCATCACCATTGACAGCCCTGTGTTAAGCAGCACAGTGTTACCCCAAAATTCCCATCTAAGCACTCATTCACCCATTTGCTTACACAACAGGGAAGTCCCATGGGATCAACACAGCCTACAAGGGGCATCAGTTCCGTTAAATGTGCTCCCCCCTCCATGAGTCATGCATGTGTAATGGGAAATGCTTACATTCTGGCCAATTGCCAAGAGGAAAAAATAACACATATTACCCACTCTAATTGAAAATATGTTAATTTTGGAAACTCATAAAATCTGCAGCTTGGTTGAAAAGATCCTTGATTCATTAGGGATTTAAAATTTACAATTTAATTAGACTTAGGATGTACTTCTGAGAGACTGAATTTTGGAGTGCAGGAAAAGAGATATGAAGATGTCATTTCTTTATTACAGGAATAGCCTCATATGCAGATTTTTGGGTAGCCACCTGTATAATCTGTGGATTTAATAAAATTGATGGAGAGTATGAGAACCTCAAAGTTTGAACTAGATTATTTTTGTCTTCTCACCAATGACTGTTCTTTTTTTAAAAAGTATTTATTGTTGAGAATATTACAGATGTCCCCTTTTCCTTCCCACCTTTGACCCCCTCCACCAGGTTCCCACCCCATCCAGGGCCTTCCCCACCCTATTGTCTGTGTCCATGGGTAATGCATATATGCCTATAAGACCATTGGTTAATCTCTTCCCACCCCGCTTCCCTCTGAAATTCAAATGAATGTGTGTTTTTTAATGTCCCTGACCATGGGATTGAGTAGCAAAAACCCAATACCGAGTGTACCCGGAGGACAACCTCTGATGCAGAGATGATGGTGGCCAACCTGCAGTGCCATTAACCACCCCATTGTTAGCCGTGTTTAAAACCGAGGATGTGGTAGCAATAACCGTCATTTCTCATAATAGATAAGCAAGGATAAATTCGTTTTCTTATGTTATTGGAAGTGTGCCTGTTTTAATTACCGCAGCTTAAGTTGTAAACTGAAAATCTGATCAAATCATTTCAGATTCTGAGCAAAAAAATAGAGAAGCTAGCATTTTCTTAGGAAATCATTTCACATCAAAGTAGTGGTCAGTATAGAGGGCACTCAGTTCCTGTCACTTGATATACATGTGAAAAACTGATTTTAAATATTGGTGGTTTTTTTAAACTGGATTTTCTAAGTACAGAAATATTCTGAAAAAAGTTGACTTCCCACGCAGATCTGCATTGGAGACCTTGGTTGAGAATTGCTTATGCTATGTGGATGCAGAGGTAGGAGGAGCTCGATGAATGAACAGAGGCCTGGAATGATTAATGCAAAAGTTCAACTAAGGGGTGGCGAAACCAAAAGGTGGGGTTTGGGTCCGAGTTCATTGTCTCCCGAAATGGAAGAAGGAACTCGGTTAGCGGAACCGAGGTTTGTGGAGAGAAGCTGGTCCTGGTGCCGGTGCGGCTGGGGCTCCAGGAGCCGCCCGTGTGTCCAGAGCCTCCTTTCTGTGTTAAAGCCTGTGAGGCCATGTGCAGGGTCCCGCGTGGCCATGGCCAGGTGGGTGCAGGGGAGCGTGTCTCCTGCCATCCGTCCAAGAATCTAGGGTGCTGGGCAGGGGGGCGGGGAAAGCAAGCACTTTCTAATTTAGGGTCCGGTACAGCCTTGCTAGCTTTTGATTGGTCTTTTCAAGGAATTTTGTCTTAGTAACATCCTTGGGATTGGTTTATATGCCTCATTGTCTTGTGATTGGCTATCTGCAAGCTGCCTGTCTCAGCGACATCCATGCATTTTAAAGTTCATGCCTCTCGTGCCTGCCCACTCTTCCTCCCCCACCCAGTTGGGGGGTCTCAGTAATGGCCTGGCTGGGCTCCTTGGTTGGATTTGCTCCCCGGCCCCATCCCGATTCTTGACTACCTAGCTCCCCCTGTCTCCTCAGGGGGAATAACGTAGGGAGACAAAACTCTTTCACGTTTTACTTTCGTAATTCTTGTCTATTTCATTTGATTTGTTTTCGTTTGTTTTCTGACTTTGTTTTTTTTATAGGGAGCATGTGCTCTTTTTTACCTGGCACATTTAAAGTTGTAAGTAAAAATAAACAGATATAAGCCCCAACAATTCTTAAATGTTATTATCTGATCCTTAGGGACACACACAGTAGTAGCTGCGGGGCCTAATTATTATTGGCGATACCTTAGGCCCCTGGGTAATCTTCCTATGGAAGTGAATGAGATGTTAGTGAATTTTCGGGGGAAGGCTGTTACAACAGTTTTTGTAAGAATGGAAATGTTCTATTAACCATTCTGCCACTAGCTATGTGTGTCTAGTTGGTATTTGGAATGTGGCTAGTGAGACTGAGAAACAGAATTTGAAGCATTCATTTAAGTTTCTGTGGACACATGGATAATCACCACCCTACGTGACAGCAGCTCTAGGTCACAGGGAAAGCTCCTGTTCCAAGGAAAGCTCAGCAGGTGAAGGACGCTCGGTGCACCTTCTGAAACACAGATGGGCCTTCACAGACGTTCCTGGAGACAAGGGTCGCATCTTTTGTGACTTCAGCTTCTGGCACGAGAAGCAGGGATGTGCTTCACTGGCCACTTCCTGGTCCCTTCGTGTAACAGCTCAGCCATTGGTGGTGGGGACCACATATTGGCTTAGTTGCTTGATCTTACTAAGGGAGTGGATGCTTATTCCACTGGGGAAAAAATAGGGCCACATCATCTAAGATAAAGCTGTTTATATGCTTGTTATGTACATAATACACTGAGTCTTCTTAAACTTAGTTCATAAACAAACTTTTCTCGTCTCTCGAGTTTAGGTAATCACAAGTAGGCTAACCTATGAATCCATTAGAAACAAAATGTGGTAACGATATAACTGTGCCAGGAGTATGATGAGTCTATAGATTCTGTCCTCAAAAGGCAAGACATTTGGTTGAGGAACAGCATTTATATTAAGAGCAAAAAGTTTCTTCTCTTGAGTTTGAATCATTTACGTAAATATATATAATATATCCAAATGATGTAAGAGAGTCCATAAATTAAGGAATAAACTAAAAAAACAACAACACTTATGATCAATATCTATAGTCACTTAGACAATAAGCCTTAGGGGGCTATGGGCAAACATCTTTTAGGGATTTATATATTTACAAATAAAATATATCTCAATTTTCCATCACAATTAAATTGTATGCTTGCCATGTGATATAAATTAAGCTATAGAATATATTGTAAGTATCATAATTTCAAAAATCATAGTTAGATATAGATTCTAGTTTTTATATGATGTATAAATATAAATATAGACATAGATATATAGAGATAGGTGGCACATAGTTATATTTCTGTTTAAATTCACTTTTGAAATCCCAAAGCATTAAATGAAATTCATAAATTAAAAAAAATCACACAAAGATTTTCTTTTAATTTATAACAGACAACATTAAAATGAGGACACTGTGTTCCATTTCCAGTATTATTGGCATAGTTACTTTTTGTTGATTATTTATTGCAGCTGTAGATGTTACCCTTGCAGTTTGGGTCCTGCAAAATTGAAAATGGATGGAAACTTTTAAATGACTTCATACATCCTTTCCAAGATTCATGATGATATAGTTTACACTAAAATTCCATGGTAAAAAAATGTTCTGAAAAAAACTTCCATCAGTTGAACAGAAAAAAAAAAAAGAAAATTAACCTAAGAACATCCTGTATTGATTTTATGCATTTAAACTATTATGTGACAGCATAGCCCTCTCTCTGAGGAACAATATCCTGTTTACCAAGATTGTGTCATCTCACCTATAAATAACCCTAGCTTACACAAATATACACTTCATGTTCCACTCAGAATTGTCACTGCAGGGTGTTAAACTGTTATTACAGTAATGCTGTAATGAAAGTGTTCCAATAATGAATTAAACAGTTTACTGTTCTCCATAGTGTGTTAACAGTTCAGTGTGGGACGTAGTCTTTAGGAATTCTGGAAATGTGCACCCGTTCACAGCTCTACGCTAACCTCCTTGACACATGCTGTTTGGAGTGAACGCAATGTTTATACATGAGTTGAAGAGCTTAATGGCAACAGCAGGGTGGTTTTACCTTTAAGATGAAACATTAAAGAAAGAGGGATTATTTCACTGATAAGTATTTCTATGCAGCTATATTCCCAACTGTGCAAATAGTAAAGCTAAAAAACAAGCAACAAAGTCAAGAATATATTGAGTTGTCCAGATATTTGCTATAAAAGTACATCTTTAGGCCACCAGGAATATCTAAGCAAATAAGAAACAAAGACAGGTGCCAAGGAAAAAGGAAAGCAAAAAAACAAGGTAAAAAGTGCATTATGGAAACTCACAGATGCAACTGTGGGCCGCTGGGCCGACCATCATGTGTAACATAAGGATGTGAAACCACAGGATGGATTTGAGAATGGGGAAAGAGAAGGAGCAGGAGAAAAAGGTAAGGTCTACACAGGAATGATCTCCTAGTTTAAAGGGCTGTATTCATTTCTTTATTATTTGTCAGTCATGGAAATATTAAACAAAAAGAGGAGTCTGAGAGGCAAAGTGATCACAAAACTCCAGGGAGGAAACATGTAATGAGATCTTAAAGACAGGATGGCTACAGAAATGAAGACCAGTCAGCCTTTGCAGGCAATTTCAGAGCTGTAATTAAAAAATGAGCCCTAGCCGGTTTTGCTCAGTGGATAGAGCATTGGCCCAGGTTTGATTCTAGTCAAGGACACATGCCCTGGTTGTGGGCTTGATCCCCAATAGGGGGGTGCAGGAGGCAGCTGATCAATGATTCTCTCTCATCAATCATGGATGTTTCTATCTCTCCCTCTTGCTTCCTCTCTGAAATCAATAAAATATATTTAAACAAACAAACAAATAAGTAAATAGATGGTTACATCTAAGGACTGGAGGAGATAAAGATATGTCCAATAACTTTCAAGTTTCTAACTAGGAGTATTGGCTTATGTAGTTTGCTTTTGAAATGTTTCACGAGTACAGCATAGCATACATATGTACTTTCAGTTAGCAAGAGTTATTCAAAGAAATGATTTATAAAAGAAGAGTGAATGGGAATCATCACTTAATAAAAAAGGCTATTGGTTTGCCCCTAATGGTCACGGAACTGATCAAAGGGGTGGAGACTGTGATGTGCTCTACTCCGGCCCTTAGAAATGAAGCCTTTTCACCACACATGATCCCGCCTGAAGAGACCACATTAAAAACAACCAGTAAAATGTTTCTACTCGCTGGTCATTTTTCCGCTTTTAATGATCTTTAACAGAGAAACAAACCAAATTACTTTCTTATTTTGCTAAATCCCCAAAGAGGAGATGTTTGAGTATAAATTGAAAGTTTGTTTCACTTAAACTTCAATTCACAAGGACTATTTCTGTCCTTAACTGAAATTCAAGAATTAATATTATGCCTATGTTTCTAGCATACCTATTCACAATGTTGCAATATTATCAATATTGTTTGCTTACTAAACTCAATAATAAGGACCTCTTTTGATTTCAAGTGTTTGGTTCAGTTACACTTTAACTGTAGGGTTTATACTTGTAACTCTTAGAAATTTCAGAAAAACATTGGAGACAAGGGAGTCATGAGAAAAAAAAAAAACAACAACGAGGAACTAAAAGAAGTTTACTTGATTTACAGAGGAATGAGGTCATGGTATTTTGAGATTGTCAGGTTGTTTTAGTAGCAGAATACTTAGAGCTCTAGATACCCAAAGAGCCCTAATCCTATTAAACTTTAAATCTTCTAATGATGATACTAAGCTCTAGTTATTTTGAGCTTTATTTGAGTTCTTTCAAGTAAAAACAGTCTTGCTTGAGTTTCTTGAAAGGAATAGAGCTAGCACAAAGTATGGTACCTCACAATGATGCAGGTAGATCATTTCTGAATCCCGTTTTCTCTTATACATTTAAGCAAGACAGGGTAGTCCAGAAAGCTTTGCTCATAGACAGGGTGTGCAGGAAATATGGAGACTATGAAGTGAAGCAAAGGTTCTCCTGAATTAGTGCTTTGCTTTAGCTACGACAAGATTGCTTTGTGGTAAATATATGACCATTTTTGTCCAGGTGGTTTTGTCATCACTTGAACTTCTTGGAGCATTTTAGAAATTTCCCTTGGCTTCTGTGAAATATTGCTACAGCACTTGTAACAGGTGTGACCACACCACTTCTATTTATTACTGTGGACTCGCCCCTTTACAACTAGTTCCCACTAGTGAAATAAGAAGGATGGGATGGCAATAACAACCACGAAAACATTTATTTTGTGTAACTTCAATGAACAGAAGTTCATCTTGTCAGGAGAAGAAATCTATTTTTGGCCAATTACCAAGCAATAGATTTCTACGATGAAGGTGGCGGGCATGTCTAACTGAGTTCTAGGGAACTGCCAGTAGTGATCGTTCGAGAGAAAGAACTGTTAAGTACAGTGATAATTACTTTTAAAAATGTGTAGACAATTATGTTCCTTTAATAGTAGTTTAATGGTTAAACACTTTACAATGTAAAGGATATGAGTAGCGTGCATCCATAGAAAATCATGCTAAATAAAAACAGCAACAATGAGAAGTAAAATGGTCAATATGGCTTGGGAAGAATTCAAGATTTGAAAAATAAAGCTTTTTTTTTTTAAGAGATCTTAAACCATGACGACTTAGATGCATAAAGTTACTTATGATCTGACTGAATAAAATTTTAAGATGCTGATGATATTTTAAGAGCAATGCATATAAATTGGGGTCTCACTTTTATTTTCTTTTTTAAATATGTTTTTTATTGGTTTTTTAGAGAGAGAGGAAGGATCAGGGATAGAGAGAGAGAAGCATTGACGAAAGAGGAACATGGTCCATCGGCTGCCTCATGCACACCCACCACAGGGGACTGAGCTCCGCAACCCATACATGTGGCCACTGGGAATCGAACCAGCGACTTCTTAGTTCCTGAGTTGATGCTCAGCCACTGAGCTACAGCCGTGGGGCTCACTTTGTTTTATAAATATTTGCAATGCATTTAGAAATCATCAGTTAGAGCATTGGCTACATTTGTTAGCATGATGCACTTAACAAAATGATCTTTTTCCTAGGAAACATCAGAAATTGCTCAGAAAAAATTAAAACCCAAGTATGAGAGATTAAAAAGGAACAGCCGATGTAGTAAAAAATATTAGGAACAAGAGGTAGATAAAAACACTGCCCAGGGATTTGTAAACATTGAGTTTCACCCAAAGACGGCAGTGGCGTCAGGAAGGCAGTTGGCCAAGTGCTCCCAGCACAAGACGGCGCCCCAAACCACTGGGAAGTGTAACTCCAGAAGCTCCGGGAGGTGGCCAGGGAGCACACAGGCGGTGCCCCTGTGAGGCCTCATCTGCTCGGCCATGCAACCACCTTCACCTTGGCTGGCTCAAGCTGGGAAAGGCACAGGGCAGGACGTGACAGATGAACTCTAAGCGAGGTGGCCACCGTACACTCAGCGTCCCTCTTAACACCTATCAGCGGGCAAATGGGAAATGGGGGGGGGTGAATGGCCAGGGACCAGGGAGAATCAATCCCCATGCAGGTCCCCTAACCAGCCAGACCCGGAGCAGGCGCCGGAATCGCCCTTCTCACACGGAAAGGTTAGGCTGCCACTTTAGAAGCTGCTACAATGAAAGGCAACCCGGGTGGGCGGGGAAGGGACAGTGGAGAAGCAGAGAGAGAGAGAATAATTGTTTTTACCCAATGAGATAAAATTGTTTTCATCCAATCGGATTTTCTACTTGCTTTCTACTGATTACGGAGGTATTTAGGCCATTAAGTGCAAATTGAAAGAGTTTATGATTATTTATAAAGATAACTTGATTGTAATAGTGCAGGTAATCACATTTCCAGGCACCGAGTACACTGAACGCACATCTAATAGCTATTCGATATACATGAGACTTAAATGCCTTGCAGTATTATGAATGCCATTAGTAGCCAAAGTCCCAGCCCTAAATAAATAAATAGAATTGCTTAAAGGAGTTTTTAAAAGAGTCAGACTTGTCATTTTTGTTTTCAGCTGATGAAGCAAAAATTCTTTTATGGCATTTCCCATGCCTCATGTCCCCAGGACCCTGCATTTTTGCTGTCCCTCACTGTGTGTGGGGGGCAGGGGCGGGGGAGGTGTTAACGTTTTTCCAATTCCCTCCAGCCGGAGACCACCAGTGACACCACTCAGCAAGCTGGATTTAATACTCCTGTTGCAGCAAAGGAGAAGGCATACCTGGAGGATTTGAGAGACATCTCCTCAGGGGGGTATTAGAGAGGACTAGTAAGGTTCCGGCTCCTGTCAGGTGATTTCGGGTTTAAAGAAGGTGAACTTCACTTTGGAGGCCTGGGCAATTCTGTGACTGGATAGCTTAATGGATCTTGTCTAAAGTGAAGGCCAGCCCTAGGCTAAAGCTGTGATTGAGAAAAAGCAGCCACCTGATGAGTAGGGCGTTTGGCATTCTTTGTGGCTTAGACAATGATCATATGTGGACATGGCTCTGTCGTGGTCTCGGTTTTGCCTTCATTTGTCCCGATTGGCCCTGTGTAACGCTGATGCTCTGTGAGCCGTGTATGTCCATCCGAGCATGTGGCCCGGCCGTGAGTGCCAGCGGGTTACAGCACTAAAGCCAGGTTGATCTTGCCCGGCCCGAGCCTGGATAGCAAGGGCTGCTTTTTTCTTTCTCATTGTTTTGTGATAGACCCAGTTAATGCCAATGAGTTGCTACATTTCCCAAATATTGTCCAATGAAATGATCCCCTACTCTCTGTTGTTGACACTTAGACCTTTGTTTCCTCTGCTTGCTTGCAATGCTAATGAATATTTTGCATATTAAATAACTGTAATGTGTATTTAAAAATGGAAAATGGAGGACATTATATTTTCCCTCATAAGCATGATCCTCACTCAGTGTTCCTTTATTGTCTTAGATTTTGGAACTAGAGACCTAGGAGAAATCTTCCACTTCCTGTCACTTCCTCTTGCATGCATATGCAAATCATTACCAAATCTTGCAGATTCTCACCAAGGGAAGCCTCTTGCATGTACCCTACACTCTCCACTTTAATTCTTGCCTCGTTCATGCCTTGGTTCTGAACCACCTCCAGTGTTTCCTAGCTCTATCAAGTTCATTGTAGACAACTTTCATCTTCCTGGAAGCCCGTTGGCACGACTACCCATTCCCTTCTACTTAAGAGTCACCAATCGCTATTTGCCAAAGAGAGATGTTCTTTTGCTATTCTTCCTCCCTCCCTTCTCGGGCCAGCT